>NW_022589805.1:1537426-1649935 GCF_004348235.1 Phoca vitulina
TTTCTTTCTTTCTTTCTTTCTTTCTTTCTTTCTTTCTTTCTTTCTTTCTTTCTTTCTTTCTTTTTCTTTCTTCCTTCCTTCCTTCCTTCCTTCAACACCCTTATTATATCTCTACTGGCCCAGTCTACACTGCACAGCTATAATCCTTGCATTTCCCTGCTGGATGTTGGGGGTTTCTCTGTGCTTGGCATTTTCAGGGCTTAAGACTCTCTGGGCTTCTTGAAGGCAGATCGGCTTCCTCCTTGGCCATTCCCTCTCATTTCTCATGTTGTCTTGGGTGGTTTCCTCCACCCTGTTTCCTGGTATCACCTTAAACATGCTCCAGGGATTTATTAAAATATGTCTTTAACAGGGGTTCTTTTTCTTCTAATTCTTGCAAGTCTCTGGCTTTTTAAATTCCTTCACTATTATTTTAGTGGGTTTTTAGGAGGAGATTAACATGTACTTTTTTGCCATTTTGAACCAGAAGTCCTACTTAGGGTTAAAAAATGTCTCAATTTCTGTACTTCTGTCTCTCTTTGTATTATTATTTTTCACTTAGATACATTAGTGATTGATGACAGTACTCTCAGACAAAACTAGATAGAATTTAGTGTTTGCACTCCACAGTGAGTAACATCAGAGTTAATTCATCCTGAAATTTACCTAGGGGTTCATAATGCTTTAGCATGCTTTTTAGGTGTCTGAATCATCTCAGATTTGGTAATATCATCCAATGTTTGTTAATTATTATGTATGGGGATGTGACTTTATGAAATGATGGAACATAAGAAAGGCAATTCTCTTAGATTATACCGTATGTGCATAGATATGCACAGACATATAAAACCACATTTCATCTGATTTCTAATGACTTTGTGTCCCTGCCTGCCTTTTTTTAGATGTATCATGGGCATCTTTCTTCGAGTCATTTTCAAATTTCAACCAGAGCTGGAACTTATCCTTCTGGCCCTGTGATTTCCAGTGAGCTGCTGGTTCTTCTCTGCTTACTTTGAGCAGAAAACCATGGATGTGCTGTTCCTATTTTTCTCTTAAGGTTCAGCTCTAATATCACCTCCTCCACAGACTGTTTCCCAGTCTGCCCAGGGATGAGCAGCAGAGTGTAGAGATGAAGAGTGTGCACTTTGGGATTAGGCAGACGTCTATTAGAATTGCAGCTTCACTGTTTTCCAAGTACAGGGACATGGGTATGTTATTCAACATCTTTGAGTCTGTTTCCTCACCAGTGTGGGGGGAAACTGTACCTGTCAGGGTCACTTTGGCAGGGTTAGAGATGTGTGGTCAGAGACCACACCACATACTGCTATAAGGTTAGAATAAATCCTCAACTTATAAGACCCACGAACAGGGGGATTGGTGCTCACATGAGGTGACACTGTCTGTGAATAGTAGGGTCTTGCTAGACTTGAGAAATTAATTTTTGGTTGTGACACCATCTATTGTTTCTTTTTAAATAACTAGAGTTTGCATTTTTATTTTTTCTCACACATGCAGACCTTTTTCTTTTTCTTTTTTTAAATATCAAAGAGGCTCTACAGAGCAGTAGAGAGGGTACTCGTCAGTAAATGACCCAGGGTCTACTGATGATCTCTATGGGAAAAAAATTCATTTTGACTCTTACCTCACATAAACCATAAGCCAAAAATCAATTCCAGGTGGATTTTAGATCTTAATGTGAAAGTTTAAAAAATAATATTTCTGATAGATAACATAGAATGTTTTCATGACCTTGGGGTGGGCAAAGATTTCTTAGAACAAAGCACACTAACCATAAGAAAAATTGGTAATTGGGCCTTAAGGAAATTAAGAACTTCCTTTCATCAAAAGACACCTTTAAGAGAGAAAAAAGGCAGGCAAAGAGAGCATAAGCGTTGTCATATATTTATCTGACAAAAGATTCATATCTAAGATATGTAACCAACTCCCATAAATCATTTAGAAAAAGCCTGATAATCTACAGCAAAAAAATAGGCACAGAGTTGACTAGGCATTTCATAAAAAAAAGATAACCAAGTTGTAGTAAGTATATATGAAAACGTGCCCCACATGATTACTCATTAGGAAAATGCAGATTAAAACCACTACACATACATACAATGGTTAAAATGAAAAACGCTGACAAGACCAAGTGCTGGTGAGGGTGTAGAGCAGCTAGAACTCTAATACACGGCTGTGTTGCTGTTAAAACCACTTTTGTAAACTCCTTGGTGGTTTGCATTATTTTTCAGCAGGAACTCACATAGACAAGTTACACCTTTAATAGGGAATAATTACAGAGATGTTGGCCCCTCCTTGTTAATTGATCCAGATACAGCTTTAGCAAGCCCCAGTTGTTCATGGGATGTAGCTCTGATATTGTTCCCCCTCTAGACTCCCATAGTCATGTGCTCCTGACTCCAGCACTGTAATAACTTGTGAACACATCTCTCCTCCCTGGTAAACTGTGAGCCCTGCAAAGTTAGGAACCATATTTGGTTACCTTCTGGATTTCCCAGTGTTTAGGATGGTGCCTGATACCTAGGAGATACTGAGTGTTGGGGAGCTACATGAATGAAACTTCACATGAATTACACAAAGGGCCAGTTTGTTATTTCATTACATAAAAATAGCCAGGTAGATATAGCCAACACAGAAAGCATGTTTGGGAGATTCTGATTAAATATGGGCCATATGTTTTGATTGGAACTTACTTGGGTGGGAGGAGGTCTTTGAAGCACATCTTAGAGCATATAGGCAGTCATCTTCCAGGGCTGTTGAAAGTAGGAATGGATTTTCTCCAAGTTGGGAAGACCTGACTTAAATTATAGATGACATGGGGTACATTAGATCCACGTAGGAGGCTCTGGGGGCCATAGAGGGACATGCCATCCTTTATAGGGCACAACACTGAATTCCACGAGGAGGGGCCCATGTGACCAGCAGATAACTGTTGAACTTCAGAAGATCCCTTGGACAGAGAAATCAAGAGTGTTTCCAGTGCAAGCCTGGAACAGAGAAGCAAAAAGGCAGACATTGCAAACTGTAGGATCAGATCCAGTCTTGCTGCTTCTCATGTGGGTGACTCCGTTTAGCATGCTCTGGCATGAGGAGCAGCAGGCATTTATTTATTTATTGGTGTTTAGTGACTTTCCACCCAAGTGTGTCAGGTAGCATGGCTGGCCCAGTAAGGACACATGCTTCCATTTTGTGCCAGGCACCCAGCTGGTTGCTTTCCATAAGTGGTTTAATTTTGTCTTCACAGCCACCCTGAAGGTTAGATTCCATGTCTCCATTTTAGAGATGAGGGAATGAAGGCTGGTGGTGATGCTAGGTGTTCAAAGTCACACAGAGCTAAGTTGTATGATTTGAATGCATGTCTGTTGCCCCATTCACTGCAGTGCATGGGGCCCCCTCCCCCTCCCTGCAGCCTTCTGGGGGTGGCTCCAGGTCATTCAGTTGAGGAGGGGAGCAAGGATCAGGTGACAAGGCTGCCCTGGGCATGGCTGTCCCCATAGCACTGTGACTCTTTGCGTTAGTGCCATGCTTGTTTTAGGGGACATTCGGCTGGAAATGAGTCTCAGATGGGCTCACCTGTTCATCAAGCCCTTTGCTACAGAACCAACAGGTCATCTGAATATGGGCTTTTTTACCCGGGCCCCATGGGGTGGAAGATAATCCATGGGTTGGTAGGTTTTAGAGACTGGGGGGTAGGAAATGATGGTCTAGGCTCCCCTGGAATGTGTGGAAAATTTTGGATATCCTTTATTTGGGTGAGGTTATAGCTCCCATCAGATTATCAAGAGGGGTCCATGACCTAAGAACACAACGCTACCACTAATTACACAAAGCCATTTATCATTCATGGAGCACTTTCCATGTGTTATCTCATTAAATCTTCCTGGCAGTCTGGTGAGGCAGGTGCCTTATTCTCCGCACTCACATATGAGGACACCATGGCCTGCTGAGAGAGGTAGAGTCACTTGGCTGAGGTCACTTACTTGGTACTTGATGGAGTTGGGGTCTAAGATACTCTGACTTGAGAACATGTGTTTCATTGGCCCAGGAGAAAATCTGCCCATGGGTGGATATGTAGCTGTTGTTTGTTAGGGAAATTTGGGGTGGCACAACTCAGGGTGCTCCAGGGGGAGTGTGGGGAGGCAGAGCAGCAGAGCCCCCACCCATAGTGTGTGCTGGCTTTGCCTCTGGAGCACTTGAGCCGTCCCTCTCCTATTTCCTGGAGCATCTGGAGAAAGGAAGCACTGGGGCTGGCTTCTTTACTAGGCACAGCAGGCCCAGGGCCTAGGGCCACTGAAAATGCTCTAATTTCTTTTAAAATCAGAAGAAGAAAAACGAACTTTTGTGCTGAAGAAAAAATTTCAATATATAATAGTGATATATTTGTGTTTATATCAATAGGTCAAAAATCTATGTGTCTAATATATATAATCTAACTAATAGACATATAAAACATATGTATATATATTTTTGCTTCTTTGTTGTTTTGTTTCGTTTCGATTTGATTTGATAGAGGAAAGCAGCCCGTGAAGGCCAAAGTGGCTCAGGTCTGCAAAAGTTGTGCTGTGGCCCTGGAAAGGGAACCATGGGCCTCCGTGAGATGCCCTCTCCCATGCCAGACATTCTGAGGAACCAGCTGCTTGCATCAGACACTGGTTTATCTGCCTGGGAAATTTATTTTTGTTCTCGGGCCTCATGAATCATAATGGAATTATTGGGAAAATGTATGAAAAGATGTGTACAGAAAGAACTGTTTGCAGAGCTTGGGGGCTGATGGGGCAAATGGCCCTGATGTAGGGTGGGAGGCACTATGTAGGCCTCACTCTCAGTGGGGCCTGTCTGCTACAGAAAGAGGGAGAAGGCCACCCATCTGTCCAGGTGAAATGTCTTAAGTCAGAATTAGCATTTCCGTGTTTAATTCCACCATTATTGCCCCAGAGGCTGCGTAATCACTGGTGATTAAATGGAGACAGAAGGATGTGCTTAGAATTTCTCTCTGCCAGGATCTAAATAAACAGTGTTAAAGGGCACTGCTGTGATTTTTCTCAGTTCCCATGAGTTGAAATGACTGGAGTTTCTTGGAGCAGCTCCCGGGGAGTGGTCTCTGTGTAGCTGGGTCCTGAGCTGCTCCTGCAGGTGTTTTGTGCCGGGAGGACTCCCCTCCACAACAGGGGCTGGGTGCTGGCAGGGGACAAGAGTCCCAATTATGCCTGACATTTGTTTAGCAGGGACTCCGCTTGTTGAGTGCAGTGAGTGCTTTTGCAGGCAATTAATTTAAGGTTTTTAAAATTTGCTTTGCTGGTGAGCGTGTTCTTCAAGAGCACCAGGAAGGTAATTGCATGAGCTGTAGTCCTACATTGTTGCTTTTGGTAGTCAGGCAGAGGGGTGGGAACTCCTGTCTTTTTCCTGAGACCACATAGTGTGGTCACACTGGGATGTCCAATACTATGCTTTCACATCATCTAGAACCTTCAGAAACCCCCTGAAGCCAGAGTATAAAGAAAGCCATCATACATACTCATGTGCCTGAATTTGGAGAGTCACTTGTTGGTAGACAAAGTGGAATTTTGTGACAGATGCTGCCTGGCCCCTGTGGTCTCCAGTCTTACCCTCCTTTAGCCATCAGAGATCTCATCTGCCCCACTCTTCCCCTTGTTCTTTCTGTTCCAGCCATATGGCTGACTGAATCATACTTGCTCCACCACAGGGCCTTTGCACATGCCACCCTTTGCCAGGAATGCTCTCTCTACCCAGTTAACTCCTCTTCATTCTTTAAATCTCAAGCCAAGTGTAATTTCCTCAAGGATGCTTTTTCTCCTTCTCTTGTCTTTGTCAGACATCATATTGCTTTTTCCTTTTTTTTAAACTTAAAAAAATTGTGATAAGATATATATAGCATAAAATTTGCCATTTAAATAATTTTTGAGTGTAAAGTAGCATTAAGTACATTCATACCATTGTGCATCCATCACTACTGTATGTTTCCAAAATTTTTTCATCATCCTCAATAGAACATCCGTACCTGTTAGGCAATAACTTTCCTTTCCTCCCTCTTCCTGGTGCTCAGTAACTCTTATTCTACTTTCTGTCTCTAAATATTGCTTTATAAGAGGAGAGGGCTGGTCTGTGAAGGTAGCTCTAGGCCTTAAACTCTTATAAAATAGAGCAGAGTCATATTCTGGGAAATTCACACATATATCTGTAGGTTTGGATTCCAGCTAAGCACTTTAACCAGGTTATTTTTACCTACTGATATTAAACCTGGCCAGCACTACTGAATTTGGCCTCTCACATTTTCCCATTCAGGGTAAGCTAGCCCTGCCCCCACCCTTCACTCTGGATTCATTGGAATTATTTAGTTGGAAATAATAGAAAGCTATTTGTGTTGGCTTAGGCCAAAAAGGAGACTTTATCACAGGAAAACTGAAGCTCCCCATCATGGTAGACAGAATTCTCCCAGTTATTCAAACGTGAATCTAGCTACTGTAGTAAAGGGATTTTGTATATATAATTAAGGTCCCAAATCAGTAGATCTTAAGATAGGGAGATTATCCAGGTGGGCCTGATCTCATGAACCTTTTAAAAGTAGAAAGTTTCCTCTGGTTGCAGAAGGGCAAGTCAGAGATTTGAAGCACGAGAAGGACTGGGCCTACTGTTGCTGTCTTGAGATGGAGGTGGTCTTATGGCAAGGAATTCAAGTGACCTGTAGCTGCTGAGAGTGGCCTGTGACACTCCATAAGGAATCAAATTTTGCCAACAAGAATGAGTGTGGAAGTGGATTTTTCTGTAACGCCTCTAGACAAGAATTCAGCCTGGCCAATACCTTGATTTCAGCCTTGAGCAGAGGGCCCCATCATACCATGCCAGCCTTCTGACCTACAGGACTGAGAGCAAATATATGGGTGTTGTTTTGAGCCACTGCATTTGTGGTAACTTGTTATGCAGCAATAAAAATATACACTCCTGGAATCCAGGGCAGGAATGTAGGTAGGCCTCTAGAAGGGACCAGACTGGGGATTAGAAAATGCTCAGGGACCTGGCATCTTCTATCTCTCATCTCTGCCTCTCTCTGCATATCTGCTTTATCTTCCTTCTCTGTAGACTGGCTGCTCTGTTCCCTGTCTGTGGGAAGGAATGTGGGTCCATAGCTTCCAAGTTTGCAGGTCACAGTCTTCATTGCCCTGCAGAGATGTTTTGGCCATCTTTTTATCCCAGTTCTAGATTCCCAAGGAGCCATGGATTGGTCTAGTTTGGGTTAAATATCCACCACAGGTATAATCAGTGGTGAGAGCAGAGGGTCATGAAGTACAAATATGATTTAACAGAGAGAGACCCACTTCTCCCAGAGAAGGAGAGTTATTGTGAGCCAGGCAGCCACTCCTAAATAATCCACTGCCCTCAGAGTTTGCTCTTGATTTGTCTCTGGTTTACAGATCTGTCTAGATAGGCTCTAACCATCTGCTTTCCCACTGGCCTTTTCATTTCCTTCTTTTCTAACCACAGGCGTGCTGGGGGCTGTTTTTATTCCTAGATTATGATCTTCTATCTGGGATTCCTAGGAACCCTTTTGGAGACACTCTTATTGGGCACCAGTTCTGGGTCAAGTTCTTTGCTGGGGGCAGAGGGACCATTGAGGCTACATGGACCGTGTCCTTGATGAGTTTCTAGCCCAGCTGGGGAGATGGACCATTTCAATGTTTTATATTAGGTGCAAAAACAGAGGTATTGTATCAGGTGGGGAAAGCCACACTAACTGCTGTAATGATGACTCTAAAATCTCTGTAAGTTTCACAGTAGAAGTTTGTTGCCCACATGACAGTTCATGGTGGGTATTGATTGAATGGCTTTCCATATAGTCTTTCAGGGATCCAGGCTTCTTCTGTTCTGTGCCTACATCATCCTCTGGGCCTTGGTGTTCTCTGCTGCATTCTCTGTATTTGTCCAGCAGACAGAGGAAGAGAACCTGGAAGATAGCATGGGAGTTTTTCATGGGTCATCATCTTTCAACAAGGGCTGTGCATTACTTCTTCCCACTTTCTATTGGCCCAAGTGCAGTCACATGACCCCACTGCAAGGGGGGCTGGGAAATGTAGTTTAGCTGTGCACCCAGGAGGAAAAGGAGATAGGGTTTGTTGAACACATAACAGTGTTTTCTCTCTGCCACAGGTGTGTGCAGGGCTTCTGGGGGCAAAAAGGAAAATCATGAAGTCCATTGTGGGGGTTCAGAGAAGGGTTCTGGAGGAGATGGTGCCTGCACTGCCTTTTGAAGGATAAGTAAGACTTAATGAGCTAAGATTGGGTGGGATGTCATTCTAGGAAAAGGCACAGAGTTGGGAAGTGCATTGGTGTGGATGTGGGACTTCTGGTATTTAGGCAGAGAGCAGGAGCAAGTGTGCTGAACAGGATTAGTGCTTTGCTGGAGTTTATAAAAAGCCCAGAATAGAAAACAGTAGGTCCAAAAAATAAGACCCTCCAAAGACTATTTTCTTTTCCTTAGAAGTCTTTTAGAGGGCTCAGGAGTCTCCATAAAACTCATCACATCTCAGACACCAGACTTGCTGTCTTTTTTGCTGCAGAGTCTGTGAAATGTGTCTTGAGAGAGAGAGAGGTGCCCCTAAGACACCTTAGTTCTGAATCTATCTACAGAGGATGTAGAAATGATGTTTCTGGGAAGATATAGTCATGGGGTCTCCTTGTGTGACTGTCAGAAAATAGCCTGGAGTCCGCAGGGGGGTCTTTTGGCCTCTCTCTGTGTATTAGGACCATAGCCTGATGTTATGAGCTTTGGATAGAAGGGGGTTGGGGGCCCGAGGGAGTGTCCAGGAAGCTTCAGCCATGATGGGGCTCTGGTCTCAGTGTCTGAGGCTCAGTGTCTGCCCTGCCTCTGGCTTATCATTGCTGCAAGCTGCCCTCTGCTGTGGCAGAGTCAGATGGCTCCTGGGACCTTCCATCTGTGGGCAGAGGTATTTATTTATTTATTTATAAAGATTTTATTTATTTATTTGAGAGGGAGAGTGAGAGAGCAAGCACAAGCAGGAGAAGAGGCAGAGGGAGACACAGACTCCTCACTGAGGAGGAAGCCCAACACGGGGCTCGATCCTGGACCTCCGGGGTCATGACTTGAGCCGAAGGCAGACGCTTAACCCACGGAGCCACCCAGGCGCCCCGAGGTTTTGATTTTTAGATGCTGCTGCTGGCCTGTGTCTTTCTTGGGTCTTAGAGACACTGTACTTGACTTGTGTGCATCTAAGCACTGGAGACTGAATGTATTTTGGCAGGCACAGTTTCTCAACCTCAGCACTGTTGACATTTAGAGTCAGATCATCCTTATTGTTGGGGGACAGGGGGCTGTCCTGTGCACTGTAAGATGTTGAGCAGCATTCCTGGCCCCTACCCACTGGATGCCAGTAACACCCTCAACCAAAAATGTCTTTAGACACTGCCAAATGTCTGCAGGATGGGGTGGAGTGGGGGGCAAAATTACCACAGGTTAATAATCACTGGGTTAAAAGCATGAGAAATAATAGATCACATTTTTTAAGCCACTAGGTTCTGGGTGGTTCATTATTCTGTGATAAATAATAGCTATCAGAGTCCATCCTTCTGCTCCACCTGGGACTACTAGTGGGGTTTGGGGTAAAAGGAAATGTGGATCACTGGCAATAGCAGAGAATGTGCATAATGTGCTGCCTTTGTGGTTCTCTGTGATGAGTCATGCAGAGAAGAAGGGACCTCACACCTTGTTACACTTTCTTATACCTACACTAATCACTAATCGCCCACTGAGCACTACCAGTGTCCAGCCAGCCTGCTAAGCCCTTTATAGACTTTCTCTTGTTTCACTTTCATCTACACTGCCTACTGTGGCCCCTCTGCTATCCCCACTGTACAGATGAACACACTGAGACTTAGGTGACACATGCTTCCCATGGCCATAAATGAGACCTGAACCCCAGCATGTCAGATTCCAAAGCTCAAGCTCTTAACTATATTTTCCAGGTCTGGTTTTGCTCATAACAAAGAGCACTTTGGGTTCTTTCCAGCTCTGGGAGCTTCTGAGAAAAAGTACAATAAAAACAAAGCCAGAAGCAGTAGAAAACACCCTAGAAAGGTAGGTGGGTGATAGGTCTTTCAGACTGCCCATCAGGTACAATTCTAACTCAACTGCGTGTGCACCAGGGCTGGGGACAGCAGAGGTGTACTAGCTTGCACGTGTATACACACATGTGGGGTTTGGGAGTAGGATGAGCCCTAAGTCTGGGTGCTGGGCTGGGCTCCCTGGCAGGGAGGGAGAAGCTCACTGTCAGCGTCTAGGTTGAGTGTTTCTTGCTGCGGCATTACTCCTGTCCTGGGAGGCATTCTTTATGTCCCCAGCTATGCTAGTCTCCAGGGCAGCTTGAACTGATCCATCCCTCCCAAGCAAAGAGGCTCCTAGTATATTGGAAATGCTCTTGCTCAGGTACTTTTATTCTCTTAGAGCTTATGTGCAACAGGACACTTGAGCCTCCAGATCTTCCCCATCCTTCAAGGATCAGCTCAGATCCTGGGTACCCAAGACACTTATGAGCTCCATGACCTTGAATGAATCATTTTCTTTCTCCAGCCCTCAGTTTGTGAATTGAAAAATGAGGATAATAGTGCCTGCTTCATTTTATTTGTTTTGAGGGTTAGCTGTGATAATTCATGCAGAACACTTAGAGTAGGAATAACACACCAGTGGTGGCGATTTTTGTTAACTGTTATTATTCCAGCTCGCATAGGTGGCTCTCTCCTCTGAATATTTGTGCGTGTGAGGTCTTTGGGACCTGGAGTTTTGTTGAAGATTGTAGGCTCTGAAATCAGACAGACACAAATCCCCATTTCCTAGTTGTGTGTCCTTGGACAAATCATTCTACTTCTCTCTGCTTCAGTTTCCTGAACCAAAATGCATTAGGAATATCTGTCTTATAAGGATCAAATGGTTTAATGTTCTCAAAACACTTAAAGCAATCTTGGCATACAGCAAAATGGTATATATATATATATATATATATGGGTGTTATAAGAAATGCATTTTCTTGGTGACTCAGTCTATACATATGTGTGAAATATATATATGTAGTGTATGACTTCACACAATACTTACCTTTACTGTATGCAATTCACATTTTTACCTTTCACTCTCTTTCCCTTCCTATCTTTCCATTTGATTAAAAAGAGTTGCTGATCATGACCCACTGAATTGATTTCATGACCCATCAGTGGGTCATGGCCTGCAGTTTGAAAAACACTGCTGGAACAGCCCTTTCTTCCCTGCCTTGCTCATGTTAATTGTCTGGGTCTCCTGGCATCTGAAACATCTGGCCCCGCATTAGCAGCCTTGCCTCATTCTCTCTGCCCCGCTGGGCTCGGCAGATGCATTGTTCTGTGCACCTTCACGAGCATCAGATTAATTAGACATTTCAGAGGAGATGGACTTTTAAAGCAATAGCTTCATTAGCATGGCTGTGCTGGAAGCTCTGAAAAGTAAAACTCAGTTATTTGTATGTTAATAAGCCAACCTGGGCTTCAGGAGCCAACTGACGGGCTTCAGAAGCCAACTGACGAGCTTCAGCATTTCTTCTTAAAACCTGATGCTGCACAGCTACTCATGTTCAGTCTTGCTGATGGACCTGTGAAAATCTGCCCATCACCAGGGTCTCTGTGACACAGACAAGGGATAAATGGATGGAGGGTGTCAGGCACGATGGGATCTGAGCTTGGGCTGGGTTTAGTCTGAACCCCTTCATTACATACATAGTTTTGTGATGCTGATAGACACTGTATTATTTTTCTTGACCCTGTCACATTGCATTTGTACAGCACTCAAGGGCTTTCAGAATGCTCTCACATACACTGTCTCAGGCAAGACTTACCAGCAAGCCCAGGCAGATCTGCATACACATGCCCCTTTATTGTTGAATCTCTTTGCTAAGTGCAAAGTCTTTCTCCCCAGCATGTGACTCCTCACCCTGGGGACTAATGGCAGCAGCATCACCTGGGAGCTTCTTAGAAATGCAGACTCACAACCCTGCCCCAGACCTCCTTATCAGAACTTGCATCTTAGTAAGACCACCAAGTGATTTGCATGCCCACTGAGGTTTGGGAAGCACTGGTCTTCTAGGACATCGTCTCTTTTTCTCTTTGTATTCTCCCCTTCTTCTCCCCCACCTTTTCCCAACTGCTTGTAAAAGGCACAGTTGCAGCCCTGGCTCTAAGTGGGAACGGGAGGCTCACTTGATTCTTTGTATCTGCACTGACTTTATTTGACAAGCTCCTACTCCTGCACAGTAGTGTGAAAACTAAATTTAGTCCAAATCAGTAAATTTTCTGCCACATTCATTTTAAATTTAATTTTAGAATTAACATGCAGTAAAATTGACTTTTTTGGGGATGTGCAGTTCTATGAATGGTTCTATGAACACATGTGTAGATTCATATACCCACCATCACAATCAAGGTACAGGACAGCTCTATCACCTGTCAAAACTCCCTAGTGCCACCCCTTTGTAGTCTCACTCTCCTTCCACCCCTCATTCTTGGCAATCACCTGTTTTCTGTCCCTGTAGTTTTGTCTTTTCCAGAATGCTCTATAAATGAAATACAATATGTAAACTTTTCAGACTAGCTTCTTTCCCTTAGCATAATGACTTTGAGAATCATGAGTCGTTGTGTATCAATACTTCCTTTTTATTGACGACTCTATTCCATTGTATGGGTGTACCACAGTTTACCCATTCACCTGCTGAAGGTCATTTGGGTTTGGTTTCTAGTTTTTGACAATTATGCGCAGAGCTGCTATAAACATTCACGTTCAGGTTCCTGTATAAGCATAAATTTTCATTTCTCTAGGGTGAATACCTATGAGTGGAATTGCTGTTCATATTATAAGTGTCTGTTTAACTTCATAAGAAATGGCAAACTGTTTTCCAGAATGGCTGCATCATTTTACATTCCCATCAGCAATGCATGAGACTTGCAATTGCTCTGCATCATTGTCAGTGCTTGGTATAGTCAGTATTTTCTATTCTAGCTATTTTAATTGGTGTGTACTAGGGTCTCTGAACCCTTTTAACCTTTTCTGTTTCCCAACACTCACCCTGCTCCTGTATCTAGGCCCCAAGGGTCCTGGGGTAATGTTAATCCAGAGAATATGACTAGCAGAGTATCAAACTGGCATATACATGGGAGTCAGGTCATTCTCCCACCAGACTCAGAGAGGTCTTATTATACAAAGGTCTTATTAGCATCAAAAATAACAAAATAATTTTCCAAGTCCCTTTCAATCACTTTGAGCCCCGTCCACACACTTGAGGATAGGGAGAAGTTATAGGAACCTTAAGAGGACAGTGTTTGTTTTGCATTTATTTGTCCTGTAAGGACTTTCCCTGTCTCTAGCATTCCAAATCGGCTGTGACCAGACAGACCCCCTATTGTCCATGCCCTCTGTCCCTACTCTAGACTTTAGATCACAGAAAATGGAAAGCAGACAGCTTTCACTTTTCCTAGCTAGATTTCAGAGGGCTGGGACTCCTCTGAGGTCTGTAGGCATGTTTGTTTAGCAGAGATAATCCATCTCCGTTAAAAAGAGAAACGTTTTGAAGCATTCTGTTAATTCAAAGTTGGGCAGCTTGATGATGATGATATCTGGCAGGGAATGGGGGAGGGGAAATACAAGAAAGTTTTCTGCCTGTTAGGCACTATTTGCTAATTCCATTTTAATATAGTGCATCCAAATGATTAATATTATATCTCAGCCGAAAGAACAGCACAGACTCCAAGATTTTAATTCATTCATTCATTCAGTAATATCGAGCAAATACTGCGTACCAGGCACTGTGCTAGGAACTGGGAGGCAGCATGAACAAACAAAAATCCTTGCCATGGAGAGCAAATGTTCTGGTTTAGGGAGATATTGATTGTTGGGGTATGTTAGCGATTACATGCTATAGGAAAAGTAGAATAGGGCAAGGAGTCAGAATTGCTGAGGGGCCTGATCCAGGAGAAGAATGTTTACTGTTACTTGCAAAAGAACTGCTCTGGGAACATGCAGAATCTGCATGGGTGGGTGGGTTGGGGCAGGGAGGACCTGGGGAAACTGCCTGTCCCACAGCTTCCCAGGTGATTCCAAAGCACTCTAAAGTTTGAGCGCCACTCTCTTAAGGATCCAAGTTTAAAATAGGATGTAGGCTTTCAGTTCCAGGAAATGATCAGAATTGTCTCAAGCTGGGTCCAATTAAAAGAGCATTCACTGGTTTAATTCAAGTCTTGACACTGCCTGGCTTTGAAACTCGCAAATGTTAACTTTGCAGCTGCCACTGCTTAATTTTAGCCCGCAGAGAGAAATGCCCCAGCCTTCTCAATTGGTTCCTAGGACTCTGATTGGCAAACACCCTCCCCCACCCCACCGCTCCCCACCTCTCCACTATATGCCAAGGGCCAAGCTTCCTAACTTTGGAAACAGCAGAGCAGCATCCCCCTACCCAAATCCCTTGGTCTAGCAGCGAGCTGCCCTACTTTGCAAAACGAGAGTCTCTTACCTCATTAAACCAAAATGAAAATGAAATCCAAAAAGATCATTTTCTTCTTAGCACCCCTCATAAAGCCACCGGCAGCCTCATCCATAGTTAAAACATCTCCTTGTAAGCTGTGGTAGTCTGTGGTCTGGGAATGCTTGCAAGTACAGCTTAGGAATGGTTTTATCCTTCTCTGGTTTTGTCTTTCTGATTGTGGTTGTTTCTAACAATGGGGAGAATCCTTGGGGAAAGGGAGAGAGAGATTTTTAGAGGGTAGAAGGACCTGTGTAGGGACCAGAAAGTTCTAAACCAAATGCAGCCCATGTTGCTTAGGAGCCAGGCACGTGGGGCTAGTGATTCCTCAGGCTAAATCAAAGCCCTTTGTACTTATTATGGACTGAACAGAACCCCCTCTCCGCCCTCCCCCCTCCCAATTTATACACCAAAGCTCTAACCCCCAGTACCTCTGAGTGTGACTGTATTTAGAGATAGAGTCTTTAAAAAGGTATTTAAGTTAAAATGAGGTCCTAATCCAATCTGACTGGTGTCCTTATAAGAAGAGGAGATTTGGACCCAGAGGGGGCACCAGGGATGCACACTGACAGAAATTATTTGAGGATACAGTGAGAAGGTGGCCCACTGCAAACCAAGGAGAGAGACCTCACCAGAAAACATCTGTGCTCGCACTCTGATCTTGGACTTCCAACATCTAGAACTGTGAGAAATAAATTTCTGCTGTTTAAGCTGTGCAGTCTATAGTGTTTTGTTATGGTAGCCCTAGCAAACTAATACAATGCCTTCAAGGAGAACTCACTTTTGATGGCAAAGAATTGATAATTCACACAGACTCATAGCCAGAGCTTTTTATAGGCTATTTAATTCAATTAAACACACAATTTTTGAGGGCCACCAAGCCCCAGGTCTGCACATGGCAGATATAATATGGAAATGTCCAACTCTGTCC
This sequence comes from Phoca vitulina, assembly GCF_004348235.1. Classification (NCBI taxonomy): domain Eukaryota; kingdom Metazoa; phylum Chordata; class Mammalia; order Carnivora; family Phocidae; genus Phoca; species Phoca vitulina. The sequence goes on from NW_022589805.1 coordinate 1,552,919, forward strand.
ATTTCTGGCTGGTCCCAGGCTCCTGCTGAGCAGCCAACTGGCCACCAAAGCCCACCCTCTGGCCACAGGTGATTGACTCGAGCGGCCACTGAATTCAATCAGATCTTCACATCCAGGAATCAGAGGGGGAGATGTGAAACGCACAGAGGTGAAATTTCGTAGCCCCACAGAGAGAAAGAGCCAGGTCCTGCTTTGATTCTAGGTCCCACCCAGTTCCTCTTACTTGTGTCTGACGGTCGAGTGGGGATGGGGTAATCCAGATGGCGCTTGGCTTGGGGATTTATTTTTTTCCACACCTTTTGTTTGTCTCCCAGTTTATTCTGGGACAGTGGGCCAGACTGAGCATATTCTTCTCATGGTAATGACAGAGCCCAATCCAGATAAACTCCTCCTTTCAAGCCTTCAGCAACATCAAATGTCTGAGATACCATTGGCCAAAGCCAGTCACATGGCCATGCACATACAAAGTATCATGGCTGAAGGTGATGGTTGCAGATGGGGTGAAGAGTTGAGGCCATTACTGCAACCCACCTTAGGATTTCAGCATCTCAGGTGATGCCTCTTAAGAGCCACTGAAGAATTGTCCACATGACAGGGAGGAGCTATTGACCCACAGGCAGACAACCAAGGCTACTTTGGGTGCCACCCCATCTCTCCATGGGGTCTGCAAATTCCTCCCTTCTATCAGAAAGCCTCTTAAGCCTTCAAGTGAGAATTTTCCCTTCCCCCCAGGATGCCAGATCCTAAAACAGGAAGGGTTTAAAATCTGAACCTATTTCTAGGTTTCTGATTATAAAATAAAGACTCACATTAGCCCCAAATCAGAGCCAGCCTTAATCAAAATGACTGATCAAAAATCAGTGTATCTATGGGATTCCCTTTGTCTTTCTTGTGTGTGACTCCTGCAAATCTCTTCCACCTTTCTTCTGGGCTCCTTTTGGGCAAAATAAGTTTTAGGGGTTGAATGACAACACTTAGGATGTTACCCACCCAGAGGCATTTCCTCTTAAACAGGGGACTTTGAAAAGCCAGGAAGGCTTTTTAGACAAAGAAATAGATATATTTTATATATTATAATTAATGATTGTATAATATATGATAATGTACATAATTATAGATTACCATATTATATATTAAATATAAAATAATATACATATGAATATACACATATTTTCTTTTGTTACAAAAATAATACCCACACATAGTAATAAAAATTCAAATGATATAGAGGAGGGAAAAATGAAAAGTAAAATGTCCCTCTCACCCCCCTCTTTATTCTCCAGCTTGCATCTTACTCTTCAGTAACTACTGTAACCACTCTGGTTTTACTGGTTCTGGAGGTCCCCTCATGGGTCTAAACTATGCTCATACTTCTATGTCTTTATTATCTTTAAAAATTTTATTGATCCTCTGTCCCTTGTGCCTTCAAGTCAGTATAAATATTTGTGGAATGAATGAAATGAATAGGAAAGAAAGGTGTAGACTTAGCTCATGCTCTGTCCTCCTACACCTGTCCTCCCATCCCCATTTTTATCTCTCTCTCTCTCCTGATGATTAATTTTATAGCTTTAAATAACACACTCTGTTTCTTTATTAATCCACAGTAGGCAGCATTTTTTGACTCTGTATGAGGCAAGACACAGAAATTAGAATCTCTACATTTCCTTCCACCTCTCCTGCAATCCCCCCTCCCTGTCTGCTTACTATTACTCTCACTTGGCGAGTTTATTGTAGCATTTATCTTCTTGTCTCTGTCTAGAGATTGATTCTGAACATTGAACACCAATAACTGGCATATGTGATATTGAGTCTATAACTGTTACTTACTGCAGAATCTAGTTGGGATTGGATCCATAAAAAAGGAGATGCATTCTGGACATGTCATATAAATGGGATCATACATTATGCGACTTCTTTCACTCAACATCATGTTGTCAAGGTTCAACTATGTTGTAACCTGTATCCGTATTTTATTTATTTTCATTGTTGAGTAATACTCTATTGTCTTGATATACCACCATCTGTCAGTTGGTGAATAGAAAGTAGATTAGTGATTGCTTAGGCTGGGATATGGGAGGATTGGAGCATGATGGCTAAGGGGGGGAGGTGGGGTTTCTTTCTGGAGTAATGAAGACATACTAAAATTAATTGTGGTGTTGTTTGCATAAATCTGTGACTATACTAAAAACCATTGAATTGTATACTTTATATGAATTATATTTCAGTAAAGCTGTTTAAAAAAAGAGATATAATCCTAGGTCATGAAATATGTGTTAGTCAAGGGAGAACATACTGTATTTCAGTGGTTCTAAGATGTACCCCTCCCCCCATTTTGAGATATATAGATATATCTAATGTATCTATCTATAGATATATCTATATATATCTCAAATATATATATTGATATATATATATCAAATCAGGTGACATGTCATAGTTTAATTGTCAGTGTTTTATCTTTTTTAGTGGTTCCTAAAATACTTCATTTTAAACTGATGGTGTCTTACATGAAAAGAAATACAGCAATTAAGAATATCAGGAAGAGAGGAGCATTAAACTATAATTATTTAATCAAACTAATATAAGATGCCTTTACTTTATCACTAGGATCATCCAGATTCTCATTTCTATATGTATTATCTTCCTTTCATTATCACCTCCTTTATAGAAATGGCCTGACCTCTAGGTGCATGTAAATAAACCAGCACCATTATTTTCTGTTTCTAAGTGGCCAGGAGGGACAAGTTTTCTTTAATCAAATCACAATAGAAAGATAAAATTATCATTAACCACAAGGGTTGGCAACTATGGTCTATGAGGCAAATCTGATCCAAAGTCTGTTTTTGTTAATAAAGTTTTATTGGAACACAGCTGTGCCCCTTCATCTGCATATGGTGTGTGGCTGCTTTCACATACAATGTCGACTAGAGTGGTTGAGACAAAGACCATTAGGTCAGAGAGCCTAAAATAATTCCTCTCTGGCCCTTTATAGGAAAAGTTTGCTGATTCCCTGATGATACAGACAATGAAAAAGACTCCTCACTGTGTCTGCCCCTTCTCTGCCTCCTCTGGGTTTGGTTGCAGGCCCTACAAATTCAAGATGCCTCCAGGGCCCTAGATTCTCTCAGGGAGGAGGCAAGTTTTGTTGCTCTCACCTCTCTAAGGACCAGCTCAGGTCCAGAGCTCCTTGTAGGAGCAAAAGACATCTGAGCCATGTCCAGTCTTGGAGAATTCTAGTAAATTAAAGAAGATGAAGAAAAAGCAGAGGAAGGAAGGAGGGAGGAAAGAAGGAAGGAAGAATTCCAAAATGGGATTAAAAAAGCTGTAGTATATTTTAAAAATATATGTTTGACAAATTAAACTTCTGGCACACTCACACACACACACAGTAAATGTAATTTAATTGTCCTCTTTACAATATCATTATAGGATTCACAAGAATAAATCAGTTCATAGTTCACCACAGACATTGTGGTCTGGCAATGGGACACAAGCTTAAGGTTGGATGATGGAATCATTTTTCTCTCAATACTTTCTATGGATCTTTGTGTTTCCATATAATCTCATTTGGAGATAATATTCAAAGTCTAAATGTGAGGCCCTTCATGTGTTTTGGCTCAGGACAGATGTCCCTTTTCATTCCCTCTGGGACAGACTCCTCTCAGCCCCTGACCCCCCTCCTCTGTGGCTTCCTGGGGCTCTCCCATCCATTGTGACCTTTCTGAGGCTTACTTTCTGGGCCACACACTTGGCATTTCACTATGTGGTGCCTGGTGACATCTAATTGGCACATAATTTCATTCTCATCTCAGCTGCATACCTTTGATGTGTTTGTCTCCTTAGTTGCAAGCGGGAGTGATGCCTTAGTGGATTCTTGTTGAGTTGTTGAGGGGATGGGTAAGGAAACTATATGGAAACCTAGATGTGCTTTTCAGAGGTAAGGTGTTACTCTTATCCTTGTGTCTTCTTATGTCCTAGTATGCCAAGCATGGTAATATATTTAATATATATATATCTATTTCCCATTATATATCTATGTATCTGAGACCACAAGTAGAATAAAGTATTCTAAAAGAAGATAATTTTAATACAGTAAACACAGTAAATATGTTTAATACGGTAAAATGTTTCCCATTAGAATGTAAGCTTCCTGATGGTCAGAATTGTATCTATCTTTTTTATTATTCTTCCCCTAAAGTCTTGAAGAATGCCTAACACATAGTAGTTCAATAAATACTGTTGAATGTTGAACAAATATGTAACTTATTTTTCTCTTAAACAACTTTATTGAGGCATTAATTTGTATACCATAAAGTTTACCCATTTTAAGTGTATAATTCAGTGATTTTTTAATGTAAATTTACATTTTGCTGTTATTAAAAATTTTATTTTTATTTAAATTCAATTAATTAACATATAGTGTATTATTAGTTTTAGAGGTAGAGTTCAGTGATTCATCAGTTGCGTATAACACCCAGTGCTCATTATATCAAGTGCCCTGCTTAATGCCCATCACCCAGTTACCCCATTTTTTTCACATTGTAAGAGTGCTGCATGTTAATTTGTAAAAAAAAAAAAAAAAAACCCTAAGCAATGTAGAAAGTAAAAGCTGTAAGTTTTCTCTATTCTTCACCAAATTTCACTCCTCAGAGGTAAATATTTCTAACAATTTGGTAGGGACTTTCTAGATTTTTTTCTTTTCCAACATAAAACCCATATGCATAATTACAAAAACACATGAATATCATCCATATTGTTCTGCCATTTGCTTTTTTCACTTACCAATATATTATAGAGCTCTTTCTCTACAGAGTTAGTGCATTGTATTGTGTGAATGAACATATTAAACTTTTTTTAAAGATTTTATTTAATTAATTTATTTATTAGAGAGAGAGAGTGAGGGAGATCATGAGCAGGGGAGAAGGGCAGAAGGAACAGACTCCCTGCTGAGCAGGGAGCCCAATGAGGGACTCGATCCTAGGGCCCTGGGATCATGACCTGAGCTGAAGGTAGATGCTTAACTAACTGAGCCACCAGGCACCCTTATTCCTAGGTATCTTATGGTTTTTGCTGCAATTGTAAATTCCTTACTTTCTCCTTCTTCTGTCTCATTGTTAGTGTATAGAAATGCAACTGATTTTTGTGCATTGATTTTATATCCTGACACTTTACTGAATTCCTCCGTGCGATCTAGCAATTTTTGGGTGGAGTCTTTTGGGTTTTCCACATAGAGTATCATGTCATCTGTGAAGAGTGAGAGTTTGACTTCTTGCCAGTTTGGATCCCTTTTATTTCTTTTTGTTGTCTGATTGCTGAGGCTAGGACTTCTAGTACTGTGTTGAACAGTGGTGAGAGTGGATGTCCCTGTCGTGTTCCTGACCTTAGGGGAAAAGCTCTCAGTTTTTCCCCGTTGAGAGTGATATTTGCTGTGGGCTTCTCATATATGGCTTTTATGATATTGAGGTATGTTCCCTCTATCCCTATACTGTGGAGAGTTTTAATCAAGAAAGGATGCAGTATTTTGTCAGATGCTTTTTCTTCCTCAGTTGAGAGGATCATATGGTTCTTGTCCTTTCTTTTTTCAGTGTGGTGTATCACATTGATTGATTTGTGGATATTGAACCACTCTTACAATTTTTAAGTTTGGGTTCTTTCCCTTTTTCTTACAGGTTGAAAGGAATTCACCGTATATCATAGATATTAGCCTTTTGGCTTATTTGTCGGGTTGTTTATTGAATGGACTGGAGCCTGAGGCTTGCTGATATGGGACAGAGGTAAAGATCTGAGGGTTCCTGGGTTTTCCAGGGGTTTAGATTCAAGAGAGAGAAAAGTGTGGGATGGTTTTCTCCATGATTTGGGGCCTTGGGGAGCCAGGGCTTTGTTGTCTTATTTTCTCCATTGCATGAGCAACCAGATTAGATTATTTTTGTTTTTTTGGCTCTCTCACTAGATGGTAAGCTTGGTGAGGGCAGGGGCTGCATATGTCTTTACTTACTTGATGGAGCATTACTCCTGGCACGTAGCAGGTGTTCAGTAAATATTTGTTGCACATATGAGTGAATGGATCCTATCATTGGGTGTTCTGAGACTATGGAAACTTTGGGGTGTTGATCATGATGATGGTGATGATGATATCTGCCATCTATGAACTCTTCTATCCAGCCATTCTGCCAAGTCCTTGGCATTCCTTGTTTCACTTAATCCTCCCAGCCAGGCTGAGATGTGCAGGTTATCATTAGCCCCACTCTACAGGTAAGAAAACCGAGGCTCAGACTTGCCCAAGGTACCACAATGAAGATTTAACCCCAGGAAATGTGGCCTTAGAATCTGAACTCCTTATTACTGTGCTGTCTAGGTTGGGACTCATCTGTCCTTTAAGATGCTTGGAAATTTATCTTGGGGGACTCAAGAGTCAAGGACAGAATGCCTATCCTGCTGCTCTCTGACAGAGGGAAGCAGCACTGAGACCCTAAAAATGGGGGAAGATTAGGCAAGCTGGAGGCTGGTTCTTTTCCTGGATATTTCACTCACTTGTGCGATAGTGGTCTGGGCACAAGTTCTCAGATCAGGCAGCCCTGCTGTGTGTTCCTTATTATTAGAGTGACATTGGATGGGCCAGTGGCCCTCTCTGAGTCCCTGGTATTCTCATCTGTAAACCAGGGATGATACTGGACTTCCCTTACAGGCTTGTTCTGAAGATTGGATGAGATCATGCATGGGGGTGCCATCCCTTCTACAGGCTCAGAGTTGGTTCTGGCATGTATGGGTTGTTAGGTTGAGAACTGTGGACAGCTTGACCCCTGGTTCTGAAGCCTGTCTTGTATGGGCTGGAGGCAGTTTGCCTTGCTGCCTCTGTGCATACTTCAACTTCCCTCTTGGCCCATTCCAGGCTATCTCTCTCTGCCTTCCTCTATGAAACAGGTGTGCTTAGCTGCCTTTGGAGATGGGTAGTCATGGCTCATTCATGAGGGTGGAAGAAGAACATAACCCTCCTATGGGGTATAACTGTATGCAGACCCCACAGGATTTGGAGGAGCTGGCCCCCTCTCCTTTAGGCATGAGCCCCTGGGCCAGCCTTGCCTTCAGCTCACATCTCTCAGGTGGACTTTAAATGGTGCTCATGGCTTTTGAAAAGATTTCCTTATCTTCTCAGATGCCAGAGCTAATGGATTTATAGATTCCTCTCGCCATTGGGGACACACGAGATGCCCTCTCTTCTCTCATTGGCTGTGTCCTACAGCCATAAGTACCTTCCTTGCTGGAACACAGGGAAATTTAAGAGGTGCCAAATTAATTGCTTTCCAAACGCAGCTGGAGAAAGGCAACCAAAATCTCGATATTTGTCCTCCTAGTGGGTGGGGAGCAGAGGAGCACTCCGCAGAGCTGAGGAGATGGCTGACGTAGGAACAGCTGCCTGGAGCAGTCTGGGGTTTAGACAGTGCACATGGTTCAGATGACAAAAAAACTTCCCCTAACTGGGCTTTGGCCTGTGGAACTGTCGACTGGGTCTGTGAGAAGCTCTTTTTATCATGCAGGGATGGTAGCCTGTTGGGATATGTTTAAGGTATTTTCTGTCTTGTAAAAGTGTAATGATGAGTTTTCCCAAAGATTACTCTCTTTTCCTTGCGGGTGTCACCTGGGTTTTGGTGAGCACATGTCAGATTTAACCAGTCTGTTCTGATTCCAAAATATACAGTCAGACAAGGTGATTTGCTAAGTGTATGAACTAATTTATAGGCCCTTTAAAGGCTTTTTTTGTGTAAGTAAGTGTAGAAATAGCCCCTCATCAGAATATGTAATCTAATATTTCTGTCACTTTTGTTGTATCCTAGTTCCTAGGACGATAGCTGGCATGGAGCAGGCTCAATAAATATCTGCTTAATAAATAGTGTTGAATGTCTGGTTTGGAAACCATGATCATCTTGCCTCTAGGTTATGTGAGTCAATGGAATGAATTGATAATATAACTCTGGAAGAGATGAATTCTTCAGGCTCATGGGCTCTGCAGCTGAGCAAGTAGTTGAGAACTGGAAGTGGCCTGCTGATTGAAGATAGAAACTTTGAGAAGGCAAGGAGGGGACTGGATTTTTAGAATATCAATAATTTATAAACCTATTCTAAGGACAGAGGATGACATAAGGCAGGGAGGCTTCTGGAGTGATGGTGCTGGCTACTACGGTTGTTGCTAATATTTTTTGAAGAATCTGCTCAGCCCATAGCTCCTTTTCTATGAGAACATAACCTCCTATGATATGCCTTGGTAGCCATGGTTTTATTCCATGGCTATAGCCGATTGCGCCAGAGATGGGCACATGACCAAGCGGGACCAATAATATTCTCCCTCCTGGGAATTTGTAATTGGGAAGTAGAGATGCTTGTTATTTTCTGCCTTGCATCTCTGTGTGAGCTTGAGAGCTGAGAGTTGGCCATTTCTTGCCAGGGAGAAGCAGGGACAGCTGATTTGCAGAAAGAAAAGGAAGGAGACCTGGAGAGGAGAAGCAGGTCATTTGCTATCAGAGAAATGGTGAGAGTAACTTTGTGACAGCTTTTCAGATTCACCTTCCAGTTCCTCCTGGGTTCTGTCTGCCTCTCGTGTCATTGGGTTGCATGAGATTTTACTGTTACATAATATTTAGTATGTTATAGCTGTGCTGTTAACATAAAATATTATTTTAAACCAGTTCAGGTGGATTTCTGTCACTTTCAACCAAATGGTCTTAATAAAGGCAATGATCATTAAGAGAAGACCAGAGTCATGTTAGTTTATGGCGAAGAATTTAGATTTCATCAAAGGCTGGAGCCAGCCCTGCCAGTGAGTCTTCGGAGAAAACTGTTTAGAGTGAATGGTTCAGGGGTGAACATGAACTTTCCAGTATGAGACACTGAAACTCAGACAGGGTACCCTGGGAGCTAAGTGGGAGAGCATTCCTTGCCTGAGGACTGAGAAAGGACCACAGGACCCAAGGTGGCTGCAGGATGATGGGAGGCTGAAGGAGGGGACCCACACACAAAATTTCAGGCAGCCCTGGGAATCCTATTAGATCTTGGAATGGTACTAGGTTTAAATTCCAACCTGTTCAGAAATGAGCTGGGAAAGGTAAATAGTCTGTTTTCCCAATAAGCAGTGCCAGCCAGTAAAATCAATATGGAACTAGATTTGAACTACCTTAAGATAAGGAATTTGAGCTTTGTAATCCATCCATTTATTTTTTCTGGCATTTTTCTTTAAGTGAAGTTCTTCAGCAGAAGTCTAACTTACTGTAGGTTGAATTATGACAAAAGGCAATTTTCCACATCTAAGGCTTGTTTTTCTTGTTTGTCCATAAACTCAGAGCACATTGCATGGCTGCCTTAATGTACTGTCCTCAGCCTATTAAGAAGACCATGTATTAAAAACCAGAGTGAGGGGAGACAATTGGACTGGGTTAGTGATTTTCAGATCTGTTTCCTCATATTATCAGTTAGAATAGAGGTGCCAAAACAACATTGCCTTAAGCATAAACTTCTACCATTAGTCAAGCTTTCTTGGAAGGCTGTTTTGAGAAAGATTCTGAGGGCTATGTCCTGGCTTAGTGGGAAAGAATTCTATGATCTATTAGTGATGCCTGCCATGGGTGTGTAATTGGGAGTTATGAGATCTGCTTTTCCTAAACTAGGAGAATAGGAGTTTTGGTAATAGTTAATGAACACATTTATGAAGCATTTAGTTTATAGGTGGAATTGAGTTCATTGTTTTGAAGGTTTTAGAAATTTGAACTGCCCCTTGTCCCTGGGTAGCTTCCACTAAAGTTGATATAAATCAAGGCATATAGACATGGAACAGCAACTAATAATTTAAAGTAGTACATAATTAATGTAATTAATTCATTTATAGAATTTCTGCCATATGCCAAGCACTGTCCAAGGTACTGGAGACACAGTGATGAATAAATACACAAGACAGGTCAAATTCCTACTCTAGTGTGGGAGATAAAATGGCAAACAAGCACAACAGACAAATCATACAATTCCAGGTAATAATAAGTACTCAGGAGAAAAATAAAGCTGGGTAAGTGGGAAGAGAGAGAGGGAGGTGTGTAGCTATTTTAAAAAAGGTTTTAGGGCAGTCTTCTCTGAGGAGATGGCAGGTGAGCAGAGACCTATCTGGTATAAGGCAGCTAACTAACCAACATACATGTGAATATCTGGGTAGAGTTTTCTAGGTGGAAGGAACAGCAAGTGCAAAGACCATGAGGTAGAAACAAGCTTGGTGTGTTTGAGGTCCAGCAAGGAGGCCAGTGCAGCTGGAGCAGGGTGAGTGAAAGAGGCATAGGGGAAGATGAGGTTGGAGAAGGTGGCTAGGAGCAGATTGTGCAGAGCCTCTTAGATCAAGAAAAGCAGTTGAGATTTGCTTTAAGCCCAATGAGAAGACATTGGAGAGTCTTGGGTAGGTAATGACATGGTCTGATTCATGTTGAACAATTACACTGGCTGCTGGGCAAGAGAGAACCAAGGAGCCCACTTAGGAGGTTGTTGCAATATACTCCAGGAGTGACTCATAGGAGCTAGAATGAGGCAGTCGTGATGGAATGAGTGGAAAAGTGGTTGGATTTGGGATATATTTGGAGTTGGAGCTTGCTGATAGATTGGATGTGGGATGGGGAAGGAAAGAAACTGACATATCTCATAGGTTTTTGACTTGAGCCCAGGGCCAGCTTCATGGACATGAAAACTGTGCAGTGGCATGGGGCCTTGGCTCTCAGAAGAGCCCAGTGCTTGGTTTAATGCTCTGCTGTTGCCATCTTGAAATTCTTAATAATTTTCAAACAGGAGCTCTTGAACTTCATTTTTCCCTGGGTCCTGCACATTATACATCCGGTCTTGCTTGATCCAGTGGGCAGACGGAGGAGACTGGAAGAGGGACATTTTTGGGCAGGGGGAATATGGAGTTCTTTTGGGGCCATATTCAGTTTGTGAGGCCAGTTAAACACCCTAGTGAAGCTGCTGGATGAATTGTCTAGAAGAGTTTTCAAAAGGGGAAGGTTCTCTACCTGGACTGTAATCATACAAGACATTCTAAAGAAGGTGAGATTTGAACTGGCCTTTTGGTAAGAAAACATGCCAAATCCTGTCTTCCCTTTGTATGGAAAATGAGTCGGTGGTGGGCACGGTGCTGTTTATGTCCTTTAGTGCGGCCCTTGTCTTAATTTTTTTTTCAAAGCTTGGGGTGGATGGTACATGTTGATTTACTGGATAGGCCTAATTTTTCACCTCCTAATTACTTTGTTCTTATCTGCCTTTTCCCCTCATACAGTTGTTTTGCTGATGCCCAGGGTGACTACCAGCTCCAAAGGTGGGCTCTGTAGCCATTTGTTGAGATTTGGGAAGACTCAAGCAGCCTTGGCTTGAGAAACTTGGATCCACCATGGTGATAAGTCACAGGCTTTGAGTGACTCTGTTAAAGGCAAAGGGCTGGCACAGCCTGTTGCAGAGGAGGGTCCTTGCAGGTAGTAGGGGTTATGGTTAATGCCTTAGACTCTAGATACAGAAGGCTTAAACTCCATCCCTTCCTGTTCTCAGACCCTGGAACTTTATCTAACCTGCGTGGACCTTGGTATATTTGTAAAAGGAGGATAACATTTCCTATTTTATAATGTTCTTACAAGGTGTAAATGAGGCAATGCCTGTAGAGCTCTTCACTCAAGCTCTGGGACAGGAAACAGATTTGAAAATGCTAAATTCCTACTTCCCCTTGAGAACAGTTCTCCCTTCTGCCCTGGGGAAGCAGAGCTGGACTTAGATTGCATTGTGAAGAAAGACTTGAGCAGTCACCTACTCGCATCAGAGCTCATTTCATCTCTTTTGGCCTCCTTGGTGCACATTTAGACCTAATTAGGATTGGTAAAGCAACCTCCAGCACAGTGAGCTGCTTACTTGATTGCTCTTATTATGGACATGTGGTTGTTTCTCCAACACCTACTACCTCCCTATCATACAGAAGAGCCAAGCAGTGTGTGTGTGTGTGTGTGTGTGTGTGTGACTCCAACCCCATAACTAGGGAAGAGTTCTGACTGGACCAAGAAATATGGGTAATTCCTTCTCCTGTACCCCAATGATTAGTTCATGGTTGGGCATACCAGTCAATGGCATTCCATGACCACATTGATTGATAAGAGTGGACAACAACTTAGAATGGCCCAATCGGAGTGAGGCTCAGGACTTTGTTCTTCCCCTGCTAGGCACAAGTGCATGTGGCGCTAGTTGCTTTTCATATCCATCGGGTGCCCAAGAAACCAGGTAGAGAGAGGGAAGTGTTTGGTGATATTGTTGCTTGATCAAATCATACCTGTAGTCCTACCACCATATTTTTCAGTTAAAGAGTCATTAAATTCTCTTTAATATTTTAATTTTTCTGAGAGTTTTAAAATTACTTTCATCCAAATGCATCCCACTGCTAGATACAAATACACTCTAGGTGCCAGTTCCTCAAATAAATAGTGAAATAAGGTTTACATGTTTCCTATATTTGTATCTAATAATATTTGGAGGATTATTCAACTCAGGACTTTTTGGATATGGCAAAAGTGTTATTTGATAATTATAACACTCATATCCTGGAGTGTTAACCTATACATTTTACTAAATAGTTCACTTAGGGGTACTTACTTTTACAGTGTGTATTCTATGCAGTGGATTTCTGGTATAAATGTATGCTTGTTTCTCTTTAGGGAAATGGTAAAAATTCCTGAGCATATGTAACTAAGAGATTAGTCTTTCTTCAGGTCTGGTCTGGTGTGTCCTGCTACACCTTCTACAGTATAACCTTCTTCTTTCCCAAGCTCATCTATGCTGGAGTGGGGTGCGAATGTTTATGTCAGGATTCTATTGCTGTTTTCAGAGAAATAAAGGTATCTGTATCAGTCACTTGTTCAAAGGTTCACCTTAAGAACTGAGTCTTTATCAACAGTATTTCTGTGGGTGTTGGTTTTCCCCTAACACTGTCTGCAAACATCGCTGCTATTTACCTAGCCCTAGGTTTGGGTTTTCTGTGTATGTGGCCTGCAGCTTTCCCCCTCACTAACCCAAGTACCCATGTCCTTTGGACAGCTCTGTGTTCTACATCATCTGTGTCATTGGTAGGATTTGTAAGGCTCATTTCTTTTGGCTCCCAAAATGACCTGACTAGAGATCAAGCTAAAAAAAAAAAAAAATCTTCCCATGGAGTAAAAGTGTGGTGTGCCCAATTGAATCACATTCATTGGCTGTTTCCCATCTTGTTCCTCCTTAAATACCTCCACCTCCTTACCAATTAAAAACTTACCAGTTCAGTGTTATGTGATATTTTTTTCCTCACTTAGGTTTTCAGATTTCATACCTAAAAGGCCATTTCCTTCGTGGAGACTTTATCTCCATCATGAGGACATCTTGACAGCAGGTCATGTTGGGGAAACTTGCTTGGAATCCCCAACTTTGATATGGATTTTATCTGCATTCCAAATTATAACCATTGAGCTTTCACATAGTTTTTGTTGGCAAAATCTAACTTTATTGAAAAAAGTAAATAACAATATCCAACTTTATTTAAAAAGCATTTGCACTACATGAGCTTTTTAAAAATTTAAATTCAATTAATTAACATATAGTATATTATCAGTTTTAGAGGTAGAGTTCAGTGATTCATCAGTTGCATATAACATCCAGTGCTCATTACATCAAGTGCCCTCCTTAATGCCCATCACCCAGTTATCCACATATCCCCTGTTTGTTTCATATAGTTAAGAGTCTCTTATGGTTTGTCTCCTTCTCTGATTTCATCTTATTTTATTTTTCCCTCCTTTCCCCTATGATCCTCTGTTTTGTTTTTTAAATTCCATATATGAATGAAATCATATGATGATTGTCTTTCTCTGATTGACTTATTTCGCTTAGCATAATACCCTCTAGTTCCATCCAGATTGTTGCAAATGGTAAGATTTCATTTTTTTGACGGCTGAGTAATATTCCATTGTATATATATACCACATCTTCTTTATCCATTCATCTGTTGATGGATATCTGGGCTCTTTCCATAGTTTGGCTATTGTGGACATTGCTGCTGTAAACATTGGGGTGCAGGTGCCCCTTTGGATCACTATGTTTGTATCCTTTGAATAAATACCTAGTATGCACTACATGAGCTTTTAAGGAAATGGTATTATACAATATCTCCAGATTTTGTCACCGATGGTACTGATAGACACATGTTAATATCAGTAACCTCAAGTTCATATTTTTGCCTCAGTCTATCTACATGGGACATCCAGGTCACACTTTGTAAAGTTCCTCTTTCTCCCAGTATTTTGGCTTTACAAATGCCCATTCACCTTCTTGCTCATTGCAGTCACCATTGTGAGGATATCTCTGTCCATGCCCAAGGGGGGCTTCCTCTTGCTGTTCCTCAAACTGCCCATCCTTGAAGTGAGAGACAGGGCTGTGCTCTGTACTGAGAGGGGACCAGTATGTTCCTAGTTTTCATTGTACTTTGTCATCTTAGGCCCTGTAGCAGCTCCACAGGGGCCCAGAGTCTTGCCAAATTCAAGACAGGCCAAGGGGCTCCTCAAGAAAAAGGCCCAGTTCCTCCCCTTTATTCTCCTCATTTCTCTCCTCTCCACTGTGCCCCTCAAAACAAGATAGCATAAAACATCCTGTTCAGACCCAAACTGAAACCCTCATGCATATTTACCCATGCAGCATGTGGCAGGGTTGATCAACCATCCTCAAACCATCCTGTTCACCAACAGCCACCTATGAGCTTCAGATCAGATTTAGTGGTTCCCAGTCCATGGGGCACAGCTATGTGTCCCTGCCTCTCAATGGAGGATTTCTGTTCTTTTGAAGCAGCAGCATTAAGAAGATATAATTACTGAGTCTGTATTTGCCCTTGCCTATGGGGCTTCTTGTGCACCCACTCAGTGGAGGGAGTTTCCTTACAATGCATGGGAGAATGTCATGGAAGTCAATGGGTTAATATATCACACACCACCCCCACCCCCACTTCACTTCACATTTTAATAAGGGGACTTTGAACATAATGTGTAGACTTTCAGGAATGATATTAATGACACTTTGGGGGGCCGGCGGGGGTGATATTTTAGGATAGTTTGACCTTCCAGAAGCTCCCCAACCATATTGTGTGGAAGAAATCCTGCTAATTATGCCCATATGAAACTACTGGGGAAACTTGCTTCCTCTGAGACACAGGAGCAGTGTGGTGCAGAGGACAGTCACCAAATGCTTGCTTAGTGCATTTTGGGATCTGTGCTGAGACTTGGAAGCTCAAAGGCTCTTTGCCTTCCAGGAGTTGGCAGCATGGCAAAACAGACAAGCACACAGATAACTAACAAACTGCATCACCTCTGCAGAGCTCCTGGGCTCTGGAGGCAGATGGGGATTCAAATCCTGAATCTTCCTTACTATCTGTGTATCCTTGTGTCAGTCCAAGTCTCTGGTCTTAGGATGCCCAGCTATGAGATGGGGAATAAAAGAGAGCCTGTCTTTTAGGGCTGTGATCAGAATTAGTGAGCACACACCCAGAAAGTGTCTGATTTAAATCATTATCATTATAGAAATTGTCATGGGAGAAAAATTGAGGGAGGAATTAATTTGTAGAGAACTACAGAGAAGTGATGACATTTGAACCACGTCCCAAGGGTTCCATAGGATTTCATTTGATGGATGAGAAGGAGAGGGCAGTGTGCAGAAGGAGATGATAGCTAGAGCAAAGGCCTTTTGTTTCTTTAACAAATGTCATGCTTTGTGTCATGCTTCATCTGGTGCTCCTGCTTGACCCTTGCATTTGTCATTTGCTTTTTTCCTGTGTGCATGTCTTGCCTTCTTCCTGGGTTTTAAATGCAGCACAGTGGAGTGGAACATGCCATGGGAGAGGAATTAGATCAAGTCCTGGCTTTGCTGTTTTCTAAGGCATGACCCTGACTTGTTGAAGGATATAATGGTGAAGAACATGGTCTCTGGAACTGAGCTGCCTTGGCCCAGTCCCAGTTCTTTCATCAAGAGTGTTCATCTTTCTGCTCCTCTGTTTTCCCATCTGCTGAGTGGAGATGAGAACAGCACCTCCCTCAGGAGCTGGTGTGAGGGTTAAATATCTGATTGTATGTTCAGCACTTAGAACAGGACCTGGCACATAGTTCGTGCCTTCTCACTGATATCTTCCAGTCATTTATCCACCCAATCATTCTTCTGCCCATCCACCCGTCTATCCATCCATCCATCCACCCACCCACCTAACCACTCACTCACCCACTGTTATACCCAACCATCCATTCATCCATCAGTCCATCCTCCCAGTCATCTATCTGCCCATCAATCCATGATTTGATCCACCACCCACTCATCCATCGTCTCATCTACCTCATTTTATCCTGTTTCTTCCAATATCCCTCCATCAACCCATCCATCTACTCACCTACCCACCCTTATACCCATCAATCTACCCATCAGCCCATCCAGCCCCCCATTCACTTGCCCATCCAACCATCCATTTGTCTATCCATCCACCCATCCTCCCAGTCATCTATCTGCCCATTCATCTACCACCCACTCATCCATCCTCTCGTCTATCTCATTTCATCTTATCCCATCCCCTATCCACCCATCCAACAAGTGTTTATTGGATATATATATATATATATATATATATTACTACCCATTGGATCTCACTATGTGCCACACACTGTGTTGAAGCATTTTGCAAATAATATTTTATTTCAACAGACACGTGAAGTGGGCACTATTATCACACCTGTTTACAGATGAGGAAACTTTGCCCAAGTTCATACATCCCAGAAGTGGTGAAGCTTAGGCTCAGACTCAGGCCATCTATCTCCGTTGCACTTGCCTTCAGTCCTTGCCTTTCTCTGTACACACAGAGGCTACAGCCTGACAGCAAAGACAAATGTGGAACAAGTAATTATGCAAACAGTAGGCACTCAATAAATGTATTTATTGGATGTGTGCTCTCTGAGTGTTGGTTAAGAATGAAGATTCCTTTTCTGAGGAGAGAACCAGTTTGTAAAAATACCTACACCAAGTGCTGTTTTAAAAACCTCATCACCTCTTCTTTATCATTCATCTGTTTTTTTTTTTTGTTTTTTTTAAAGATTTTATTTATTTATTTGACAGAGAGAGAGCACAAGTAGGCAGAGCGGCAGGCAGAGGGAGAGGGAGAAGCAGGCTTCCCGCCGAGCAGGGAGCCCGATGCGGGGCTCGATCCCAGGACCCTGGGATCATGACCTGAGCTGAAGGCAGACGCTTAACGACTGAGCCACCCAGGCGCCCCCATCATTCATCTGTTGACAGACACTTAGGTTGTTGCAAAAATAATGCTGCAATGAACATGGGAGTACAGATATCTCTCTGAGATCCTGATTTCAGTTTTTTTGGGATATATACCCAGAAGCGGGATTGCTGGATCATATAGTATTTTTATTTGTAATTTTTTGAGCAACTTTCATAGTGTTTTCCAAGAAGCCCCACCATTTTATATTCCTACCAACAGTGCACAAAGGTTCCAATTTCTCCCTATCCTCACCAACAGTTCTTATTTACAATGGAATATTATTTAGCTTTAAAAAAGAAGGGATTCCTGCCATATGCAACAACATGGTTGAACTTGGGGGACATCATGCTAAGTGAAATAACTCAATCATAGAAGGACAAATGGCACATGATTTCACTTATAAGTGGAATCTGAAATGGTCAAACTTTTAAGAGCAGATAGTAGAATGGTGGTTGCCAGGGGCTGGGAGAAGGAGAAATGGGAATTTGCTGTTCGATGGGTAGAAAATGTCAGTTATGCAAGATGAGTAAGTTCTAGAGACCTGCTGTACCACACTATGCCTATAGTTAACAATACTGAATCGTACACTTAAAAATTTAAGAGGCTTGATCACATGTTATGCATTCTTACCACAAAAAAAGAAAGAAAAGAGAACCTCCCTAGCCTCTGAATGGTCTAAAAACCACGGCTGTGGATCTCTGGGTCCGGAGGGACCCCAGGAGCCAGGCTGGTTTGGGGCTACCTTGGTGCACGCCCCTCAGTGCCTGCAGAGGCTGCGGGAAGCTGCCCAGCCGTGCACCATGCGGAACTTCTCTCTGGCTGGGGATCACATTTTCACCATCCTCCAGTCCCTGCTTGTCTGTGTTCGTTCCCACCACAAGGCATTTTTCACTCCTCTATAATTACCCAGGCTAATTAAATAAATTGATCTGCTGATGTACACTCCACAGTCATTTCTGTGGTGTAATTTGGCTTTAATAGAACCGCCGTTTGAGCGAGAGGAAATGAAAACCCCGGGTAGAAGTGGGATCTTTTAATTTTCAAGAAAAATAATTTTTTTCAGGGTTTTTGATTCCCTGCGTGTGTATAATGTATGCACTTGCTGTTAGAATTAACTGGGAAACAGCAGCTGTCTGGTCAGGAGAATAATTTGGGAGCCGTTTTGTCATGAGAAACTCAGACCGACTCTGAGTGTTGACAGGAAGCTCATAACTTTGGAGGCAAATGGGGCGTGAAGCATATTGTTGGCTGTCTGGTGGCCAGAACATGGGTTCTTTCCTCCGTGGGGATGTTCTGGTAAATGCTGTCTGCTCTAGATGATACATGGGGTGTGTCAAGCAGACCCATTCCAGGGATATGGGGTGAGGTGTTCTCAGGACTGGGTGATGGTTAAGGGTGTGGTGTTAGTCCAATACCATTTGGTTTTCATGTCACCTTTACCATTTGCTAGATGTGTGGATCTCTGAAGTTTCTCTTTCTACCAGAACCTCAGTCACACTTCTGTAAAATGTAGCACCTTGCAGAATTGGGTTTGAAGAATAAATGAGCTCAGCAGACTGCCCCACACATGGCGGGTGCTATAGAAACATTATTCATGGTTGTACCAAAAGCCATCGCTTACCCGCCCAGCATTTATTAAGCATCAGTCCTGAACCAGGTGCCTTGCTGTTGGGAGAAGTTGACCCAGACAACTCTAAGCCTTGTTAGGATGATAGTCTCTAAAGAGAGACAGCTGCCCTGATTCTGCCCAAATGGGAGTCAGGATCTTGACTGAATCAATTACACATTAGTGATTTATTTCACCTTACTATGTCCAGGCACTGCTCCAAGCACTTTATAGGTACTAGTTCAATAAATGTTAATAGTTGTTACCTGTTGAGTCCCATGCCAGAACTTTGACATGCATGATGTCATTTTATCTTCCAACAACCCTCTAAGGTGTGTTCATTTATTATGTTCCCTTTAGAGATGAGGAAAGTGAGGCTCAGAGAAGTTAAGTGGTTAAGGTCACGTGGCTAGTGGGAGGGAAAGGCAGGACTTGAACTTAGGGGTGTCTGACACCAGAGTTTCAACCATCTTGTCAAACTGCCATCAGTGGTGGGGTTCAGGGCGGGTCTCACAGCCTCTGGACTTTGTGTGACTAAATGCTATAATGGTGACAAAAGATTTTGTTGAAAATGGTTGAGGCTCTCTCCTCTGTGGAGACTTGTGTGCAATTTACTTCATACCTGTGAACTTAGGAACTGATGAGAACCTCCACCTAATGTTGTGGAGGGAGGAAGTCAGCTTGCACCCCTTTATCTCCCAGGCTATAGGGACTCTATTTGCATGACCCTCATTATTTCTTTTGGTGGCATCGTTATTGTTTTTGAGAACTCAGCCGTGATTACACTATCATTATCAGTGCCTGGGCTTCTCCTGCAATAAGAATGGTATTGACTGTTTTATTTCTTCCTCCTTAAAAAGAAGGCAGCTTTATTGAAGTATACTTTGCATACTGTAAAATTCACTCATTGTAAGTGCACAATTCAGTGATCTTTAGTAAATTTACGGGGTTGAGCGACCATCACCACAATCCCATTTTAGGACATTTCTGTCAAGATATACCAGTGGCCAATAAGCACATGAAAAAATGCTTAACATCATTAGTCCATGAGGCAAATGCAAATCATTTTGTGGAACATAAGGAATAGCATGGAGGACATTAGGAGAAGGAAGGGAAAAATGAAGGGGGGGTGGAAATCAGAGGGAGAGACGAACCATGAGAGACTATGGATTCTGAGAAACAAACTGAGGGTTTTGGGGGGGGGGATGGATTAGCCAGGTGATGGGTATTAAGAAGGGCACGTACTGTATGGAGCACTGGGTGTTATATGAAAACAATGAATTGTGGATCACTACATCAAAAACTAATGATGTATTGTATGGTGACTAACATAACATAATAACACACACACACACACACACACACACACACACACACACACACACACTGAGGGGTGCCTGGATGGCTCAGTTGGTTAAGCACCTGACTTCAGCTCAGGTCATGATCTCAGGGTCTTGAGATTGAGTTCTGCATAGGGCTCCCTGCTCAGAGGGGATTGTGCTTGTCCCTCTCCCTCTGCTGCCTCCCCTGCTTGTGCTCTCTCTCTCTCAAATAAATAAATAAAACCTTAAAAAAAACACACACTGAGATACCAGTAGGATGGCTGTAATGAAGAAGATGGACAATATCAAGTACTGTGAGGATTTGGAAAAATTGGAACCTCATACATTACTGATGGGAATGTAAAACAGTATAGTTGCTGTGGAAAACAGTCTGGTGTAAGAAAAAAAAGGTTTTGCATGTATTTACCATAAAACCCAGTGATTCCACACTTAGGTGTCTTTCTCCCAACTTTTTATCTCAAAAAATTTCAAACCTACAGGAAAGTTACAAACACAGTTCAATGAGTATCTATATACCCTTTATCAGTTGTTAAATACTTTCCCTTACTGGATTTCTCTCTCTCTCCCTTTACACATACAAACACGTACACTTTTTTTTTTTTTTTAAGATTTTATTTATTTATTTGACAGAGAGAGACAGCGAGAGAGGGAACACAAGCAGGGGGAGTGGGAGAGGGAGAAGCAGGCTTCCCGACGAGCAGGGAGCCCGATGTGGGACTCGATCCCAGGACCCCAGGATCATGACCTGAGCCGAAGCCAGACGCTTAACGACTGAGCCACCCAGGCGCCCCCAAACACGTACACTTTTTATTAAGCTGAATTGTGAGTAAGTAGCAGATACTCTGACACTTCACCCTTGAATACTTGATCACATATATCACCTAAGATCCAGGGCATCTACTCCATGACCACAATTCAGTGATCACACTCAAGGAATTTAATGATGATATAATACTGTTATTTAATATACATTCCATAGTCAAGTTCCCCGACTGTCCTAATATTCTATATGGCTGCTTTAAAAAATCTAGCATCCAGTCAAAGACAATACATTACATTCAGTTTCACATTTCTAAAGACTTCTTTACTCTAAGGAAATTCCCAAGCCTTTGTGTGTGTATGTGAGAGAGAAAGAGCGAGAGAGAGGGAGTGTATGTGTGTATGCATATGTGTGTGAGTGGGTGTATGTATTTGTATATGCATGTGTGTGTGTGCATGTGCATGTGTGTGTGTGTTTTATGCCTTTCACATTTTTAAAATGTCCCAGGTCAGATGTGTGGCAGAACATCCAATTTGCAAATGCAGGATGGACTTACCTGATTTCTGCCTCCTGACTAGATTCAGGTGAGCCGTTTTTGGCAGGAGTACTACATTAGTGATGCTGTGTCCTTTTTGGTGCATCACACCAAGATGTCATGATGTCAGCATGTGCCATCATTCGTGATGTTAAGGGAGACACATTTTTTAAAAATTTTATTATGTTATGTTAATCACCATACATTACATCTTTAGTTTTTAAGGGAGACACATTTTAAAGTCACTTTGGTGAGAAGGGTCATTTCCTGCTGGAAACCCAGGCTGGAGATGGATTTTCCGTTGAGGAATAAAATGTCTTGTTGTATCCTGTGGATGGTTGAGCACTCCTGTGGGATGTCTGAGGATGCTGTGTGCTTGCTCATGACCACTCTTGCATGGTTACATGAGGTGCTGGGGTACCAAGGTGAACAGACATGGCCCCTACTCTCAAAGGGGCTAGCATCTGGAAGGAGAAACTGCAGGACACATAATCCCAGAGCAGCGTGATAAGTGCTGAGACTGAAGGTGTGCACAGGGTCAGACAGTTGAAAGAGTTGTGGGTGCTGATCCAGGTTGCGTTACTACTAATGATTACTGGCACTGGAGGATGAGTCTTTCTTTCTTGGTCAGACCCTTAGGACTGGCTTTGGATCTACCACCGTATCTCTCTCCCCACTGTTTTTCATTCTCTCTTTCTGCAGTCCAATCCAATCTTGGAAAGGGATAGACTTAATTACAACCCTGCCTGTATCACTTTTGGACTGTGTGACCTTAGGCAAACCCCAGTTTTCTCACGTGTAATGGATTTATAGTAGTACCTTCCCCACCAGGGCCACTGCACCCATTTAGTGAGGCAGGACATGTGGTGCAGGGCCTGGGGGAGGAGGGATCACTACATTTGAGCTATTATCATTGTTCTTTTTATCTCAAGCTGCCTTTCAGGCCTTATCCTCTGCACAAAGTGTGATCTGACCAGCCCCTTTATTGTGATGCCCTCTTTGTGTAGGACATCTATTTTCTTTTTTTACAGCGTGCTGTCTTAGGTGCTGCCCTGCCCATAGGACAAACCTCAGGCAGTGTCATTGATTTTGGAAAGTACCAGGGCAGGTTGGAAGGAGTGGAGACCCCAATCCCATCTCAGAAGAGCTTCTCAGACTCTTGTCACATGAGCCACTTGTCAGCATGAGCCAGGCAGCCATGGATAGTGTTGGCTTGGTTCTGGCAGCCTTCTTGGGAATGTCTCATCTGCTCAGTTGCTGACCTAGATAGAAGGTCATTAAGGGCTCCATGGGTCAGTTTGTGATCAGAAGAGATTGGAAGGTGTGTGTGTGTGTGTGTGTGTGTGTGTGTGTGTGTGTGTGTGTGTGTTTGAGAGAGAGAGAGAGAAAGAGAGAGAGAGAGAGATTGATTCAATACCAGGATCTTTTCAGCTCAGAAAAGGTGTACCCTTATTGCTTTTGACAACATCTAACTTAGATGAAATGGAATTTTCATTATTTTTCTCAAACTTGAGTCATTCCCTATATCACATAGGGCCCCAGCAGGAAACAGATGACATACTCATATTAGGATAATTTAAGGCAGCTTTAATAATGGGACATAGGTATGGCAAGGTATAAGGAAAGTGGGTCTAGAGAGGTGAGGGAATGAGCGGTTGGTGGAATCCTGAAGGAAATTGATGTGTGGTGGCTTGGAGAGAGGAT
This sequence comes from Phoca vitulina, assembly GCF_004348235.1. NCBI lineage: Eukaryota > Metazoa > Chordata > Mammalia > Carnivora > Phocidae > Phoca > Phoca vitulina. Next base: position 1,576,181 of record NW_022589805.1, read on the forward strand.
GGGGTATAATATCCCAACCTCACTTCTCTCTCCCTCTGTTTGCATTATTATGAAGCCTGGGGGCAGGGGAGCCCCTTGGTGGCATTTATCAAGGTCCATTTCTGGGGCAGAGGGCAGAGTAGAGAAGGATGAAGGGTAGATCTCGGGGGACAAATGGGAGACATAGGTCATCTTTCCACACAATGTCTGTAAATTTTGTTGCATATATCCTCTCTACTTATTAACTGTTTGCTATTTTTTAAACCAATGTACTTTTTAATTTAATTATATCTATTTCAAAAAGAAACAACAACAAAAAAGTCACAACCAGCTTCATTAGCCATAAATGGAAGGTAACTATAAAAACAAATATAAAAACAAAGCCACGTGTGATCCTAGCTAGGTACCTTTGCCAGCTCAAGGATCAGAGCCAGAGTTCAGCTGGGCTTAAACATGGAAACTGGCCAGAAAGAGATGTTAAGGACATTGCATTCACAGACAGACTTTCTCCTTGATGTAATTAGGAAGGTGGAAGGAGAGTCGGAAAAGGACTGTAGTAGATTGGATAGTATCCCCCAAAAGGTATGTTCAAGTCCTAACCCAAGGTACCTGAGAATGTGATCTTATTTGGAAATAAGGTCTTCTTTGTAGATGTAATTAAGTTAGGGATCTCTGGATGAGGTAATCTTGATTTAGTATGGGCCCTAAATCCAATGATTGGTGTCCTTACAAGAGGAAGGAGAAGGAGATTTGAGACACAGACACACAGAAGGAAAGGCCATGTGAAGACCGAGGCAGAGAGTGGAGCAATGTGTCTGTAAGCCAAGAGATGCCAAAAATTGCCAGCAGCTAGAAGGGAGGCATGGAATGGATTCTCCCTCAGAGACTGCAGAGGGAACAAATCCTGCTGACACCTTGATTTTGGATTTCTGGTCTCCAGAACTGCGAGAGAATATATTTCTATTGTTTTAAGCCAATGAGTTTGTGGCAATTTGTTATGACAACAGTAAGAAACTCTATAGGGACTAGCTCTCATTGCAACTCATTGTCATTTAATGCCATGCTCATGTCTCCTTAAGATCACCTTCATAGGGGCGCTGGGTGGCTCAGTCATTAAGCATCTGCCTTCAGCTCAGGTCATGATCCCAGGGTCCTGGGATCGAGCCCCACATTGGGCTCCCTGCTCCACAGGAAGCCTGCTTCTCCCTTTCCCACTCCCCCTGCTTGTGTTCCCTCTCTCGCTGTGTCTCTCTCTGTCAAATAAATAAATGAAATCTTCAAAAAAAAAAAAAGATCACCTTCATAAAGTCCTCTCTAGGACCAGTGGTTGAATGTGCCCTATGCTTTTGGGAAAGAATGGATTTGGATCATCAGTTTCTCTAGAGCAGGACTTTTGTCTCTTTGTTATGTCCCCAGTTCCCAGCGTGGTATCAGGCACAAAGTAACCATGCTGAACATACTTGAGTGTTGAATGGATGAATGGACACCAAAAGGAAACTAGTGGTATCAGTCAAAGTTATGGTTGAACATGACAAACTGAACAAGTACTAGAAGATGAATTCAAAGACTGTGGTCTGGATTTCCTTAGAAATCACTAGACTTGTTGAGGAGGAAATTGAGTGGCTTGATTACACTGATGCTGTCTAGAGGTCATCATCGTTGCCTTCATCACCAGTGGTAATAATGATAGTTGATATTTATTGAGTGCTTGCTTTGTTACTAGACATTGTCTAACTGCCTTACGTGCATTATCTCATTCATGCTTCACTGGTATCTGATGAAGTAGATCCTATTACTTATTACCATCTAACAGATGAAGTAACTCAGGCTATGGTTTTAGTAATTTGCACAAGGCCACACAACTCAAAAGTAGTGGAATGTGGGTAGTCTGACCCCAGAACCTGTGCTTTTTTACCACCATGCTCTGCTACCATCCATGAGCATTTATCGTGCATCTCTTGGGTGGCTATCTAAGCTCTTCCCTTTTCTGGGAACTTCACCTCCCAGCCATTGCCACAGGATACAGTGGTTGGCTTCCCAGCAGCCAATTCTATTCTATGTGGTCATGTTCCTTGACCATAGCTGATTGGTCCAGGGATGAGCACCTCACCAATCAAGGACTCTACCAGTGATTTAGAATTGGGACTGAGAAAGAGGAGCTGTATCTGACTCTTGAGTTGTAGGCAGGTGCTGAGTAGCCATGGTTTCTGTGTTGTAGGTGAAAAAACAGAAGAAACCAGTTACAGGGAGAGAGAAGAATGAGGCAATGTTCAGATCTGAGAGAGAACTTCCGAATTCCTCCCCCACAGAAGTGCCTATGAGCCCCCTGGGGTCTTGTGAAAATGGACCACACCCTAGTTTTTTGTTCCAGCCCAGTCTTAAGGTCTGGCAGCGTCCGTGTCCTTGGATTCTGACAGACACAGGGCACATCTGTATCCTCAGCTGAAATTGCCACTTTTCCTTAAGCTACCACAGGGGATTTCCATTCCTTGAAGTCAAGATTCCCAATCACAATGTAGTTGGTGGGAGTCCTGTGCTGGAGTCAGGTACCCACAGCTTTTGTCTCAGGACACAATAATTATTTATATGTATCCCCCCAACTAGATTCCAGAGACCGTGTAATGGACTTCTTGCGGCCAGGTTGTGTCCTGTTCATCACTGTGTCCCCTGCACCTAGCACATAGGTAGCATTCAAGACAGGTTTGTTGAGTGAATGAAAGAAAGAACATCACATGGGTTGCCTTAGTCCCGAGGGCAGGTCTCAGCTCCAGCAATGACTTTCAAGCTTAGTTTCTTACCTTATAAAATTATTACTCCATTTGTTATAGGATTGCTGTTGAGACTTTGATCTGTTACATTTCTCAGCATCCTGTGTCTTTACTGTTCAGCACTAAGAAAGATTTCTTTGCTTGATTATATTTCTATTTTGGCTTTGCCTAATAGGAAACTTACAGCCCAATTTGTGGTTTACTAGGTGATTGAGTGCAACTTCATGGGTCTCATTCTACCCTCTGTTCTTGACTTATTTCATTTTTAATTTTTTCTTGTTTCTTACTTAATATGTATTTTTTCATCTGTTCTTTAAATGCTGTTTGAAATCCTTGATGGAATGAGATGATATAAACTCCATAAAATGACAATAAGTAATAATAATAATGAGTTTAGAACACATTACAAATTGTTAGAGGACTTTGTTGGTTTCCTAGGATGGTCACAAACTGAGTGGCTTAAACAACAGAAATTTATTGTCTCACAGTTCTGGATGCTAGAAGTCTGAGATCACAGTGTTGCCAGGGTCATGAGGGAGAATCTGTTCCATGCCTCTCCCCTAGCTCTGGTGGCTTGCTGGCAATCTTTGGCATTCCTTGACTATAGAAGCATCACCCTGATCTCTGCCTTCATTGTCCCATGTCATTCTCTCTGTGTGCTTGTCTGTCTCCAAGTTTCCTCTTTTTATCAAGACATCAGTCATACTAAATTAGAGCCCACTCTACTCCAGTATGATCCCATCTAAACTAATTATGTCTGCAATGACCCTATTTTCAAATAAGGTTACATTCTGAGGTACTGGGGGTTAGGACTTCAAACCACGAATTTGTGGGGTGGGGGGGACACAATTCAACCCCTAACAAGGATCTTGAGTAAACAATTTCTTTTTTTTTTAAGATTTTATTTATTTATTTGACAGAGAGGTAGAGAGAGAGCACAAGTAGGCAGAGGGAGAGGGAGAAGCAGGCTCTCCACTGAGCAGGGAGCCGGACGTGGGGCTAGATCCCAGGACCCCAGGATCATGACCTGAGCTGAAGGCAGCCGCTTAACCGACTGAGCCACCCAGGCACCCCTTGAGTAAACAATTTCCTCTCTGGGCCTCAGTTTTCTCATCTATAAAATGGGGATGCTGGAATGGATGATCTCTAAGGGGTTTTCAGTTCCCACATTTGATGTTTTTTGAATATTCTCTGTGCCTCCTACAGAGTCATTGTTCCAGTGGGAAAGCAATCTAAAAAATAAATTTACCTTAAAGGTTAGTAAGATGATCTCTCATGGGTATCTGCCTGTTCACAGGACTCTGCAAGGATGGAGTAACTACTGTCCTGCAGAACAAAATACTCGTTTGGGGGGGGCGCCTGGGTGGCTCAGTCGTTAGGCGTCTGCCTTCGGCTCAGGTCATGATCCCGGGGTCCCGGGATCGAGTCCCACATCGGGCACCCTGCTCGGCGGGAAGCCTGCTTCTCCCTCTCCCACTCCCCCTGCTTGTGTTCCTGCTCTCGCTGTGTCTCTCTCTGTCAAATAAATAAAGTCTTAAAAAAAAAAAAATACTCGTTTGGGGGCAGGGGCAGTTGTGGATGTTGCCCCATTGCCTCCTATTCATTCCACATCTGCAGCTGCCTACTCCATCTGCAGACGCGGCAGGCCTAGGGAGGGCTCCACCTGGCCAGCTCTGTGTTCTGCTGGCATGCTGTGGGAAGGCCGGAGGGCAAGTGATAATTAGAGGACAGACCCCCTCCTGAGATCAGTGCTATAGACTTGAGGGGCCCTCTGCTTGGGGAGCCAAGCAGCTCTGTCTGTTTTCTGCGTTCTGCAGCTCGAGACTGAATGCACAAGTATTTTCCTGTGGGAGGAAATGTGCTGGGCTAGCTGGCTTGCCAGGAGCTTTCCCTTGGGCTGGGCACACGCACGTCTCCCACCTGCACAGGTATTGGGAGAGAATGCATCCCTTTTTTTTTTTTTTAAGATTATTTATTTATTCATTTGAGAGAGAGAATGAAAGAGAGAGAGCACAAGAGGGGGGAGGGTCAGAGGGAGAAGCAGACCCCCCACCGAGCAGGGAGCCTGACGCGGGACTCCAGGATCACGACCCGAGCCGAAGGCAGCCGCCCAACCAACCGAGCCACCCAGGCGCCCCGAGAGTGCATCCCTCTTTGTGTCAGTAATCAACTTTGTGCTGCCCTGGACTAGGTCTGATGCCCTGAATGAGTTAAAAATCTGGATGTCTGCCCACACTTCCCCCAAAAATGGTGTGGTGAGTTAGAATCTCCTCTGTCTGCAAACCACAGAAGCTACTGTGACTAATGTGAGCAAGAAAGGGGGCTTATTGGGAGGATGTAGGGGAACTCGCAGGGTTGAAGGGAAGGCTGGAGAACCAGATAGCTCCAGAGGATCTCAACAGCTGATATTGTATCAACAGATAATGAAATTAATGGAAACATTCCATCTTTGCTGTCCCAGCTCAATTTAGGAAAGAGTATGATTGGCTGAGTTTATATCATGAGTCTGCTTCCCCAGTAATACAAACACTTCAAAGGAAGATCTACTGGGAGAAACATCCAGAGCCCTTTTTGGCTTCTGTAGTGAAGAGGTGTGTACCCTGACTGATAGCCATACCAAGACTGCACAGAGTGCAGAGAAAGGCCAGGAGCTAACAGAGTGCTTACTGTATGTAGAGCGCTCTGTATCCGTGGTTTTACTTAACCTCCACCACAATCCTGTGGCTCTATTGTCTTTTCAGGTTTAGAGATTTAGAGGAAATGGAGGCTCGGGTAGGGGTTATATGTTTTACCCAAGGTTACCCTGTGGGTCAAAGGCAGGGTTGGGATTTGAACCCAAGTCTGTCCAGGTCCAGCAATATTGCTCTTCTTGGTGATGTGCTCCTGTCTCTTGATGCTGCCAATTTGCCCAACATGGTGAAAAAGAAGAGCTATAAACATGAGTACAGTTTGATCAGGGATCCCAGCAGTTCTTGGCCTCAGAATAGGTTAAGGAATGGGCCAACTGGGTAGCTGCCCAGAAGGCCAGGTTATAAAACAGCCCCAGAGGTATTACTAGAAGGAAAATAGCCTTGTTCTTTTGTCCATCATTTCTCCTATAAAAGGGGCTGTGAGGGACTAGAAAGGATATACTTTGACTAACTGCTTGGGGGTGAGGCAGGGGCAGATGAGTAATTTGCAGGGCCTGCAAAATAAAATGCGAGGCCTCTTCTTAAAAAATTAAGAATTTCAGGGGACGCCTGGGTGGCTCAGTCATTGGGCATCTGCCTTTGGCTCATGTCATGATCCCAGGGTCCTGGGATCGAGCCCTGCATTGGGCTCCCTGCTCAACAGGGAACCTGCTTCTCCTCTCCCACTCCTCCTGCTTGTGCTCTCTCTCTCTGTGTCTCTATCAAGTATATAAATAAAATCTTTAAAAAAAATTAAGAATTTCAAGGTGGCAACAGCAGAGCATTGAGTGTGGAGCCCTTTGTAACTGTACAGGTTTTACACCAGCAAGGCTGGTCCCAGGTTGGAACGCAGGTAAATGGTGGCCAAACTCTTGGCCAAGAAGGGCAATCCTAGTTACCTGCGGGCTCCTCTGCTTTGTGCCAGGTTGTTTTCTTCCTTAGTCTGCACACAGGTGAGTCACTCTCAGGTGAGCCTGCATGTGTTCACACAGAGCTAGAGAGGCCACTGAGGCACAGAGAAGGTACTTCTGGGGCTGCAGGATGGGCCTCTATACAACACACAGTTCATGAATGACCACAGAAATCATCTGACCATTCTGAGAATAGTTTCAACAGCAGATGGATAATGCCAAGGTAGCATTTCATTAGCAGGGCTAGTAAAGACACCACCACAGTTAATATCTCAGTTAATATTGAGAATCTACTATGTGCAGGCACGTTTCATAAATTATCTTGCTTAATTTTGTCCTCCCTCTAAAGCTTCAGACATGAGAGCCTTTCAGTTCCTTAAAGGTGCCATGGAATTCGGGGCTTCCACATGGCTTATTTCCTCTGTCTGGAACATTCTTCCCTTTTTTCCCTTGCCTGGAAAATTCCTCATTCTTTGGGTCTCAGCTGATCTGACCTTTCCCAACCCTCACGACCAGGGTTGTACTTCTGAGTTGTGGCTCCTCTTGTACACAAGGGCCCTATCCATCTAATTGCTATTTCACCAGGACTATAAGAAGCAGGGTATCTCCCTTGGGCTGCCAGGGACTCCCAAGGTACTTCAGCTCTTGGTTGCTTTGATGAGTCTGTCTACTCATTTCTGTGCCAAGGTGTTTGCTCGAGTGCACCACACATGCCAAGAGAGCTCTCCCCTGGAATCACAGCTCTCAAATTATCTCCTTTGCCATCCTGGTAGGAGCCTTCATCTAGAGTCCACAATTGAACTCACAACTGAATTGTTGGTTTTTCCAAGAGAAGGAAAAATCAACTTAGAGCTGGTGGTTCTTCCTTCCCTCCCTCAGGAATTCCCCGACTCAGGATACCAGAAGTGGAAACCAGTCGCCTGATCCCTTTAATTAGGAAGGCATTGGAAGATGTTTTGAAAAATGTCAGTGCTCAGGTTGCCTATAACCTCATTGATTTTTAAGTTTCCTTCACCTTTTTTAGGGATAATTCCTCTTAGAAGTTCCAGCCGAGTGCTAGGTTTTACTTGAATTTGTGTTGGTTCGAGATGTGAATGTACCAGTAAGCCTCTAGGGTGAACAGGGAGAGCACAGAGCCATTGTGCTTTTTTCCTTCCCTCTCTTGACAACTGAAAAGTTGTGCAGCTGTCACTCATTTTCTAGGAAAAAAACCAAACCGGTTGCTGATTGACTTGGCAACACCTAGGAAATATTCTAGTTCCAATTATAGGCTGCCAACGGCAAGTATGGCCTTGGCCAAGGAACCGGCTTCTTTGGCCCCCAGTGCCAAGGGTCTGGCAATAGGACCAGCATTTTATGTTCCTAGAGAAGGTTTTGTTCCACATGATGGTAGTTCATTCTCTATCTAAAAATATCTCCCCAATGAATCCTTGAAATTCTACTTTTTGGAACTCATTCCCTTGTACCAAGCATTCAGGTTCTCCAGGCATCTCTGGAAACCTTCGGTACTTACTTCCTCTTAGGAAGCTCCAACTGGCTATAAAAAACTCCAAAGAGGGAGCCTACTCCATGTCAGCATCCTCACTAAAAACCCTATGAGGTAGATATTGCTTTTCAGTGGGGAGATGGAGGCCCAGAGAGGGCAATTAACTTGCTTATGCAACTGGTAAGTGGCAGAGTTGGGTTTTGAACCCAGTCAATCAAATGCTACTTCCTGAGCTCCCTCCATTATGCCATGTTGACTGATGGGGGTCACATAAGAAGCTGGGGAGATGCCAAGGAAGAGGGAGCTTCATTTGGATTGTGTTGGTTTGGGTTCCTCAAAAAGCAGATTCTGTGATGAGGATTTAGGTGAAGGATTTATTTAGAATGATCTCATGATGAGAGAGAAGGAAGAGGGATGCGGAAGGAAGGAAGGTGTAAGCTAATGGTGCTCAATCAGTGGGGCTCTGGAGGGGGAGCAGGTGACACAGAACACCCCTAAGAGTTTTCCCAACTGAGGTCCACTCGTTCTCATCTCTCACTGGTTGAGGGCCACTCTAGGGCACTCTCTGCAACTCCCAGCCTGTCCAGGACACAGGCTGAACGTTCTCCTGTGGCTGGAGCATTCTCCCAGATGCAGGTGCTTGGCTTAGGGATCTGCCGGTATTGGAGGGAGCTGTCACCTGAAGCTTCTGGTGACTGCTGAGGTTGCCTGAGGGGTATGGGTTTCAAGCACATCTGCTAAAAGGACAGGAGGGAAGAAAGAACTCAGAGTGAAATCAATAATGTCTTTGGAGTATTAGATTCTGGCAAACCCTCCCTAATGGATGCTCCTACAATATTTCAAATCCTATACTAGGAATAATAACAGTCCTATCTAACATCTATTAAATGCCTGCTCTGTGCCAAACATCGTGCTAAATAGTTACATACATTATTTCTGTCAATTTTCTTGACCACCCCAAGAGTTAGAGACTATTAATATCTTGATGTTGTGGTTAAGCAGGGTCCCACATACAGAAAGTAGCACGGCAGGGTCTAAAACTTGGATCTGTTTGTTTCCTTAGTTGTAATACTTAACCTCCAGTCTAGTGAGGTTTAAATCAATCTGAAACAAGGAGGTGTTGTTTTCTTTTTTTTTTTTTACACTTGCTTTTTGACAGAGTCCTGGACAACAAGAAGATCCACACCTCACTCATTTGACCTTGGGTTATAGGAGTTTCCCATTTCTTATTCCAATGAGATGTTATGGGTTTCATGAGTGTCCTTCTAAAGCAAGGAGGATCATTAAATGAGAAAGGTGGCCACAGTCAGAGAGACCCACATGAGCTCCAACTAGTAACAAATCAGGTCAGACCATTAGATTTGTCATAAACGTATGACAGATGGTAATTCCCTGGTCTCATACCCAACCTCTGGGAGTTATCTGTTTGAATGATGTCACTGCATAATGTTTGAAGCTGCTAATGTGATTATCTTGAATCATTGGAGAAACATGAGGCTTGAACAGATTTCATAATAACTTTCTTTACGCTTGTGACTGCATTTTCATCTCAGCTCTGTTCTTGTACAAGGAAAACGTCCCAATTTCTTCTCCTTGGCTGTTGCAATATTAATGCTGATAAGAATTGCTTTGCAATATGGAGGTAACTGACCGATGTGGGTTTGCGTTCCCCACTTCCTTCCTTGTTTTTCTGGAGTAAAGAGTAATAAAGTAAATAGCCTACCTTTACAGCAAGGGAAAATAACATCTATTTAGAAGAACTTTAGATGAAAGTATGTTTCCTTCGTATTAGGTAATCTAATTTGGCTGCTCTTGCTTAGCTTTTATCTCCAGTGATTTAATGAGCTGCAGTACATGGTTTTGTAAAACTCTCACCATCATGCACGTTTCTGAGCTCCGTTTAAGAGACAAAAGCACAAATGCCATCCTTCAAAGAATTCTGGCCCTCAAGGAGGCAGGAAGAGGTTGGCCCTTGGTGGTATGGTTTCATGGGGACCTCTCTAAGCAGGAGGTCTTAGCATGGATTCCTTTCCTTTAAATATAATCCCAGGATCTTCTGGGCTCTCCTTGTCCATTCCTGACCTCCACGCATGCTCTCTTGTCAAGAAAGGCCATCCCATCACAGTGCATTCCAGTTTTTACGTAATATGAGCCAGGAGGAGTTCCTTAGCCTCTACCCTTAATTCTTTCTGCTGTAACTTCAGTTTATTTTTTTTGCATATTCTCAAGAGCATTGAAGAAGTAAAGAACACAGGGTTTTTACAATTTTAAATGAACAACATTTCCATCTGTATCCCAGCCCTCTTTATCCTCATGAGGTCTATAAAGATCCTTGGAATAACCGACGATAGGCACCTGACAGATAGATGTGCTTCCCCTGATCACCAGCATTTACAGAGGACTGACATAGTGCCAGACACTGTACTAAAGTGCCTTCATGCATGGCTTCATCCAACACTGTGGACACTCTTATGGTACATGCTGTGATCCTCCCCTTTTATAAGGAGGGAAACTGAGGCACAGAATTGTTCAGGAATACACCTACATGTTTATACATTTAGAAAGTGCTAATGCTGAAGGGTGCCTGGGTGGTTCAGTTGGTTAGGTTTCCGACTCTTGATCTCAGCTCAGGTCTTGATCTCAGGGTCGTGGCTTTGGGCCCTGTTTTGGACTCCAAGCTGAGTGTGAAACCTACTTCAAAAAAAAGGTACTAATGCTGAGAATCCATGCTCCTAACCTTGTGGCAAAATCCCTCCCTGAACCCCCATCCCTGTAAGCTGGGTAAAACTACTTCTGAACCCTTTAAAAGAACTACAGATATTTTCAGAGCACACCTAGATAAACAGGTGGGCCTCAGTCAGAACACTGTGTCTGGTTGGAGTCACCCTTTTCCTTCCCTAATATCTTACCTTCTCTTCTAATTAGGGATGTAGTCCTGCTCTCTAGAAGCTGTTCTTTTAAATAATAAAATACAGATGGCTGTAAATATGAGGAAAAGCAGCATGACAGGATCATGGGCAGTTCGGAATAGTTTCCTATCAGTGCAACCCTGAACTTGGATATGGTTTCCTCCTCTGAGCTTCACTTTATGCATTCATTCCATTTATTGAGCACTTACTACATGCTGGACACTGTTCTACATGCTAAGGAGATAGCAGGGAACAAAATGATAAAAATACTGCTCTGTAGGCCTTCAGCCTCATCTCAGAGCTTCTGGGTGCACTCCTGCCCACTTTGAGAATCTGGACTCTACAGGTCACACACACTCCCAGGGTCACTTCTGCAGAATGTGGAGATGGACCAGCTGTGTTCTCTCTATTCAACACAGCCTAGCCATGGAGAACCAGATCTGCAACAGACCAAGTCCTGAGTTCAAGATTGAGAGAGCACTTTCATGAGTTTCTATTTTCTTTCCCTTTTCTTAGTTATTCAAATATTTGAGTACCTCCTTTGTATCAGATGCTATGAACTATGGATGCCATGAACTGGGAGAAGACACTGCCTGGGGCAAAGACAGCTAATTCAGCTCCCGATCCATCATCCCCTTCTTATCTGCTGCTAACTTCTTATCAGTCCCCTTGCCCCCCAATTTTTAGTGGGCACATGACTTCCCAGGATCAAGACCACATTCATTATCTGCTATTATGGGCTGTATTGTGTCTCTCCAAATCCTTAAGTTGAAGCTCTACTCCCAGCATCTCAGTATGTGACTATGTTGGGAGATAGGACCTTTAAGGTTGCCATTAGGATGGACCCTAATCCAATATGACTGGTGTCCTTATAAGAGGAGGAAATTTGGATGCACAGAGAGACACCAAGGATGCATGCGGAAGAAAGAGGCCAACATGAGGACACATTGAGAAGGTGGCCATCTGCAAGCCAAGGAGAGAGGCCTCAGAAGAAAGCAAACCTGCCAGTCCTTGATCTCAGCCTTCCAGAATTGTGAGAAAATACCTTTCTGTTATTTAATCTACCCCATCTGTGGCACTATGTTATGGCAACCCTAGAAAACAAATACATCTCCCTCCTTTGCAGCCAGGCATGGTCATGCAGCTAAGTTCTGGTTGAGGGGATGTGAGCAGGGGAGTGTGTGCACATCCTGGATGGTTTATGTAAAAGGAGGGCATATACTGATCTTCTCCCTTTGTCCCATCCTTCTCATGGAAGGTAGGCTTGCTCATGATCCATCTTGGCCACATGGCAAGGGTTTTTGGGAATTTGGGGAAGGAGCCCAGCCCTTATGTCACATTGGTCATGGTCTGCTCTTATGTGAGAGAAAAACTTCTATCATATTTAATTCACTGTTATTTGGGCCTGTGTGACCTCCTTCAGTGTAAATTGGAGTTCACAGTAGGTTGGTGAAATGGGAAGCTTCTCACCAGGAAAATTTTCCTTCCCACCTTGAACACAGCTATACAGCTTTTCTCATGGCATGTTTTTAATGGATTAAACAGCAAGTACTGCTGTCCACAGAAGGGGACACATCTATCAAGATAAAGCTTCATAATAAGGCTTTGGCATTACTTGTGGGGGCCTGTTTTTGCAGCTTCAAGGTGTCACGGCATGCACAGTTTCCTGGGTCAGAGAGACACATATCCACAATTTTAGATAGGTAGTGACCTGTGTCTCATGTGATACAGAGATAAAGATGCCTGGGGTTTGAGAGGAAGGAGATATCAGCTTTACCTAGGGAGGTCAGGGAAGGCTTCCTGGCAGTGGGGACCTTTGAGCCAGTCCTTGAAGGACAGACAGAGTTTGGATGTGCAGAGAATGTGAGGAGGAATTCCAGGTGAAGGGAACTGTGTGAGCAAAGACACAAGTGTGAGGAAGGATGGAGTTTTGTATGAGGAGCAGTGAGCAAGTTTAACTGGATAAAACACAATGTGTGTGAAGGGGGAAGTCAAAATGAACTGCTCTTGTGGGCATTCAGCCTCTTGGAGTGGCTGTGGGTTAGGCTAAGAGGCTTTGAATGCTGGATAAACTGGTACTTACTCCAGAAGGGAAAAGGAAGTCTCTGAACATGTTTTAACACAGGAGTGGTAAGAACCAGACTTTAGGAGATGTGATTTATCAGTGCTGTGTGGGAGATTAAGGCTTGGCAAACTATAGCCTGCTCTATGAATCCTGCCCACAGCCTGTTTATGTATGTCTGTGAGATAAAAGGGCTTTTACATTTTTTAGAGTTGAATAAAAAAAAAAAGAAGAATGATATTTTGTGACATGTGGAAATTATATGAAATTTAAATTTTGGTGCCCATAAATGAAGTTTTGAATTCTGCCAGTAAAAATTTTATGGAAATGTGTTTTCTTTCTTGTTACATAAGCACCAGTGTAATATACTCAGTTTTGCCTCTTGGCCCACAAAACCTAAAATATTTACTCTCTGGCCTTTACAGAAGAAGTTTACAAATTCTTGGAATAGATGACAGGACAGAGAGCCCAGTCGGGAATTACAGAGGGGTGGCCATTCTGAGAGACCCAGTGGTCCCCAGTCTGTGTCCTGTGGTAAAAACAGATTTTAAATGGGAAAAGAGGATTTTGTAGTGTATGTGTCTTCTGAATGTTCAGTTACATAGAATTAAACAGATCTTATTACAGGAATTCTCAGAGCCTTTACCATGTTAATGTTCATTGTGACTCTTTGAGAAGAGCATACAGCATGCAGTTTTTCCCAAAGTTAATTGACCATGGAATCCCCTTTCCAGCAACTAGTGTTTTGGGGAACACAGTTTGGGAAATGTTGGTCTAGGGAGAGGCCATAGGTATGGAAAAAAGGGTGTGGATGTGGCCAAGGAGTGTGGCCGTCGAATCTCCAGGACACAGGGGAGGAGCAAGAGTCAAGAAGGACCCCCAGGCTTCCAGCCTGAGATTCTGGGGCTGCTGACAGTGACAGTGGTGGGGGAGGGATGGGGGTTTCTGCATGTTGCAGAAACACATTTTCAGTAGGACCGGGATGCAGGTACTGGCTGCATTTCCCAGGGGAGGGTGGGTGGGGAGAGGGAGGGGAGGGACGTGGGTGGGGAGAGGGAGGAGAGGACTGTGTGAGGCATGTATGTGGAGACCCCTGCCATGGTCCTTATCTGTAAAATGGGCTAACAAGAGTTCCCAACATTCAGTGTTGTGAGGGCTAAAAATAAGAACACATGTAAAGTGCTTAGCATATAGAGCCAGACAAATACTAGTAAGGATACAAATAATACTAATACTAATACTATAATATCCAGTATGTAGTAAGAAGCAGTCATGTGTCAGGCACTGTGCCAGGGATCAGCAAACTTCTCCTGTACAGGGCCAGATAGTAAATACCTTCAGCTTTGCAGGCCATATGGTCTCATCTTATCTACTCAAGTCTGTCATAGTAATGCCGTGGCAGTCTCAGGCAATCTGTTACTGAGGGGCATGGCGGTTCTAAAGCCTTATTTGCAAAAACAAGCAGAATTTCGTCTGCCAGCTGTAGTTTCACACCCCTGCATTATGCTAAGCAGTTCAATGTACTGGGGTTGGACTCACTCAAAGCCCACAGCTGCCCTTTGGGGTGGAACTTCCTCTGCTGGCCAGGTAACTTGTCCAGGTTCGGAGATGGCCAGGAGCGGTGATAGCTTGGCGGCAGCCCAGGCAAGTTGACTCCAAGAGCACTGTCTTTTGTTGTTGTTGTTGTTGATTTGTTTACTTTTTGCATGTTGTAACAATATCAATTTATCATTTTCCCAACACTACCAGCTTATAATACACTTTATTGTCTATTTCATCAAGAGCATACTCTTAACTCACATATTTATTACTCTTGCTCAAAATCTTACCTGCTACTGTTTTGTTGCTGCTACTATTTCCAGCAGGTGGTTATAAGTTTAGGTGAAGGGATCATGGGGTTGGGAGTTACTTGCATGGCTGTATTCTTGGCTGCATTTCCCAAGGGAGGGTGCATAGAGGATGGGGTACCTTCACTGATGAGAATGTGGGAGAAGAATCAGGGCTGGAGACCAGGGATGAGCAGGCAGGATGTTGGTAGGAGAGTTGGCAATGCCAAGGGTGGAAGGGCGGGGAGGCATTTTAAGAAAGAAGGGATGGTCCACAGACTAAATGTTGCAGAAACACATTTTCAGTAGGACCAGGATCTCTAAGATGCTAGTAAATTTGCTAATTGTGGTCTCCAGTTGTAGCAGATGGTGCAGGCACCCCACTCTCATCCTCTTGGTACTCACCATTCTGGCCCATTCTAGTGGGATTCTTTGGCAGCACCCAAGACTCTTCTTCCCAAGCACAAGGTAGACAGGAAGTGCCAGGAATAATGCCCCCAGAGCAGCTCTCAGCCAGTGGTGTTGTGTCTTGTCGGGGGAGCAGGTAACTCTGAGACATGTTCTGCATTATCTCCCTGAGTTCACCCACTTGAGTCCCAGTTGCCTACATTGGTAGCCTGCTTGATGACATACCTGTACTGGCTTCTTTCCCTTCCCTTCCTCCCTTCTCCACTCTGGGATCGCTTGTATGTTTGTCTCACGGTCGGCTTCTGGAGGAACCTGTAACCATCTAGAGAACAACATCAGGAAAGAGGCTGGGAGTCCATCACTCAATCATGCAGTTGTAATTCTTTTTTTTTTAAGATTTTATTTATTTGAAAAGAACAAGAAGAAATGGAAAAAAAAAGATTTTGTTTATTTGAGAGAGGGAGCAGAGAGAGAGAGAGAGAGAGAGAGAGAGAGAGAGAGAGAAAGCATGCACACATGAATGGGGGGAGGGGCAGAAGGAGAGGGAGAAGCAGACTCCCCACTGAGCAGGGAGCCTGAGGCAGGGCTCAATCCCAGGACCCCTGGGATCATGACTGAACCTAAGGCAGACACTTAAGTGACTGAGCCACCCAGGTGCCCCATACTGTCGCAAATATTGACTGAGCACCTGTTGTGTCTGTCAATCATAGGGATAGACCCTGGGGATACAAGAGTGAATAAGTGTCATGATGCCTACAGTCATCAATCCCATGGGACCCACAGACTGGTGGGTGTGTTGGAGACATACTCATAAAACCCATGAAATAGCTATAAGGAGTAGAGTAAATGCCTAAAGAAAGCTGCAGAGTGCGGGGGTGGGGGTGGAGGTCATGAAGGCCTCCCTGGGATGGATTCCCAAGACTGAGACCTGAAGGATGAGAAGGAGACAGTCAGGCAAAGTGCAAGGGGAAGACCATTTGAGCTGAAGGAACAGAAAGCACAAAGCTGCTAAGGCCAGAGGGAGCTTAGTGAGAAGAAGGAATAGGGAGAAAGCCAGTGTGGACTAGAGAGAGGGAGAAGGAAAGGGAGGGAGAAGGAAAGACAAGGAGCCAGGAGAGAAAGTGGGGAGGGAGAGGGAGGAAGGTGGGGGGGGGGGGGGGGAGACAGGGAGGGAGACCCTGGGACTGAATCCTAACAGAGAGGGGGCTGTTGATGGTAGGGCCTCTCCAGTCCTAGTCCCAGTCTCTGGTGAGGTTTGCAGCCCTGGGGAGGACTTAGCACTCATCAGAGGGAGCGCAGGATGGACCTTCTGTCTCCCAACTTGTCAACAAGTGCTCCTAACTCTGACTCTTAGCAGCCAAGGAAAATAAATATGCAAAAGAGACTTTTGAAACATCCAGGGAACATTTTAAATGCAAGTTTAAAACACAATTACAGGGTCAACATGCTTTCTCTTGAGAACAGTTTTCCATTTGGAACCTTTTCTTACTTCTCACTAATAGGAACCCATTCAGGCAATTTTCCTTTCTCTCTTTCTTTCTTTCTTTTTTTTTTTTAAAAGACTCATTTTAAAACACAATGACCTTTACATTTTTTTTCTACAGTCTTCCATGGTGAGAGCAAGACAACAGCACAGTGTCACGTTGCCTGCCAATTTAAGGGGGGAGAAAACTAAAAATCTAAAAGAAAAAAGAAGGGAGTAGACAAGAGACAAGGAGCATACTGTTGCTACAGTTGCATGCATTTTCTGGAATATCCAGCCATAGTTTCTAATAGGGAAGTAGGGTGACCAGCTGTCCTTTTTGCCTGATACTAAGGGAGTCCGTGGGACTTCCAGAGTTTAAGCTGGGGAAGTCCTTGGCCTGAGGGGACTAGCTAGTCACTCTAGTCAAAACAGCACAACGGAATGCATCAGAAATGTGCTGTCTGGACTAGTCACCCAGGTGGACCCTCACTTTCACCTGCATCCACACTTCAGCCTTTATTTTGATCCCACTCAGAAGCAGGAGATAGCACCTCTTCTAAATCCCCAGAAAAAGCCATAGTTAACCATGTTTAAGGTATCCTACAGCAAAGAACTTAAAACAATTAATATTAAATATTTACGTTCTCTGAGTAGCCTCCACCAACCCTCCGCCAGGGTGACCCACTGTCTTATTTGTGCCAGAGAATGCCGTTTTTCCGGACAAGGTATTTTCACTACTGAAACCAAGATAGCCCTGGATAAACTGGGATAGTTGGTCACCCTCTAGGGAAGGAAAAGTTTCCAGATCCTGTTCCTGCCACCAATGAACTGTGTTATTTGCATCAGATTGTGCTTCCAGAGCCTCAGTTTTGTTGTCTATAAATTGGGAGATAATGGTAATGTCTGTGTCATCCTTACCAAGTGTTTAGCATGGTCCTGGGCATGCAGTAAGTGCTCAATAAATGTTGCTATTGTAATTGTGGTTTAGGCAGAGCAGAGATTTCAGGGGCTTGACAAGACCTTTCCCCCTTTGAAAATCTCTCCCTTACTCTGCTGCCTACAGTTTTGTCAATAATTCCTTTAACTAAAGACTTCAGGTTTTCCACCAAAGTACCTCAGTGGCAGGAGAGGGTGGCTTCATGTCATGAGGGGCCACAGCTGGAGGAGGGTCATGGAGGATTAGTCTGACTATAGGGGCAAGATTTATGTGAAGTCTCCACTGTAATCATAAAGCCCAGGTAAATTTCACACTCAGTTCTGGTTTTCTGTCAGTTTTTTAAAAGTAAGCTCTATGCCCAACATGGGTCTTGAACTCATGACCCTGAGATCAAGAGTTGCATGCTCTACTGACTGAGCCAGTGGGGCACCCTTAATTTCTGTCAATTTTTAAAAAATATAAAGCAGTGTTTATAATTTTTTCCTAGTTGTTGTTTAGCTTTCCACATCCAAAAACCTCAGTGAAACATTGAGGAAGATCTGCATTATTTATTCTGTGAGTTATACTTGGACTCTATAGGTTTGAGAAGTCTGGCTCTGATGGAAAGAGAATCATCTCTGAATGAGACAGTCATTCACACCTTAGTCTAAACAAGCACAGGTATTGGAGAAGCTGCAGAAATTAGCAGAAAGCACAGTGGCCTGGGAGTCAGGAGTCAGGAGACCAAAGCCCTCCCCTAGATTCTGCTACTTATATTCTGTGTGGCCTTAAGTGAATAACTTCCCCTCTCTGAGCTCTAGTTACCGAATCTGGAAAACAAATTGGATCAGATGAATGAATGGTTTATAAACTGTTCTAGAGGACCATGGGGATCTCAGGGGAAGATGAAGCTGTACATTTTCCCCTCTAACCACCCAGATCCATTCAGTCAGGGCCATCCCTTTTATCTGCTTTGGAGACTAGGATTCTGAGTAAGATTTCCGTGTTCTGCTGCTAACCAAGTCATAGAACTGCTGTACTGGGTTGTGTTTCATTTCTCTGCTGGCTGGAGGAAGCTCCTTTCCTTTGCCTCTTCCGGGGAGAATGAGCACTTGGGGCTTTGGAGGAGGGAGAAATTACCACGGAGCAGGTGCCCTTGTTTGCTGTGAACCTGTGGGCCTGGGCATGGCCTCACACTGGGCAGTTTGAGGGCAGTGGTGGGGAGGGAAAGGGCACAGCTACCAGCTGTGACAGGAAGCCAGTGACTAACGATGCACTTCCCAATTTTGAGAGGGTTAAGGACAATTATTTATTTTGAGTGTGTCCCAGATTGTCGTCATCCTTCCCGTCCTTGGCAGAGACTCTGATGAGACCATCCTCCGCCTGGCTCTGCTCCCTGGCTGCTCCACTTCCCAAGTCTGACATGCTCGGAGCTTGGCTGCCTCTGCACATCCAGTTTACTTCCAGTGGGGAGGGGGGGAAATGGGAACAACCTAAATGCCCACCAGTGGGGGGATGGTTCTGCACATGATGGTACATCCATCCAAAGGAGCTGTTAACAGAGATGTTAAAAAGAATGAGGGATACATCTGTGTGACTAGTATTAAGATATCCCCATGGTTTGGTTCAACTGTAAAGCAAGTTGCAGAAGCAAGGCCCAGTGCAGTCATCTTCATGCTAATAGTGTACCTATATTTTTGGGGTTCATATGTAGGCAAGTACTTAGCAGAGGGTCTGGAAGTCTTCACACCAAGCTGCTAATAGGGCTTACCTTGCGAGGGAAATGGGAGCAACAGGAATGACTAATACCTAATGTGTGCCAGGATCTGAGCTAAGCATTTCTTAGGCATTGCATTGTCACATTTAATCCTCAAACAAGTCTTTGAGGTGCAGATGAGGAAACTGAGTCACAGAGAGGTTAAGGTATTCCAGGACACTGAGCTAGTAAGGAGTGTTGCTGGGTAGTCTGGGTCCAGAGTCTCCGCTTTGAACACTCTATGGCATCTCTGATGAAAAGGACTTTTGCTTTATACTCTATATACTTCCATATAATTTGAATATTTTATACTGAGGTTGCACTCATGCATTATTTATATAATTTAAAAAATAGGAAATACTAGAGAGACAGAGTGTGCTTTGTGATGTCACCATCCTATGTCCCCAGAGCAGTTAATATGAGGAGGACATACTCAGGATTTGAGGTTTGGCAGCAGAGTTCTGGGTTCTTCTGTCAAACAGACAGAAAGCATGGTTTGAGCTTTGCAAATATCCCTGGGAGAGGCAGCATGTGCCATGAGTCATTCACACTCTAGTGTGAAATAGATAAGCCATGGAGAGAGGCAGAGGATGCTTCAGGAGGAACAGCAGCTGAGGAATCAGAAGAGCTAGCTTAGGGGTAGTGGCTCTTCCCCTTTTGACAGCTGGTTTTTATCCATATTGAGAGAGACCTCTGAAGAGGCAGGGCAGACCTGCCACCCTTGGGGATGTTTGGTATTGACAAAGTTCCTCCATGAGATCTTTGCCACATCCATGTGTGTTATGACTCAGAGTCTGAATTTTACTCTAACAAATCTCTCTGTAGGCTACAAACAGTGATGACAATGCAAATAATTAATCTTTCTTTAGTGTTTACTTTGGGGCCAGGCACTGTCCTTAGCATATTGCTTCTCAGACTCTAATATGTCCATGAATCACTTGGGGATCTGGCTAACATGCAGATTTGGACTCAGTTGGTCTGGGCTGTGGCCTGAGATTTTGCATCTCTAGCAAGATGCTGAAGGTACCAGTTTGTGGACCACACTGTGAGTATGGAGAATGAAGAGGTCAAGACATAGGCTGCCAGGGTTTGAAGCCCACTCCCCCTCCAGCAGCAAAATCTGTCATGTTACTTATTTCATAGGGTTGTTATAAATATTGAATCAAATCATATACATACAGGCTCTTGGCACAATGCTTGGTGCATTATGAGAGTTTGGTAAATGGTAGCTGTTATTATTATTATTCCTATCTCATCAAAATCTTCAACAACCCTAAGAGGTAGATCCTATGATTCCCCCCCTTGTTTGAGGCTTGGAGAGCCCCCTTAGGCTCATGCAAGTAGAAAGCACCCTGGCTAACTTCAGAGCAGGGCTTCTTAACCTCAGTGCTATTGATACTTGGGCCCAATCATTCTTTGTAGTGGGGACCATCCTGTGCCCCTAGGAGATTTGGCAGCATCACTGGTCTCTATCTAGTAGATCCAGTAGCATCCCTATCTCTCCCGGTTGTGACAACCAAAAATGTCTCTGACATTGCCAAATGCCCCTGGGGTGACAAAATTCCCCCCCCCCCCCAGTTGAGAAAACTTGCTCTGGACTGAGTGTGTTCCTGCAAAGGTTCAGGCTGTTCTCCAAGGAGTCTTGGAGATGTGATATTGTCATTCAGACCATCTAAGTGTTAACTGAGACTCAAATGGTATTTGAAAGAATCATTTCTAATGCAGTGACCAAAGGAGTCACATCTTTTTTTCTCCCCCCCACTTTTTAATGCTTGAATAATTCCAATTCAGCTGTTATTCAACCATTATTCAGCTCTTTGAAAAATTTTGGGTCTGATATTATATATTATCCCTTGTTTGAGTTTGGTGCTATGAAATCATGCCATTTTCATCTTTTTTTTTTTCTTAAAAAAAAAAAAGATGTTGCCAACACCGTCTTTAAGTATGCTTTTATTTGCCTTCTGGTATCTACATATAACAGAGCTTCTGGAAAGTGGAATTTATGATTTGCAATCTGTGGCCATTTCTATAGTGTTCTGATTTGCAAACAGGATTCACCTCCTAGTCTGTATTTTTCTTGTGTGCTTCCTTATGTTTGACTAATTTAAGGTTCTAATAGATGGGCTTGTAAAAAGTTGCCTTATTTATCACTGAAGCTGTCTGAGCAGCTTCAATGAAATTGTGCTGACCTCATTTAATTATTTGTAAAACCTGTGTTCCGATTCAGTTGTCAAGGTTTTGGGTGTCTTTTTATGTTTAAGGAAATTAAAGAGCAAACATCAGATAATTTATTGAGTGCTTATGATGTGCCTCTGTGGTTTATTTCTCTGAACCCTTTAAACATTTCTTAGAGGTATTTTATGCCCATTTTATGGGTTAGAAAACCCAAATGTTAAGTCTCCATTTAAGGTCACACAGAGAGTAAGAGGTGTGGGTGGGATTTGAGGCCAAAGACCCCAGGGTTCATGCTCTTTCCTGCTTTGCTGGGCTGCATTTAGTGATCAAGAATGGACTGGAATTAATGCCTTCTTTGACCACACGCTGTAAAGCAACCAGCCCCAACTGTCTGTTTGATGCCATGGTTTCCAGATGCAGTGCAGTCCGTAATCTGGATGTTCCATCTGCCTAATTTCACACTCCAAATGCTGAGAAATAGTTGGATTTCCAAAGCTATGGAGACACAGCCAAGTCTCCATTCATTCTTAGGGAATGAATTCTTATGGAAAGATTACAAGGCAAACTTGAGGGCCTGGCAGAATCTGAAACCCGTGGATGGATAAGTGGCACCAGTCTGCATGGATGTGAATCTTTCCCAAGTGGGCTCAGGAGCTGGGTGTGGGGGGGCAGTGGCCTGTAGGTAAAAGTGGACTGTGTTCATTCTTTCAGGATGTAGGTCTGCCAGGGGGGTGAGAGGGAAGAAAAAGGTGCTCAGGCCGGAAGATGATGACCATTCAGACCTGAGCCATCCTGCCTCCTTGCCAGACCTCCACCAGATCTCTTCAAACCCAGGGCAGTAGAATGCTAGCACAGGAGCTTCAGACCAGTTAGGCCTGGTCATCTGGCACTGATTAAGCACCAACTGTGTGTACATTGTGAAAAACATTAGAATGGTCAAAGACATAGAACAGGTGGGCACTATGATTATTTGAAGCAAGATTCTTAAATTTTCTGAGCCTCATTTTTCTTATCTGTGAAATGGGGTAAGATTGCATACTCAGTCCTCAGGATCAACTGAGCTTGTGCTCAGGAAAACACTTTGAAAATTTCAAATTGAATTTCATTGCAACACATGTTTGCAGGATATTTTAGATAATGAGTCAGACCCTGAGGAGAAGAGTTAGACAGGATTGGGGTTAGAGAACTCTAGTCAAGGTTTGGAGGTTGTGCTAGTCAGAGCTTCTTGGGTTATAGATGACAGAACTCCTAACACCCTAACTCTAACCACCGCCCCCTCCCGCCCAGATGAGAAGACTTAGTTGAAAAGGAAATTTATTGGTTCACATAGTTGAGAAGTCTAAGAATAGAACTACTTCAGGTAGGGCTCACACTAGCAGCTTGACTAATGTCATTGGGATTCATGTTTATTCTCTCTTTCCCCCTTTTCCTGGTTTCCACTCTCCTCTGTGCTGGCTTTGCTCTCAAGAGTGCCTTTCTACTGGATGGACTGTGGCATCAGACTTTTAATCTCCTGGCTCTACATCCTGCAGGAAGCTAGTATATGTGTCCAGGCCAATCCATCAGGAATCTTGGGATTCAGTCTTACTGGTTTTGATTGGGTCATATGATCACCCTTCAGCAATCCCTTAGCCAGGGGTGGTGTATTCCTCTGATTAGACACATACAGGTCACAGGCTCATTCCAGGGGTTGGGGTGGAATAAATTCACCCCCTGTAAGGACAAGAGTTGTGAAGGAAGGTCAGGGCTTGTGCCAGAAGAAGGAAGGGTGTTTGTCTACTACAGTGGATACAATGAAAATCTGGCAAATGTCAACTGCTAGGGGTTCTTCCAAATTTGAAAGGGAGTATAAAGCTTGGGGCAGTACCTCTGTCCTGGGTAGAGGTGTTCAGAGAGAGCTTCCAGAAGCAATGAGTTTTAAGTTGGGTTTTGAAGGAAGCAATGGATTTTAAGTTGGGTTTTGAAGGATGAATATGAGTTTACCAGGAAAGGGATTGGCCAAGCAAAGGGACAATTAAGGAAGGGCAGACTGAGTGTCTAGAATCAGAATTAATTTGAAGCCTGCACCCCAGATCACTGAGGATCATCTGGGCATAGAATCAGAATGAATTTGAATTTGACTTGGTAGTGATGAGGAGGCATTCTAGGTTTCTGAGCAGAAGAAGGACCCGGTAAAAATGAGGTTTTATGACAATATGGGGAGAAGAGAAGATGGATCATAGGGAAGTAGCTTTCGGAGATTCCCAGGGGTTGGGTTTCTTGGCTCCCACCTAAAAGGCATGATTTAGAGGCCTCAGGGTCAGCCACTCACTAGCTGTGTGACCTTGGGCAAGATATGTAATACTCAATCCCTCAGCACCTTGATTTCCTCATCTATAAATATGTATATTCATCATACCTATCCCACTGCATTGGGTGGTTGTGAGGATTAAATGGATTAGTACGTATAAAACACTTAGAATAGTGCCTGGCTCATAACATGGCCAACTGTTTGTCAGATTAAAACAAAACCATTTACTGCAATCTTTCCCAAATAGTGTTTTGAGGAAAACCGTTTCCATGAGAGAATAGAACAGTCAAAAGTGTTTTGATAAATTCTGGGTTCCGTAGTAATAATAATTAGAGCAAATATGTGTTAAGTGTTTACCATATGCTAGGTGCTGCGCTTTACCTGCCTTTCCCCCCCTCTAATTTTATTCTTACAAATACCCTGCATAGTTATACAATAGGAAGTGACAAGGCTAGAATCAAAAGCAAGGCATGCCTCACTCTGGATATCGAGCTTCACTGATTGCTTTTCTGCACCTTCTCAGAGCCTTTATATTTACATGTGCTAAACATTTCCAATTTCCCAGTGAAGAGGATATAAAATATTTCCAAAAATATTGAATTAAAACCTCCCTGACTCCTAGTGCATCTTATGGGGTTTGAACACCAGCCTCTGAGCAGAGTGTGCTTAGACTGCAACAATGATAATTAGTAATGAGAAGGTCTTCATCAGTAGAGTGACGTGGACGAAGATAATTTAGAGGACTTTCCTCTCAACAAGCCACACTGCTTTTCTCCTCTTAAATTACCCAGATCGGTACCCTAACGGACTTCCAGTGTCCTTTATAAGCCAAAGTGACATGGATGTGACAACTTGCTGGAAGGTTCTTCACCACTACATCCCATTATCTGTGCAGTTGCAGCTTCTCTCTGTGTTTTGGGTCCCCTGCTCAGGGAAAGAGGTGAGTACCATCCCATTTAATGGGCTATTTGTTAGGGCCACGCTTGACCCTGCACTTCAGCAGTGACCTTGTCTGTTTTCTGTGAATCCCTCAATCAGCACCACTGTTTAAATTGTCAAGAGGCAAGCCTGACTGATATAATGCTGGATTGATTGGCCTCCTCCTCTGCTGGGGAGACAAGTGGGGGCAGGAGTGTGGATAGATCCGTGTTAGAGTAAAAATGCTGAACCATATTTTTGCACATCTAAACCACAGATGCAAAGAGAGGAGGAAATGAATGCCTCTTTTAAGCTTCTGCCAACAGTTCACGTTGCCTAGGGGAGGTACCGTGTTTGCCAAGATGGAATAATTTATAGATCTCATTTTGAACTTTGAAAGTCTGCAACTTTTTTGGGGGTGTATGTAGAAAGTGGTTTACTCTATCTAGGTTTATTAATAATCACCAGCTAAGAGGTCAAAGCTAACAACAGGAAAATTAAATAGGAACTAAAATTAGCATTGTGATGTGCAAGGTGTAGAGACAAGAATTAGGTTCTGGAAGCCTGAGGGGGCTAGGCCTGTCTTCCTCCTTCACTGAAAGACCTGGGGTGGGGTGGGCGGATGGGGAACGGTCATGAGCGCCTTTGCATCATGAGGGCTCATGGGCACGGGAAAATGGGCTCAGACACTTAACACCTCCTGCCTCACTGCTCAGCTGGCCAGCTGGCTTTCCTGAATCCCCCCAGCATATAAGATGAACTCTCTAGCTTCACACATGTGACTCCCCCGAAATTACCTCTCCTGTCCTTCCTTCCCACTTTGCCCATTTGGATGTTGACCAACTGACTATCTCCTTGTTACCCCCACTGGACTCTTACGTGATTTTTGCCTTTGTTTATGATGTTCCTGCAGCCTGGATATTCTCTTACCTTGACCAGCTGCAGACTCCTACGCATTCTCCCTTTTCCCCCGGGGGAAAGCTGATGCCTCTGCAGCCCAACTGTCATACTTCTAGAAAGCAAGCACCACATTGTATTGCAATCTAGGTTTGAACTATCTTCCCACGAGGCCATGAACTCTTGGGGTCCAAGGACTGTGGTAGGTTTCTGTTTGCATATCCATCATCTAACACTCTGCAGGCTCTTCATACATGCATGTTGAGGAATAAATGAGTAAGTTAATGCTTTCATCCTCAGAATCTGTTAGGAAGTTTATTTTGCTGTGAGCGACAGAACCACTCCAGGCCTCTATAGAAACTCAAACACACAAACTTTTATTTTACCACATATAAGTAGATCCAAGGCAGGCCCTGGAATGGTGACTCCATAAACTCGTCACAGACCCAGTCTCCTTTCAGCTATCCATTCTGTCATGCCTATTAGGTGGTATTTTCCTGGCCCGCTATGGGTGCTGCAGCTCCAGCCATTACATCTGATTTTATTTTTATTTATTTATTTTTAAATATTTTATTTATTTATTTGAGAGAGGGAGAGAGCACAAGCAATGGGAGCGGTGGGCAGAGGGAGAGGGAGAAGCAGACTCCCCACAGAGCAGGGAGCTCGATGTGGGGCTCGATCCCAGGACCCCGGGATCATGACCTGAGCTGAAGGCAGACGCATAACCAACTGAGCCACCCAGGTGCCCCTACATCTGATTTTAGACAGTAGAATCAGAAAGGTGAAAATTGCACAAACAACTTGTTTAAATCTCACTGGCCGATACATAATCTCATAGCCACACCTAGCTGCAGGAGAGGCTGGAGTTCTAGGAGTCGGTGAGTAGAAGTCTGAGGTGGCAGGTAGAATAATGGCCCCTGAAGATATCCATGTCCTAATTAGTGCAACCTGTGAATATGCTATGTTGCATGGAGAAGGGTCATTATGTTTGCAGAAGGAATTGAAGTTCTTAATTGACTTGAAATGAGATTATCCTGGATTATTTGAGGGGGCTCAATGTAATCCCAACGGTCCTTAAATATAGAAGAAGGAGACAGGACAATCAGAGTTGGAGTGACACACACAATGTGAGAAGGACACTGCTGGGCACTGCTGGCTTTGAAGACAGAAGAAGGGGCCACAAGCCAAAGAATTCAGATCTAAAAGCTGAAAAAGGTTAAGGAAATGGATTCTTACCCAGAATCACCAGAAATGAACCAGCCCTGCCAACACCTTGATTTTAGCCCGGTGAGAACCATTTCAGACGTCTGACCTCCAGAAATGTAAGATAGTAAATTCAGGTTTGGAGCCACGAAGTTTGTGTTAATTTGTCACAACGGCGGTAACATAGGGACCTAGTGGTTTCTGCTGCTTTCCTTCTTTACAGAATGTCTCTTAACAGTATGAAGGTTCCTCAAAAAGTTGAAAATAGAACTACCATACAATCCAGCAATTGCACTACTGGGTATTTATCCCAAAGATACAAATGTAGGGATCCGAAGGGGTACGTGCACCCCGATGTTTATAGCAGCAATGTCCACAATAGCCAAACTGTGAAAAGAGCCAAGATGTCCATTGACAGATGAATGGATAAAGAAGATGTGGTATATATATACAATGGAATATTATGCAGCCATCAAAAGGAATGAGATCTTGCCATTTGCAACGACGTGGATGGAACTGGAGGGTGTTATGCTGAGCTAAATAAGTCAATCAGAGAAAGACATGTATCATATGACCTCACTGATATGAGGAATTCTTAATCTCAGGAAACAAACTGAGGGTTGCTGGAGTGGAGGGTGGGGTGGGAGGGCTGGGGTGGCTGGGTGATAGACACTGGGGAGGGTATGTGCTATGGTGAGCACTGTGAATTGTGCAAGACTGTTGAATCACAGATCTGTACCTCTGAAACAAATAATACATTATATGTTAAAAAAAAAAGAAGAAGATAGCAGGAGGGGAAGAATGAAGGGGGGGAAATCGGAGGGGGAGACGAACCATGAGAGACTATGGACTCTGAGAAACAAACTGAGGGTTCTAGAGGGGAGGGGGATGGGGGGATGGGTTAGCCTGGTGATGGGTATTAAAGAGGGCACATTATGCATGGAGCACTGGGTGTTATGCACAAACAATGAATCATGGAACACTACATCAAAAACTAATGATGTAATGTATGGTGATTAACATAACATAATAATAAAAAAAAAAAGTGTCCCAGTTAAAAAAAAAAAAGAAGAAGATGCTTAGTTTGGACAGAGGCTGGGGGGGGGTGGGTGGGTCTTTTTATGAGAAACTTAAAACAAAGTGATGGTCTATGTCAGAGGTTGGCAATCTTTTTCTTTAAGAAGCCTGATAGCAACTATTTTGGGCTTTGTGGGCCAGGAGGCAAAATCAAGCATGTTGTGTAGGTACTTGCACAGCCAGTTAAAATGCAGTCATTTAAACACCTAAAAACCTTTTTTAGCTGGTGGGCTGTACAAAAACAGGCAATGGGCTGGATTTGGCCTGTGGGCCTCATTTACTGGCCCCTGATCTATATTGTCACCCTGAGGAGTGTTTCTTTTTATTTTTGAATAATAAAGGTAAGGCAGTGCTTTTTGTAAAAATTCCAAAGAATGAAGCATGAAAGAGGAAAAACCATGAACATCCTCTCTCACAGCTCTCCCTCCTCACATTTTACCTGTGTACTGTACAAGGCTTCTTGGCCTTGGCCCTGTTGACATTTTGGGCTGGATCTGTCCTTGTTTTCTTTTGTTGTGGGGCCATCCTGTGCACTGCATCCCTCGCCTGCACCCATTCAGTGCCGGCAGCCCTGCCTCCCCCACCCCCCGGGTGGTGATAACTCCGACTGTCTTCACACATTGCCACATGTCCAGTTGAAAACAGTTGTGCTCCCTCAAAAGTTGGGGGCAATCATTTTGGGTATTTCTCTCTTTCTCACTACATTTATTTATAATATCCCCCCCTCTATCTTTTTCTCCTTTGTTCCTTCTCCTCTCCTTCTTTTTTAAAATAGCATCATATATCATACATTTTTATTCTACAACTTACTTTAAAAACCCTTTTATTAAAGTATGACATATATACATGAAAGTGTCCAAATAACAAGGGGACTGGTTATGAATTTTAATAAACTAATCACAGCTATGAACTGGCACCCAACTTAAAAGAAATTAACCCTCATCAACTTTTTATTTAACAATATGTTTTTATGAGTTATATATATGGTGTCATTTATATAATATCTTATAAAATACAATATATAGAATATTTAAAAATGATATATGAATATACAAATATGTATTTTATATATCATTTTAAAATTTAACAAAATAGTGGATATGTTTCTGTATTAGCACATATAATCCTTCCTCATTTTTGCTTGAGGGTGGCTGGGATGGGGCCCCACTCCTGCATCCCCAAGGATGACTGGCACCTCAGCCAGTTACCATACAGCATTCCCCAGACCAAATGATTTGTTACAGAATGGACATGTGGCTCAAACAAAGCCATGGAGTCTGGAAAGAAATGCTTACTCTTTTCTTCCCTGGACTTCAAGGAGAGTACATGTGATGCTGGAGCAGAGGCAGTCATCTTGTCACTATAAGGGGAGGCTAGGGCCCACCTGGAGGGAGCAGAGCCTATGCATGGAGAGAAGACTGGATCCTGGTGGCACCTTTGAGGCCTCATTAAGCTGTACCTGAAGTTAGACTTGCTGTGGGGCATTCAAGCCAGCATTCTGGCTGGTGAGAAGCTCAGATGACTGGTGCCATTTTTTAGCCCCTTATACTATCCCAATTAGCCTGCAGGAATGTTTCCTAGATACAAAACCAAATATACATACTTTTTTTTACCCCTTAGGAAAGCCAATTTACATGAAGTTTTAAAGAAGCTTGGTGCATTCATTTTCTATTGCTGCTGTAAAAAATTATCACAAACTTAGTAGCTTGAAACAATACAAATTTATTCACTTACAGTTCTGGAGGTCAGAAGTCCACAGTGGGTGTTATGGGGCTAAAATCAAGGCATTGGCAGGGCTGTATTCCTTTCTAGAGGCTCTAAGGGGCTGCTATAAAAATACAGTAATACAGTGGCCCTCCTTTTTCCACAGGGGATATGTTCCAAGACCCCCAGTGGGTGCCTGAAATTGCAGATAGTACTGAATCCTATATATACTATGCTTTTTCATATCTTTACATATACCTATAATAAAGTTTCATTCATAAATTAGGCTCAGTAAGAGATTAACAACAACTAATAATAAAATAGAACAAATATAACAATATACCAGTTAAAAGTTATGTGAATGTGGTCTCTCTCAAAATATCTGGTTGTCTTGTATTCACCCTTCTTCTTGTGATGATGTAAGATGGTAAAATGCCTATGTGAGGAGATGAGGTGAGGTGAATGATGTAGGCATTGTGACGTAGCATTGGGCTACCACTAACCTTCACCTTCTAATGATGTGTCAGAAGGAGGATCATTTACTTCCAGCCCATGGTTGACCATGGTATCTGAAAACTCAGAAAGTGAAACTGTGGATAAGGGGGGACAAGTGTATCACAGGCTGGTAGCCTGTGACAGGGGTGGCAGCTTTAATGATGTCTGAATTGCCTCTGGGGTCATCCTTTCATTGTCTTGAATGAGAGCCCCTGGCTTCTGTTGAGACAGCTGCTCTGTATGAGTCTTCTCACCAAAGGGGCACTTGCCGCACCCTTGGTGCTGTTTCCGAGCGTGCTTTCCCATTCTTTTCTATGTGGATAGGCTGAGAATTTTCCAAATCTTTAAGTTCTGGTTCCTTTTTGCTTAAACATTCCATCTTCACATCATTTCTTTCTTCTCACATTTTAATAGAGGCAGTCAGGAGGGACCAGACCACTCCTTTAGCACTTTGCTTAGAGATTTCCTCAGCCAAATACCGATTTCATCCCTTGAAAGTTCTGCCTTTCACAAAACGCTAGGACGTGAATGCAATTCAGCCAGGTTGTTTGCCACTTTGTAACAAGGATGGTCTTTCCTCCATTTTCCAGTAACATGTTCCTCATTTCCGCCCGAGCCCTTATCAGAATGGCCTCTACCACCCGTATTTCTACCAACATTCTGTTCCAGATCACGTGGGTATTCCTTAGGAAGATTGAGGCTTTCTCCAAAACACTCCTCTTGTTTTTGAGTTTTTACCAGAATTGCCCTGAATGGTCTGTTCACAACAATGAAAGCATGTACCTCAAAACCCTCCGAAGCACTTCCACACTTTCAGGTGTTTGTACAGCAGCACCCCCACTTCTCAGTACCATTTTCTGTCCTAGTCCATTCAGGCTATTATAACAAAATATCATCGACTGGATGGCTTATAAGCACATTCATTTCTTACCGTTCTGGCGGCTGGGAAGTCCAAGATTAAGTTACTGGCAGATTCAGTGTCTGGTGAGAGCCCATGTCCTGGCTTACAGATTGCTGTGTCCTCATGTGGCAGAAGGAGTGAGACCTGTCTAGGTCTCTTTTAGAAGGAAGAGCACCTGTCCCATTCATGAGGGCTCCACCGTTTTGACCTAATCACCTCCCAAGGCCCCACCTCCAAATACCAACACATTGGGCATTAGGATTTCAACATATGAATTTGGGGAGGACACAAACATTCAGTCTATAGTGGGGAGAATCCATATTCTTATCCTTTCCAGCTTTTAGAGTTCACTGCATTTATGCTTATGGCTCCAGTGTCCATCTTCAAAGCCAGTGGTGGCCAGCCCAGTCTTTCTCCCACATCTCTCTCTGACTCTTCTGCCTCCCTCTTCTACAAATAAGGACCCTTGTGACATTGGTCCCACCCAGATAATCCAGGATAACTTTCTTATTTCAACATCAGCCAATTAGCAATTCCTTAATTCCATTTGTACCATAAATTCTCCTTTGCTGTGTAACCTATTCACAGATGCTGGGGGGTCAGTACATGGACATCTGTATTAGTTTCCTAGGTCTGATGAAACAAAATACCATCAACTGTATGGCTTAAACAAAAGAGATTTATTCTCTCACAGATCTGGAGGCCAGAAATCCGAAGTCAAGGTGTTGGCAAGGTTGGTTCCTTCTGCGGGCTGTGAGGAGGAATCTGTTTCATGCTTCTCTCCTGGCGTCTGGTAGTCTCTGGTGTTCCTCGGCTTATAGGTGGTCATCTCCTTGTATCTTCGTATTGTTTTTCTCCTGCATGTATCTGTCTCCATCTTCAGATTTCTTGTTTTCATAAGGGCACGGTCATATCGGATTAGAGCCCCCTAAGAACCCCATTTTTACTTGATCATAAAGACCTTATTTCCAAATAAGGTCACATTCAGAGGCATGGGAGGTTAAAACTTGGAATTCTTTTTGGGGAACACCATTCAACCCATAACAACATTTTGCAGGGGGTCTGTCTACTGCGCTGAGGATGGATATGTCTCAGGATGTTTTTTAAGCTCCCTCACACCTCAATTTATTTTATCTTTGGGAGAGGAACAGCGGCATCCATATGGACAAATAAAGCCCAACCTCTGTGTGTTTTTGGGTTTGCTGGGGAATTGTCCTGGAGCCTGTGTGAACTGCAGGAGTGCCTCAGGGACCACACATGTTCCTCTGCCTGACAGTTAGTTGTTCAGTTGTCCAGAATCTTTTCACCCTTGCACTTCACTCATTTTGTAACACATGGGCCAGGCTGACTCATTCTTTCATTTCCCAGATTTAATGGAGCACTAGAGGTATGGAGTGGGAGGCAGCAACCCTGAGGTGCAGGTTACATCTTCAAGGAGAGATGGCAAAAGGTCAGCTGGGGTGTGGGCCCACGGTCCAGGACAGTGGTCAGGTTGGGGCCATGAATCTGGGGTCTCAGCATGGAGATGGCTTCCAGAGTGATGGAAGGGGCTTCTTGCTCTGTTCCTGTCTCCCCACTCCCTGTCTGTGAGCTCCCAGCTGTGGCTATTCTGAGTCACTAGCCCCCAGCATTGGGCACAGGTACACCTAGAAGCTCTATATTCACCAAATGATTCAATCAGTCAGTCAGATGAATGCTTGGGAGCTGGGCCTGGCTCCCTCAATGAGCAGGGCCAATACTTGGCTGCCAAGGTGTGTCTGATGGGGTCCAGGCAGCCTGGCCGGAGAGCCTGCAAGGAGGTGACCCTCCCTTTCTCTGCTTTTGTTCCTGCCTCTTAAGCAAAAGCATCTTGATTCTGATTTTGATGGTTTAAAGAGAGTGGGTAGGGAGCTGATGACCAGGGACTTCCATTAGACTGTCACTTTTGATAAATGGCTCTTTCTGAGGGCTGGCACCTGAGGGTTTCGTCCTGTGAATGTGGCTTCTGTTGGAGTGGAGCAGACCAGGGCTCTGGTGTTTGAACTATGCTCAGGTGTGCTATTGCTTCCAGTGCCTCCCTGTTGCCTCTCTCAAAGAAAGGAGTTGTTTTTTTGTTTATTTTTTTAACGGTGTGATAAAATATGCATATCA
The DNA here is from genome assembly GCF_004348235.1 of Phoca vitulina. Classification (NCBI taxonomy): domain Eukaryota; kingdom Metazoa; phylum Chordata; class Mammalia; order Carnivora; family Phocidae; genus Phoca; species Phoca vitulina. The sequence goes on from NW_022589805.1 coordinate 1,609,126, forward strand.
TAAAACATCATTTTAACCGTTTGTAAGCATATAATTCAGTGCATTAAGTCCGTTCACAATGTTGTGCAACCGTCACAACCATCCATTTCCAGAACTTTCTCAACTACCAAACAGAAACCACACACCCATTTAACACTAGCTCCTCCTGCCCCCCTCCTCCCAGACCCTGGTAACCACCACTCACTTTCTATGTCTGTGAATTAGCTTATTCTGGGGACCTCATATCAGTGGCATCACATAGTATTTGTCTTTTTTTTTTTGTCTGGCTTTTTCCATTAGTACAGGCGTTTAACAGTGTCTTTTAAACAATTTCCAGAGAGCCTGTATCACTTCATTCTCTGCCCTCCCTTAGCTCTCTGGCTCACCAGAAATCGCTGTGCTCCCCCTGTTCATCCTCCACCTCCATTAAGGAAACTGGGTTTCGGTTTCTATTAAAACTCTCACTTTGGGACTTGCCTCCCAAAACATATCTCGAATGTGCCTTTTCCTCTTGTCAGCATATCCCTACTCCATCTCTTGCATGGACAGATGCTGTAACACCTTAACTGGCTACCTTGAGCCCAGCCAGAGCCAGAGCTATTCATAGTGTAACGGTGATGCCCCATGGCCCACCCCCTTCACCAGCTCCCGTGGCTCAGAGCCCCAAATCCCATGCCGAGTGTTCAGCACCCTGTACAGCCTATTTCCAGTCCATCCTTTCTGCTCTATGTCCTGTTAAGCCTCCTTCATTTCATTTTAGCCATACAAAACTGTCTGCTGGTATTGGAGCATCTGATGCCAACCACTTTGTTTCTCTCTTTTTTTTTTTAAGATTTTATTTATTATTTGACAGAGAGAGAGAGACAGCAAGAGAGGGAACACAAGCAGGGGGAGTGGGAGAGGGAGAAGCAGGCCTCCTGCTGAGTAGGGAGTCCGATGTGGGGCTCAATCCCAGGACCCTGGGATCATGACCCGGGCCGAAGGCAGATGCTTAACAACTGAGCCACCCAGGTGCCCCAGCCACTTTGTTTCTGCCCTTGTAGTCACACCCACCTGGAGTTCTCTAACATCTTTTCTCTATTCAGCTAACTCATCTTAAGGCCAGGCACAAAGGGCCGCCAGGCACAGCGAACCTTCCTTCCAGTCCAGGATCTTTGTATATTCATCTATTAGATTCTTGCCAAATTTGATCAGAAGGTTTTGTTGCTGTCTCTATTCTAGGTGAGGGAGACCATGACTCCTTGAGGGCAGTGATGCTTCTTTGAATAATGCACTTACGGATGAGATCATGGACCTTGGAGTTCTTCATATTTGGCTTTGAATTCCAGGTCGTCCATTTGGCTATGTGACAGGGGAAGTTTCTTCTACCCTTTGAGACTTAGTTGATTTTTATTATTATTATTTGCATAATGCTTGTGGTGGACAGACTTTCAGGTGGTTCTTATGATCCCTGCCTCCTGATGTTCATGATTTTGTGTGATGACCTTCTCTTGAGTGTGGACAGGACCCAGGACTTGCTTCCAACCAGTAGAATGTGGCAAAAATGGTGGGACAACATTCCTGTGGTTATGTTCTATAAAACTCCATCTTGCTGGCAAATTTTCTTTCTCCATTGGTGGCCTGGAAGAAGCAAGCTGCTACAAAGTAGGTGGCCAACTTGGAGAAGCCCACATATCAAGGACTTACAGGCAGCCTCTAGGAGTTGATGGTGGCCTCCATCAAGTAGCTGAAACCCTCAGTCTTGTAGCCACAAGGAAATACATCCTACCAATAACCCGAAGGAACCTGGGAGCTGCTTTCCTCATTTGAGTCTCTGATGAGACCACAGCCCTACTGACATCTGAATTGCTGCTTGGTGAGACCCAGAAGTAGAGAACCTAGCTAAACTGTGCCTAGGCTTCTGACAGAAACCGCATGATAATAAATATGTGTTGTTTTAAGTTTATGAGGCTCTGTTATGTAGCAATAAATAACTAATTCAATAGGCATAACAGTGTCTATCCTAAGTGGGTGATTCTCATTGTGATAGGTAAATGAAATAAAGCATCTAGAATGATACCAAATGGTAAAACATGCATGAAGGTTAGATGTCATTGAGATTACCATTATCCCTACATTCACTAGACCCAAACCTGTAATAGACAATTAGGATGGTTGGTAGGGAGCTGAATAGATGAATAAATGAGCAAATATACTTCACCCAGTGTTAGATTCAGGACCCCTGCCCCTATAGTCAGGGGCTCATCTGGGTCTTGGCTTAACCTAGAAAAACCAAAGATAAATGTGATTTCTATTTAGTTGGAACATTTTATTATCTCCTAGAAGTCTGGAGACTCCAGTGGAGAGAGTAGATTGATTTTTTGAACTTGTTTGTCTCAAAGAGGTAAACTTCTACCATGATTTATAGAGATCCTCAGCTGGAAGGCCGGTTGGATAGCCATGTTATCCAGAGTCCTAGCAAACATCCCTGCATATGTTCCTACCTCCTAGCTCTTCTGTAGCCCATAGCAGCTTCTTGTCTTTGAAAACCAAGTTGTGTAGCTTTTCTGGGCTGTCCATTTCCAAAGCCACAACTGGCTGTATGTAAGGGCATGTGGGGGATCAACAGGGCAGAGTCAAACTTCAGATGTGTAGTCATGTAGACCTACCCCTGGAGGAAACTCACTAACTCCTGGCAGAGAAAGTGGGGAGGATTCCCCAATGGCTTCTTCTTGAGGCATTTTACCCCTTTCTGGTTTTATGGTGTTCTCTATACCCCAGGTACTCCATCTGCCTCTTTCTGGAGCTGCAGCGCCTTTAGGTCCCAAGCTCTGGGCAGTTCTTAGACTCTGAGTGTTGGGATCCACCTTGATAGGACAATATCAAGCAGGCATCTGTCTGTGTTCTTTGCATTGAACTGGACTGAAACCATGCATGGATATAAAGTCTGTGATACCTGCAGAGTCCAGAGGGCAGGAGAGTGTCCTGGAGTCCTGGTAGGGGGAGAATGCTATGTCAGTAGCCTCTCATCACAGGCCCCTGCTAAAGACATAGATTCAAGATGGGAAACTCATTTTTGAAAATTAAATATGGAAGGACAAATGACCCAGTTTCTTCAATGGATGAAGGGCATGAAGAAAAGCAGAACCAATATGGATTAAAAGAGACTTAAGAGACACATCACCCAAATGTAATGTGTGGACCTTCTTTTTTTTTTTTTTTTTTAATGTTTGTAATTTTTTTTTTTTTTAAAGATTTTATTTATTTGACAGAGAGAGAGACAGCGAGAGAGGGAACACAAGCAGGGGGAGTGGGAGAGGGAGAAGCAGGCTTCCCTCTGAGCAGGAAGCCCGATGCGGGGCTCAATCCCAGGACCCTAGGATCATGACCTGAGCCGAAGGCAGACGCTTAACCACTGAGCCACCCAGGCGCCCCTGTGTGGACCTTCTTAGGATACAGATTCATGCAAAACAACTATTAAAAGATATTTTTGAGACCTGAACTCATTGGAGATAGACTGGGTATTTGGTTTTTATTAAGCAATCATTGTTAATTATGTTGGGGTGATAATGCTATCATGGTTCTATATTAAAAAGCTCTTACTTGTCAGGAATACACATTGAAGTATTTATGGGTAAGTGACATCATGTTTGGGATTAGCTTTAAAATACTCTATGAAAACCAACCAATCAACCAAAGTTGGAAAGGGGGGCAGATAAAATAAGAATTGCTGGAAATGGGTAGCAATTGAAGGCAGGTGATGGCTCCATGGTGGTCTGGTAGTGTTTGCTCTTCTGTGAGTGGATTTGAAAATGCCCATAGTAAGTGTTAACAAATTAAATATATGTCACCCCCTAGGGATTAGAAGGCTGAGTCCTGGTGACTGCTGATTTATGGTGGGATCAATTTCTCCATCTTTAAAGTGGGTACAATGACTCCTTCCCTTCCACTATTATTTGGTGACTTCCATGTACCCTAAGGCCATGTGCTATATGCTTGCTGAACAAGACAGAAGGTCCCTTCCCTCATGAAACTCTTGGACTGGTGGGCAAGACAGATGTTAAATAGACCATTGCCTACGGAAGCATTTAATTGAAATTGTGGTCGGTGCTACAAAGGAAAACCACACAGTGTGGAGGGAGTTTGTAACAGGGAGATTTGATGCAGACCCAGACAAAGAGCATCACAAAGGCTTTCTGTTTTTGCTGACATTTAAGCTGAGGCTTGAAGGGTGGTGGCTTGGACAAGTATATGTACATGTTTGTACAGGTACATAGGTGAGTATACACACATGTGTGTGAGTGTGCATGCACACCTATGTGTGCATGTGTGCTTGTGTGTGTTAGGAAGGTGAGGAGACAGAGTAACAGCTGTGCAAAAGTAGGAGACATGTTCAAAGTTGGGGGGGCAGCAGAAGGGCAGTGAGGGGAGATGGTCAAGGAAAGGAGGCTGAGGGCTCTGGGTCTCCTGATTGGAGAGATGATGCCAGGGGTTTGAGGCAAGATATTTGGTACAGTTCTGGAGAACAGCAGCATCTTGAGAATGCTGGCTCATTTCTGAGGAATTGAATTGAGTCCGATATAAGTTAAATGTTTCAGGCGTGACTCACAGTGTCCAGGGACCCTATTATATGCTTCATTTCAGCAGTGGAGGCTCTGAACCAGAAAGTCTGCCATGATTGGCGTTTAAAATTGTGCCCTGCTCTCTGCTCCTGGGCTTTCTCGTTCTCAGCCCACATTCTGGGTCCTCAGTGACACCTGCTATTTGGTGGGTGAAGCCCTTCCTCAAAGCCCCTTCTTATTGTGGTGTTTGACAAGAATAAACTGCTTTTGTCTTTTATTTATTCTCAAGGACTAGCAGATCTGTGTGCCAGGGGAGAGCGGTCTCTGGACTCTGGGGTTCAACTCCCAGCAATGCCATTTTCTCCTTCTGTGACCTTAGACGGGTTCTCTGACTGGTTGGAGCTTTAGTTTCCTCATCTGTAAAATGGGGACAAATATAATCCCTCCCTTGTAGGTGGTGGGGAGGAGCTGATGAGGTAAAAGGGGCATGTGGTATGTCTAGCAATCATGTGTTATTATTGCCAATATTATTTTATTATTAATAATCATTAGAGGGGCACCTATGTGTCATAGTTGGTTAAGCAGCCGACTCTTGGTTTCAACTCAGGTCATGATTACAGGGTCGTGAGATTGAGCCCTGCATCGGGCTCCATGCTTAGCGCAGAGTCTGCTTCAGATTCTCTCGCCTTCTCCCTCTGCTTCTCCTGCTCATGCTCTTTCTCTCTCTCTCTAAAATAGATAAATAAATCTTTGAAAAATAGTCATTATACAAATCCAGGATTTGGACCTTAGCCATAGGTGGGTCAAGGCCTCGGACTCTTGAGCCAAGATTAGATCTAAGAGTAGAATAGAAATGCAAGGAGACTAACATGTATTTTGACATCTATAAAATATTCCTTTTTCCTCATAGAAAATAAAGGAGAAAAGAATAATTGCTCTTAATCATCCCACTGGGAGATGAACACCAGTAACATTTTAGTGAATTATCTCCTGAATCTTTCTCTTTCAAAATTGGATTAATCACAGTCTTTAGTCATGACATAATCTCAGCATTGGTGCAGTCATGGCCAGTTTTGTCTGTCTGTCATCTGTCTATTCATTCAAATGAACTATTAAAAATCTCCATTTTAGAAGATTAAAAGCAGTTGATTATTGGCAATTTCATATGGTTTATCTTAATATTCATTTTATCTTTGATAATGTAATAAGAACCCATGAACCTACCACCCCAAACAAAAGCTATGTCCCTTAAATAAAATCTTAAAAAAAAAAAAAGTGCACCTGGGTGGCTCAGTCAGTTAAGCAGCTGCCTTCGGCTCAGGTCATTATCCCAGGCTCCTGGGATTGAGCCCCGCATTGCGCTCCCTGCTCAGCGGGGAGTCTGCTTCTCCCCTCCCTGCCAGTCTCCCTGCTTGTGCTTGTTCTCTGTCTCTCTCTCTGTGTCAAATAAATAAAATCTTTAAAAAAAAAAAAAAAAAGCTATGTCCTTGACAAGGACCTCTATCTAACTATGTATCCTGTCCTCCAGGTCCTCCTCGCCACCAGGTACCCATCACCTGGAACCAGTGTTGACCATCCCACTACTTGCTTTCCTTTTTTTTTGCATCTATATGTATTTCTAAAGCACATGTATTTATTTTTTCTAATTTTCTTTATGCCCATATAATTTTCTTTCAAAATAAAATTGAAATCATACCATACATAGCTCTCTTTGTCCTGATTAAACAAATGTTATCTATTGAACATATCCCCTTCTCATTAAAATGTCTCTAGAAATAGGGGTGCCTGGGCGGCTCAGTCGGTTAAGTGTCCAAATCTGGGTTTCGGCTCATGTCATGATCTCAGGGATCCTGAGATTGAGCCCTGTACTCAGCAGGGAGTCTGCTTGAAGATTCTCTTCCTCTGCTCCTCCCCCCACCCCTGCTCGCATGCTTGCTAGCTCTCTGTCTCTCAAATAAATAAATAAATAAATAAAATCTTTTAAAAAAGTCTCTAGAAATATAAAATGTAATGCTTGCATCATATTCCATATTGTGGTTGGACCATAATTTATATATAATTTTCCCTTCCAGTGAGGCATCTTTAATCAATTTTTTCTTTTGCATATAGTGCTGTACAAACTTTTGAAGGATTCTCAGTATATTTTGTCAAGTAGCTTTTTTTTAAAGATTTTATTATTTTTTTTTATTTGAGAGAGAGAGCACAAGCAGAGGGAGTGGCAGAGAGAGAGGGAGAAGCAGACTACCCACTAAGTAGGGAGCCTGACATGGGGCTTGATCCCAGGACCCTGGGATCATGACCTGAGCCAAAGGCAGACACTTAACTGACTGAGCCACCCAGGTGCCCCTTGTTAAACTGCTTTTAAGAAGGGTTGTAAAAAAATTCATTCTCTGCCTCCCTGTGTTCCTTACCCCCCCAAAAATCTTTTTAAAAATGTTGCCAATTTGTAATGGGAAACATGGTATTAGGGGCGCCTAGGTGGCTCAGATGGTTAAGCATCTGCCTTTGGCTCAGGTCATGATCCCAGGATCCTGGGATCAAGCCCCACATTGGGCTCCTGGCTCAGTGGGGAACCTGCTTCTCCCTCTCCCCCTGCTCATGCTCTCTCTCTCTGTATCTCTGTGTCTCAAGTGAATAAATAAAACCTTTTTTAAAAAACGATGGTATTAAATATTTTCATGTGTTTATTAGCTATTTATATTTTTTTCTGTGAATCCTCCATTCATGTCCAGAGTTCATTTTTCTATGATATTCTTGTTGATTTGGAAGAGTTCTTTATATATTAAGGAAGACACTCCTAATCTGCCCTAGTTGTGGATATTTTCCAAAATTGTCATTTGCTTCTCAATTTTGTTGATGATGGCTTTGAAATAGAGATGCTTTTTATTTTTAGGTAATCATTTTACTCATTCTCTTCCTTGATGATTTTCCCCCTATTGATCTTGTGTGTAGAAAAGCCTTCCCTATCTTAACATCAGCTAAAAGTTAATCTAGATTTTCTTCAGGTGTTTATGGTCAATTTTTACATTTTAAATCCTAAATACATTTGGAATTCATTCTGATGTCTGTATGAGGATCTAACTTGATTATATTCCTCCAAATAACCAGTTGTCTAGAAGCTGGGTTTATGAGTAGTTTTCCTTATCCCATTGGTTAATGATCCCTCCTTTAGCATATGATCAGTGTTTCTCATTATGCTTTGGTGTGGTTCATGGATGTCCACGCTGTATCTTTGTTTGTCCATCAAGTCTTATACCTGTTTGAATGTCTGCAGCCTTATGATAAGAAATCTTTTCTTGCTATTAGTCCTCATTTGCAATGTGGTTCTTAAGCATTCTTGGCTATTTCTTAATCCAGGGCATTTCAAAATAATTTTGTCACTCCTCCCCTAAAAACGATTGGAATTTTGATTGGACTGTGTTAAACTTATAAATTAATTTGGGGAGAACTGACATTTTTACATATTTAGTCTTCCCATCCAAGCAAGCTTGTGTAGGTTCCATCTAATTTTTTTTTTGTTGTTTTTAGTATTTTGCTTTTCTCCCTTTCTCCCTCTTTCTTTTAATTTTTATTGCTATTGGGAATGGAATCCTCACACCCAATATAGGTTGTTCTGGCTGGAAACAAAAGACACACTCAAATTGGGTAATTCAAAGAGAGTTTATAACTGGACTTAGCAAGATATGGGAGAGGTGACTGTAGGAAAACCACAACATATTAGAGACTTTTCCTGGGCTATTAACGGGGGGGCAGTTAGCACCCCTAGGCTGAAGAGGCAAGCAGAGGGAGAAAAACCAGATCCTGAAAGGGGAGCGTTGTGTGGGAAGAGACTTTCTGATAGGAACTGGACACTTGGTTGGGATACCCAGCCTACCAGAGGAGAATGGGAGGGAAGGAAGTTGAGGAATAAATGCCTCAAGCTCTCCTCCCTCCCTGTTGGTGTTCTCCACTGGGTAAACTCAACTGGAAGCTACAAGTCCAGGGGGTCCCTGATGTAGTCCACACAGATCAGCCTTGAGGATGAAGAGAGGGGAGGAAGAGGAAGAGACAAATGGAAGATGTCTACCCTGCTACCTTCTCTCATTCTCGTCCCCCATTGTACATACCAGCTGGTATTTATCAGCATATCCAGGAACAACTGATGCTTATATCTTTATTCTCTTATTCAAACATTTTTCTAAATACTTGCTCCCCTGCTAATTCTAAGAATTTTCCAGTTGATTCCCTTTGGTATTCCAAGTGTGTAGTCCTATGATCTACCAGTAATTTTTTGTCTTCCTGCTTCCAATGGTTGTGTCTCTTATTTTACTTCCTGTTCCTAATCGTAAGAGCTGAGCCTGCCACAAAATCACATGTGGTTTTATTTAAAAATTTTTAAAAAGATTTTTATTTATTTATTTGACAGAGAGAGAGACACAGCGAGAGAGGGAACACAAGCAGGGGGAGTGGGAGAGGGAGAAGCAGGCTTCCCGCTGAGCAGGGAGCCCGATGCGGGGCTCGATCCCAGGACCCTGAGATAATGACCTGAGCCGAAGGCAGACACTTAACGACTGAGCCACCCAGGCACCCCTCACATGTTGTTTTAAAAAAGCCTTTTTAAGAGCCTGAATTTCAGCTTTTGAGAATCATGAGAAATCTATGGCTTGGTCTATTTCCTCTTCTCTCTGTTCCTCTTCCCCTTCCTTCCTCTAACCATCCATCCAATATACCTATATTAAGGCCAACCACATTCAAGCACTGAGCAATGTGGTGGTAAACAGGAGAGATAGTAAGCAAACAAACAAAATCAATAATAAAAATGCCAGAGAAGCATTTCTCAAACTTTTTGAACTCATTCCACAGTAAGAAATTAATTTATTAGGCAGTATGTCCCAGCCCACACACACATGTGCATTGAAGCAAAAGTTTCATTTATCCCTCACTGCATATAATGCAATGTATGAAATGTGCTCTGATGTTTTCTATTTTGATTCACTTTATTTAAAAAGAAAGAAAGGAAAAAGAAAAAAACCCTACTGGTTACTTCTCGCTCATGATTTCATGCCGAATTTTTGGGTTCCAACTTGCAGTTTCAAGAATGCTGAGTCAATGTAAGGTACCGTGCTGAGAAGTAAAATGGAAAAGAGTAACGGGGTTGCTACTTTAGCTTTTATTCCAAGAGCAACTCCATCTACCAATGAACTTGGAGAGAGCCCTTGGGGAATCCAGAACTTTATTGAATTAGCAGGATGTTGGAAAGAGTCCCTTCAAATGGCGAGTGCCCTGAAGGTTATGGAGGGGAGGAGGCAGGTTTTATGCCTCCCTTCATGTCCTGGAGCTATTACTTTGACATTTCCCTTTAACTGAGAGACTCCCCCAGCTGCAATCTCCATTGACCTCCCCTTGCCAGGTCTCAGGAAGTTATCTGTATGCAAACTGAATTTGGGTGTAACTGGGTTGAGGACTGGTGAGCTCTGTCTGTGGAGCTGGTTTCCCATCCATTAGCTCTTTTCCCTCACTTGATGGTTACCAGAGAGGTGACATTAGCCCCAAGTTGATCTGAAATCTCTGAACCCCTACTGTGCACTTAACAGCTGTCCTGGGTACCTGGGAGGTGGGTGTGGAGGGGCTCATGCATGGCTACCACGTGGTTTAGCCCTCTGGAACCTACCAGGGTCAAGATCTGGTTACATCCAGAAAAATGAGGAGCCAAACAGTTGTGATAGGTGCTTAAATTCTAAAGGATCTGGGGCAGTGGAGGGAGAAACCATCAAGGCCTCAAAAACCAGGGAGAGAAAGCTTTTCCACTTGATCTTCAGAATGGTGAAGAGTACATTCTGGGTCATAGGAGCGTTTACACTTACCATCATAGGAACGACATTTCTAGATGTTTCTATATACTAAGGACTGTTTTGAATACAGTAATTCATCTTGTGAGTTAGGGACTATTATTATCCCAGTGTTACAGATATGGAAACTGAAGCACGGAGAGGTTGAGTAGCTTGCTCACTTGCACACAGCTAGTAAATGGCAGAGTTGGGATTTGAACTGGGCTGTTGGGGCTCCTTACCTCTATGCTATACTGCCCAGAGTCCTTGGACATTACAGTATGCCATAATAGATGCTGAAAACAAATGTGAAACAATGAGTTAATGAATTAATCAATGCATCTCTCTCCTTTTCCAGGGCTAATAGAAGCCCAGTTTGGTTCCTATTGTGGGTGTCATTGTGCTCAAGGGAGTGGGGCCTGGCTTGAGAGCATGAGTAAATGATTGATTTAAGCCAATTAGGATAATCCCACTTCCCTTTGTTTACAGTGATTAGTTTAAGAGTGGACATGTGACTTGTGGGTATCTGCTTGGGCTTCTGGGAAATGTTTTCCTCCTTTCCTATTTTTGAGCATGGCTGTGTAAAAAAGTGTGGCCTGGAGTGTTGCATGTCATCTCCCCACAAGCTTGAGGACAGTTAGTGGGGCACAGACACTGGGGAGGAGATAGCATCATGCAGACACAAGCATGTCTGGACTTGCCTCTCTCTGCACACTTCTTAGAGGAGATAAGGAGCCCTATTGTTGGAGCTATTTTTATTTGGGAATTCTTTTCCTTGCAACTAAAAAAAATCGAACTTACAATTTGTATTTGAAATCCATTCCTTCCTTCCTCCCTTCATTCATCCAGTAAATATTTATTGTGCATGTACTACATGATGGGTCCTGCACTAGGCACTGGGAATGCCATAGTGAATTCCATTATGAATAAGGCAGAAACAGACCCTTCAGAGGTGGGAGAGGCAGGTGTCAATCAAGTAGACAGGTCAGTGGGTATTCACCAGCGTGACAAGTGTGGTGAAGGCTGAGTAAAGGTGATGTCAGTGTGTGTGATGTGGGGATCAATCTTGTAAGGAGGTCAGGTGGTTTCCCTGAGGAAGTGACATTTGAGGTGTGGTCTAAAAGAAGAGTAAGCATTTCTTTAGTAGGGAGGGATGATGAAAGGGATGTATTCTAGGGAGAGGAAAAACAAGGGCAGAGGCCCTGCAGTGGGAGGGAAATTGGGGATGTCAGGAGGTAAAGAAGTCCTGGTGGGTATAGTATGGATCACTGAGGTGTGTTAGTCAGGGTCCTCCCAAGAAACGGAACCAATAGGAAACATAGATACACAGAGAGAGGTTTATTATGAGGGAGTGGCTTACACAATGATGAAGGCTGAGAGGTCCCATGACCAGCCATCTGTAAGCTAGAGGCCCAGGGAAGCTAGTGTGGTTCTAGTCCAAACCCACTGGCCTGAGAACCCAAGGCAGGAGGAGATGGACGTCTCAGTGGAAGCAAGAGAACACGTTTGCCCTTCCTCTGCCTTTTTAGACCCTTAGCAGATTGAATGATGCTCATCCACAATGGTGAGGGTGATCTTATTTACTTAGTATACAGATTCAAGTGTTAATCTCTCCCAGAAATATTCTCACAAATACCCCAGAAGTAATGTTTTACTTCTTTATCTGGCATCCCTTAGTCCAGTCAAGTTGACACATAAAATTAACCATCACATGGGGACAGAGGAGGGAAGGTGGGCTAGCCGCATGAAGTCCTGGGTATCATACCAAGATCTTAGGGCTTTACCTCTAGACCTGTGGGAACCATTTAAGCAGCAGGATGATGAAGTCAGATTTGCATTTTGGGAAGATTGCTGCGCAGAACACCATTTGGGTTGGAAAACTGTAACAGGATTCTGCTGAAAAATGATCACACTGAAATCATGGCAGGGCTGTGAGCCCTTTTCTGCCTCCCTGTGTGGCCCCTGATCGGAGCTCCATGGGCTAATGTATTTAAGTTGGTTGCTTATTTAGAACTATCTTTGATTTGGCACAGATTTCTGTTTCTCAACTTTATTCACCTCTATAGCTTTCATTTGAGGATAGCGGTGGTGTATTTTCCACTGCTCACAGTATTTTGAATGTGTGTTCTAAAATCAGAGGGGGGCTGTGGGTGGAATGGGAGGTCAGTGGGGTGTGGAAAGAATTGAAAATATTCATAGGCCTTAAACTGTAGCCTGCAATCTATGAGGGAGTGTGTTTGGCGCCTATCCTATACCAGTCTGGTTTCTGAGGGATTTCTCTTCCTCACACACCACTCCTCTGGCATAGGGGACTCTCCTTCTGGCTTCGGGTGGGTAGGTAGAACTTATGAATGTCCCACACTGTTGGACCTGTTGGAAGGGGTTGTGCAAAGTGTCAAGATGGGGTGAATGCAATTTTGCTGGACATTCTGCAGGCAGCAAGAAGAAGGAAGCAGGAAGAATGCCCTCAACAGATATCACAGCAACAGCTGGAGTGATTGTCAGCACAGGGATGTGTGATAAGTCCATTTAAATGGCCATGGATGGACAAGAGGCATTGACCTGGCTTCCCTTTGCATTGGGGCTGGTGGACAGAGTTGGCTGCCTCTCGATGCAGACTCCTCTCCGTATGCCCTCCTGCCAGGTCTAATCTCCTTAGAGAGCCCACTGACCTCCCTCTAGGTGGCATCTCATCCCCTTCTCTTCTCTACCCTCTTCCAACCTAAGTAACCCTTTCCAACTTGTTTTTATGGACTTTTAAGTCTCAAGAGGCTTAACCTGTCTCAACCAGATGCCCTCTTGCAAATCAAAAGTTGTAGCTTCCAAGTGATGATTGTGATGTAGCATCAAGAGACTTCTTTAAAAGTTTTTAAAAAAAGAACAATTTTTTTCTCTTTGTACTCATCTGACAAATATGTATTGAACACTTATTATGTACCAAGCATGTTCTAGGTGCTGAGGATAGAACAGGGAATAAAGTAGACATCCCTGCCCTTGTGAAGTTCATGTTCTAGTCAGGGGAAATAGAAAAATGTGCATGTCTCCTTGACCAGGGGCAGGTTCCTCAATAAGGAGTTGTGAAACAGAAAGGCACAAAATGACTACTTTTAAGATAACATCTTCATTCTATTGAAGTATTTCTTGAAAAGCAACTAGAATGGCACAGTCTGAAATTCAGTTCTTGCATGTTCCTGCAAGAGAAAGGTCAATTCCTGTGGCTTGTCACTAAAGGTCTAAATGACCTCAACTTCCATGTTCAACTGTTATCCCCACTCCTTCCCTTCACAAGCTCCATGTTTCTGTCAAACCAAGCCTATTTATGGACTTTCTTACGTGGAGTGTGCTTTCCTGCCTCTGAGGCTTTGCTCCAGCCCTTCCCCCATCTAGAATGCCCTCTCCTCTCCTTCTGACTTTCTAAATTCTATCCACTCTTCAAAACTCAACTGTAAGTACTGAAAGTGCTTGAACCTAGTTCAGAGTGAGTCAGATATATACCTGGTTTCAAATCCTGGCTCAGCCATTAACTTGTGTCAGTCACTTGACTTCTTCAGAGTCTTGATTTTCTCATATCTAAACCGAGTTGGTATGAAGATTAAGTGGGTTAACACAGCAAAGTGCTTACCACATAGCAAGCATCTGTTAAATGTGAGTGGTCATTATTTTACCCTGTGATGGGTGCAGACTTTGGAGGATACATATTACACATGGGATGGATGTGAATCTTTTGGGGCCAGCAGGATGAATGTAATGGCAGAAAAATGGCACCCCAAAATGCCAATATTGTAATCCCTGGAAGGTGAATATGTTGTCTTACATGGCAAAAAGGACTTTGCAGATGCTTTTAAGTTAAACATCTTGAGATGGTGATTATCTTGGATTATCTGGGTGGGCCCAGTGAAGTCACAGAATCTTTATAAGAGAAAGACAAGAGGGTCAGTGTCAGAGACTGGTTGGAAGACACTTCACTTCTGGCTTAGATGGTAGAAGGAATCATAAGCCAAGGAATGCAGGTGGTTGGAAGAAGCTGGAGAAAGTGAGGGAACAGATTCTCCCCAGATCCTACAGAAGGCAGCCCTGCCAGCGCCTTGATTTTAGCCCAGTGAGACTCATTTCAGACTTTTGATCTACAGTACTGTAAGATCATAAACTTGTGTTGTTTAAAGACATTAAGTTTGTGGTTAACAGTAATGGAATATTAATACACACCCATCTTCAGTGATTCATGCTTTTCCTTTGATACACTTCACATATTCCACTGAGGTTGTTAACAATCTTTTCAGTATTTCTGGTTAGCATGAAAGCCATAGGCACTTTCCTAAGTTCCATTTGCCATCTCGATGCACAGGAATTCTTTCTCTCCCTATATCTGAGGTAGTCTGCATTATAGAGATGACACAGACTGGCAGCCTGATACAACCTAGAGGTCAAAGGCCTGGACTCTGGATCTATACAGACCTAGGTCTGAATCCTGGACAGGTCCCTGAGTTGTTGTGAAAGGATGGGGAAGTGACTACCCAAGTATCTCCAATCTTTAGTGTCCTCATCTATAAATTAGCAATACTGTTTCAGAGTTATCATAAAGGGAATATGAAACAACACATGTAAATCTCTCAGCACATGTCCAGCACATAGCAAATACCCGACAAATGGTGGTGGTAATTATTATTACCATTAATTGTTATTGTTATTCTGATGCAATCATGGGCTTGTGCCTGTTACAGGGTAATTTCTGGGTTTTCAGGGACTATGGCTGCTGTAGTTTTAAGAACCTTGAACATTATTGCTAAGGGATCACTGTTCCACAGAGCACACACGTGGATGGATTCATTATGGAGAAGAAGATTACAGTGGGCCGGGCAAGATGATGCCCCAGGAAGAGTTCTGAGTAGGGCAGTGAGGTGCTCAGATTTAATAACTAACATTGAGTCCTTACTGTGTGCCTGCTTTTGCTAAGGGCTTTGTATGGATTTGCTGGTTCCTTATGCCTAATGGCTCTCTGCAGGGTGGCAGTTAACATCCCCATTTGAAAAAGGGGAGATCAAAGGCCAAGGAGGCTATGCAGCCTGCCCTGGGTCTGGCCACTAAATATGTACCAACCCAGCCTTTTTGCCTCTAGTGCTTCACATTCTTCATATTCAAGATCCTGGCTCCTGAGTAGCCCTGCTGGAAGCAAATGCTGTCGTGCCTCAGGGAGAGGTGTGACCCTCCCAGGACAAGGCTTTCTGGTGGAAACAACACCGCTCACTCACGTGCTATGGAAGGAAGGTGGAGTGGAGCTGGCAGCGCCTTACTGGAGACAGCTCTGGACAAAGCCACTCAAGCGTGTTTTGAAGTGAGGCTGCCCTAGGGGGTGTGTAGAAGAAAGGCAGTGTTATTGATGTTTCCCATCATGACGCTTACAGTTCTTCATTTCTGGTCCCTGAGCCTCAGGAGTCCTCAGTGCAGCTGCCAAATTGCTTCATGCTCCAGAAAGTGGGGTGCCTCTTAACTAAGAAAAAAACTGGCATTTTCTACCAACAGCCCCAACTGTTAGAGCTTCTTATAATATTAACAAGGCATCCACAGCATTCTCCAGAGAGCGCCATGCTTCCTATTCTTTTCTTTTCTCTACCAGAAAGGGCTTTGTTCTTTCTCTCCTTTTTCCTGACTATTGAAGGGACTCCATCTCCTTTGCTTTGGTCTGGGCCTGTGACAGCCAATATGGTGTCCTTGTGGCTATTTAAATTTAAATTAATTAAAATAAAATAAAAATTCAGCTTCTCAGTTGAAGTAGCACATCTCAAATGCTATTTGTCACCATACTTGCCATATGACAAATAGCTTGTGGCCACTAAGTTGGACCACACAGATATAGAACATCTCCATTGCAAAAAGTTCTCCTGGATGGTCCTGGTCTAGGGCTTTCATTCAGTTACTCATTCAGCTCTTATTAACTGAGCATCTGCTATGTGCCAGACACTGTTTTAGGTTCTGGGAAGTAAGCGGTCAACAAGAAAAGTGAATCTTTTCCCTCCTAGAGTAACCTCCATGATGGGTAAGACAGTCATGCAGATAGTAGTTGCAGAATGTGAAGAGTCC
Organism: Phoca vitulina; assembly: GCF_004348235.1. Lineage (NCBI taxonomy): Eukaryota > Metazoa > Chordata > Mammalia > Carnivora > Phocidae > Phoca > Phoca vitulina. The sequence goes on from NW_022589805.1 coordinate 1,625,531, forward strand.
CGAAGGAGACTAGGAAGGGTCAAGGAAAGGAGAGCAATGGTGAGTGGGGAGCATAGGCAGACAGTTGTGGGGAAGGCAAACATGAGATGCCCTCAAACCCCCTTCCTGCCCTGTGTCCTGAAGAGCTCATGCCTTCAGCCCATTCACTGAATCCTTTGCTTGGGCTGTGCCTGCTTTGAGTGCAGGGCAATGAGGAGGACCATCCCCAGAATGGTAGCCCCTTCTATATGTGGGGATGTGCAACACCTGGAGACAAAATGGAGAGAACTTCAGGTGCCAACAAAAAAGCTAGGGTGATCCCTTGGTTGACCACAGGCTGATGAAGACAGGGTGTTACTTCTCTTCTCTAGGGGGAAAGAGATAGCATTGCCATAAAGGGGTTTCTATTCCAAAGCACAGGCTTTTCTCCCAGTTACCTCTCAGTGACTAAGGAATTAGTGGCTTTATATTTGACCTATTCCTATCCTCTGACACTGTGGATCGATACTTTCCTCCTCATGGGCTTGCCTAAAGCACAAGTGGCAATGCCAGTGACTTGTCCTTGACGAGAGGAGGTTTAATATCTCTAACCAACAGAATGATGGATTGCAGTGGAAATGCTATCTACCTTCGGGTAGCATCCCAGAAGTGAGTTGGTCAGTTGTTGGGGCTGCTCCAGGCATGGTGTCTCGCATCATTCCTTCATGGGTTTTGGTGTTTAACTTCCAGAGAACTTAGATGAAGGAGACAGATGGATTCCCATGTCTTTTCCCAATATTACCATTTGAGTTGATTTTATCATGTCTCTAGATACTGAAACTTGAAATGACTCCTGGCCACTTATTCGCCATCAGTCCAAGTAGAGAATTACTGTTTAGATCTTGAGGATGAAGTTGGTAACTGGCCGGACACAGCATGGCAGAAAGAGCTTAGTGTGGCCTGTCACAATTAAAATCCTGGGTGGCATTCTGCTGGAGGGGATTATGGAGCCAGCACAGCTGGAGATTATTTCAGCCAAGGAATATGGATTCTTGTGTTTTTTTTTTTTTTAATTCGATTTCTTTTTTTTTTTAGGATTTTATTTATTTATTTGAGAGAGAGAGAGAGAGCACACATGCAAGCCAGGGGTGGGTGTGGGTGGGAGAGTGGTGGGGAGGGGTAAAGGGAGAGGGATAAGCAGACTCCCTGCTTGAGCAGGGATCCGAATGCAGATGCAGGGCTCCATCCCAGGACCTTGAGATCATGACCTGAGTGGAAGGCAGATGCTTAACTGCTTAACTGAAGGAGCCACCCAGGCACCCCCGGAATATGGGTTCTGTAGCAATAAATTCATGCCTGTTCTTTATCCTTGGTGGAGACTTTTATTCTCTCTGTCTCATAACTTTTATTTGTTGTGTGTTTACCATATGCCAGCTTGTATATCTCAATCCTTATAGCAACCCTGTAAGGTTGGCCCCATTTATCATGCCCATTTTACAAATGAGCAAGTGGAAGGTCAGACGTTTGAGATAATGTCTAGTCATAAAGTGACTGAGCCACAGAGTGGAGATTCCAATCTTGGACTCCATCTCTAGAACTGGCTTTCTTAATTGGGGTGGTATATCTTTAACAGAAAACACCTAAGAGATGAGGCTCAGTCTTTGCTCAGTCTTGGCAGGCAACAGCACCTAGCCAGCATTCAGTATCACTGCTTTTATTTTTATTTGAAGTGATATTGGTTTTCTATTTACAGTAGTGATGAAAGTTTCCTCTAAAAGTAAATGTATTGTATGTAAAAAAAAAAAAAAGTGCTTCTATTTAAATAAAAATATGAATTAAGTAATTGTAAATGTGGTGTGGATGTGGCAAAAATAGTAACAGTGACATGAGAATACCCCCGATCTTCCATTAAGGCTGAGACATGGCCATTTGTTGGTTAGGAGGGCAAAGGATGTCATAGATGGACCTTCTGGGTATTCAGGAAGTGAAATGCCAAGTCCTCCTGTGTGTGTGTTCAGTGGGGGTGCTTAGAGACCACCGTGGCAGAGCTGAGAGCTGGAATGCACCAAGTGTGGCAAATAAGGGGATTTCTCTGGAACATCCTAGAAAAGGGAGGCTTGATTGTGGTTAAGGAGGACAGTGCTGAAGTTTAATTCTTACTGGGAAACCCCTGTACATATACTCTAGTGAGCACTGATGGGAGGCCTTCATTGTGCCAGAAGCTTTTTTTCATCATCTCATCGAATCTTTACAACAACCCCCTGGACACTTATGGTTCCCATTTTACAGATGAGGACACTGAGACACTGGAAGGATGTCATTTGACATCACACATGTACACAGGGAGCCTGAATCCAGAGACCCTGTGCTTACCCTCTCTCTTAAAGTCAGTCATGACACATGTTTATACATATTCATTTTCTCTTCTTTTGAACTCAGTTCTTTGATGGATCTGAGAAGAGTTGTTGATTTTCAGTTCATTTTTTTTCCTGCTTGCTGTCTGAACAGGAGTGATGACTTCCAAGCTCCTCTATGCTGGACTGGAGACCTTCATTTTTGAAAGATATTTTCATGGGGTATAGAATTCTAAGTTGACAGTTCTTTTTTCCTTTAGCATTTTAAAGATGTAACTCCATTTTCTTCTGGATTGTGTGGCTTCTAATTTTAAGTGTCCTGTAATGCTTATCATTGTTCCCCTGTGTGTAATGTGTCCTTTTTCTTTGGTTGTCTTCAAGATTTCTCTTTATCTCCTCTTTTTGGACTATGGTTGGCTTGAACTTTTCTCATCACAATTGAATATAGGTAAGACCAAGAAACTTTCTTTGGCCAGTGGAATATGAGCAGAAGACTCAGGAGACATTGTATGATTTGCCATATTCTATTTCCACTGCCATGGCAAGTGGTGACAATGTTGAAGATGGTTGTTGCTTTGTAGACCCAACTTCTGCTGTGAGGATAGAGTGGACCAGTGGCTCCACCTGACCCATCATGAACATGTAACATGCAGTAGATACTTTTTTATGGCTATTATGATTTGAGGGTTGTTTATCATTGTAGCACATCCAGCCTATCCTGACTGAGAGACTGTATCACTTTCTTCCAGATGGAATCAAGGGGATGGTTTGTGGGAGAGAGCCCAGTATTAAAAGTTCTTTGCTTATAAACCTAACCCACTGACAACCACAAAGATGAAGGGATAACAAAGAGGAAAATACTGTAGAACAAAAGAAAAAACACACACAACCAATCCTACAGAATTTTCATAGACTCCTACCTCATCTTGTAAACAGCACCGACACTGTTGGATAATTAAGATGCATATGCCACCTGACATTAAGCAGCATTTTGTGAACTGTTAATTAAGATTTAATCAGTCACATATTTTATTCTTACTGAATTAGAAGATTAGTGTTAATTTCTGGCAGGGTTCCATTACTCCCTGTTGAAGGAAATCAATGTATCTGAACATAATTTAATGAGAAGGAGCTGGTACCATAGTGAAAACAGGCTGGAGAGACATTATCTTGACATTTTACGTAATTCAGTAAGTCTGGCAAAAGAGGAGTGATTGACAAAGTCATTATTTCTTTCACCAAGGGGTAGAAAGCACATTTCTGACAATGAATTAAGATTTTGGTAGTGAAAGAACACAATGAGAATTAAGAATGGGGCTGATGAAGTGCTTGCTCACCACCTTGTGTATAGCTTCTGGGCAAGGTTGGTCAGTCATGGAATTTGCATTTCTGACTTGAGATGAGGAAAACAGCCTCAACAGAGCAAAGGCAGGCAAGATGGGCTATGACAGTGGGTGGGATGCTTATTTGCAAGGTGTTTTCAGGTTGGATCTGGTGAGGACTGCTGTTTATAGGAGGTCTGCCTGGGAAGGAATGTAGCAGGCACTTAATACATATATGTTGAATGGATATGTCCATGGAGGTGAATGTGTCTTCAGAGACTATCAGATGTCTCCCACTGTAAGTAGTAAAATATGCAGAAGTGTCCTTGAATGTGCCACATGGTCTTACTGCATTGAAACCGTTCCTTAGGCCCATTTAAAAATGCAGGAATAGTGAATGGTTACTAGTTTATTTATTGGCAAACATAGTAGATGTTATCCATTTATGATGCTGATATTGGGGGGCTATGGCAAGACAGGTGAGGGTGGGGTAGATGGGCTGGGCTCTGCCCCAGTGTGGTGCGAAGGGAGAACAGAAGCAGCAACCCAGAAGAAGCTGGGAGACCAGGGGCACATTGTGAGGCATCAATTCTGATGGGATCAAGCCCAAAGATAAGGCCTAAGTGAGGCCAGGAAAGACCAAATCACTGGGGACAGATCAGAAGCCAGTCCTGCCTCTTCAGGAGAGATTTCTGCTGGTGTTAAAACATAAAGAGAGAGAGTGGCTGTCAGAAGGTGCTTGGGCCTTGCCTGTGAGCGGAAAGCTAAACCAGTTACAAATTTTATGGGCTAAGGATGAGTTCCTACATAGCCCCCATACCTCCTACTCTCTGCTCTTCCTTCCACCCTTTCTCTCACCATTCCTTCTTCCTTTACCCCCTTCCTCTCTCCTTCCTTCCTCCCACACTGTTGATGGAGAACTTAAAGTCTCTATTAGCAGAGGAAAGAGCCCTGTCTATGGCAGAGACATAATGTCAATTCTACAGCCTCACAAACAAACAATATGCAGAGGATTAGTACCCAGACTTGGGGGTGCAGGCAGGCAGGAGAGCATCTTGCTGGGGTCTGAATCAGGTTGGGAGCACTGCAGGGCCAGCCCGGAGCAAAGAGAGCATTGCTGCTGGTGGAGACACCTCAAAGAGAGACTGGCCTGGGGCAATGAAGGACCAGCTTGCCAGTGACTGGCTGGTTTCTCAGGGTGTGTCATGGGGTCCTGGTGTGGTAGGCAGAATTTCCAGGAATGGTCCCAAGAGTCCACACCCCTGATCCCCAGAACTTGTAAGTGTGGTGATTCATCACTCCTGTGGCTGTGTTCTATTATATGGCACAGTTCCCTGTGCCCTGCTCTAATCCCATGAGCTCTTAAGAACAGAGAACTTTCTCTGGCTGGTGGCAGAAGGGAAATGAGGGAAACCTGAGGTGTAAGAAGGCCTCAAAGTGCTGTTGCTGGTTTAAAGAAGCAGAGGCCACAGGAGAGTGAATGTGAGAGGCCTCTAGGGGCTGAGAGAGACCCCTGGCCAAAGGCCACCAAGGACACAGGGACCTAGTCTTACAGCCACAAGGAACAATAGCCTGCATGAACAAGGTGGCAGAATCTTCTCCCATTCCCATAGATGTGAGCCCAGGACAGCCAGTATTGTGACTTTGCCTTGTTAGGCCCTGAGCAGAGAGCCGAGCAGAGTCCCTTGGACTTCCCAGCCCGTGAGATGATAGATGAGTGCTGTATAGGCTGCCCAGGCTGTGGTGATTTGTTATGCAGCAATAGCAAACTAACATACCTGACCTCCCTTGACCAGAGTCATACCCAAAGCTGCATAATGGAAAGCTGGGTTGGGGTCAGTGAGGTGGATTTAAACAAATGTGGTGGGTTCATGTGGCCTGGTGACCTTAGGTAATAGGGAATAGTAGAAAAATAGAAACCATTCCATAGGCACATTTCCATTCTGTTGGAAGACATTTAAAAATAACAAGTTTTTTTTATGAGCATATAATCATTATACACACACCTTTTACAGACTTTGTGTCTACCTTTTTCTTAAATTAAAAAAAAAAAATAGGATTCTGCAAAGATGACACGCTGAATTTGGCTTCTTCCTCCTGCATGATCACTTGTAATCCAGTGGCTTATGGGCCCTGGGAGTGGCCAGACACAAAGTGTGGCGCTGGGCTTTGGGAGTCCCAGCAGAGAGAATTGGGCTGAGCTCAGAATGTAGTGGGTAGTGGGAAGAACTTGGTCCTGAGGAGACAAGTGAAGCCCTGCAGGGAGAATTGAGTGAGGTTCCCTGTCCCAGCGAGTGAGCCTGGGAAGAAAAATAACCATCCATCTAAGAGGGCCTGGGAACATAGAATGCATAAAAGAAAAATCTGGCGGATTTGATTCTTTAATTATTAAAAAAAGACATTTAAATGGCAAAACATATCATAAATAAAGTCGATAGATGAATAATAGACTTGGAAAATATTATGCAAAAAATATGCAAAGAAATCTTACAAGTCATCTAGATGAGCTTAAGGAACCAAATTAAAAAATGGGCAGTTGACAGATGAGCAAACTCAAATGGCCAAAAAAAAAAAAAGAAATTGTGTTTGCAGTTAGTGAAAACCAAAACCCTTAGTTTATATCTTTCTGAATGTCCAGAATATAGTAAGAGTCATAATGCCTGCTCTGGTGGGGATATGAGGGATAGGACGTCCATACACTGCTGTTAGAAAGTGAAGGGTTTTCTTGGAAAGCAATACGAGAGTAGCTCTTAATTAAAATTAAAATACATGAGCCTCTTGACTGAACTATCCTACTCCTGCAAATCTAGCCCATGGAACTGAAAGCATAAGTAAGCAAGAACAGATGTTCGAGGATGTTTAATGTGGCTTTGTTTGTAGAGGGAGGGAGGAAAAAACAAGGTAAAGATCATCTGCAGAGGAATGGTTGAATGAATGAATGAATTAGGGACAATTTTCTGCCATCAGAAAGAATGAGTCAGAGCAATGCCGATTGTGTTAAAGGTATATCCATGAATTATGATTGAGTGAGTAAAGTAATTGCTGAAAGGTGTATATATGATCCCATTTTTAATGAAGATAAAAGCAACCATGTACATACATGTATGCAACATACATGTACTACTGATATGTAGTTATTTAAGAATAGAGAAAACTATGGAACAGTGCAGTCCAGGTTGTAATATGACCACTGGGTAGTGGGAGGGGAACACTGGAGAGGGGAATTGATGCATAAAAAGGAAAAAGAAAAGACCGCATGACAAAAATAAACTGGATATGTGTGATATGATTACCTGGAACCATTTAGATAAATTTATAGATGTTTGTGTAAAGAAATGTAAAATCTTACATTTATTTATTTATTTTTAATTTAATTTTATTATGTTATGTTAGTCACCATACAGTACATCATTAGTTTTTGATGTAGTGTTTCATGATTCATTGTTTTCGTATAACACCCAGTGCTCCATGCAATATGTTCTCTCCCTAATACCCATCACCGGGCTAACCCATCCCCCCACCACCCTCCCCTCTAAAACCCTCAGTTTGCACAATCTTGTAAGATGCAGCCCCAATTTAATAGTCACTCATCCCTGTTATATGAGGTGGTGGCAACAGCTAAGTGCTGAACAGGACAATTATTCTAATCCAGTCTGGGCTATTTTGCCATCTTTCCCCAGGGGTGACATCTTGTATAACTGTAGTACAATGTCACAACCAGGAAACTAACATTGGTACAGTCTGTGGACCAAACTCCAGACCCCGTTCGTTTTCTCTGGTTTTTACACACACTCACGTGCGTATATGTGTGTTTGTGTAGTTCTGTGCAGTTTTCTCCCAAGTATAGATCTGTGTAACCACCACCACGACCAAGACACAATGACTCCATCACTACAAAGGAGCCCCCCTTTTTCACTGCCTCCACCCCATCCCACAGGGAGCACCACAGGAGCAGAAACCTGAGCTTTTCCCACTGTCTTCCGTGAAGGTTCCACAGACTCCAGGTGCACCGTGGGCTCTTGCTCTGTGTCCCTCCTGCCTCTGTCCTTGTGGCTTTTGCTGCCTCTTTGTGACCAGGGGTGGCTTGTCCTGCGCTGTACCACCGCCTTATTGACGTAAGGCCCTTCTTTACAAATCTATCCTGCTGTTTGCTCTGTTCTCCTTCCCCTGACGATTGTGGCTTTGAGTAGCTCATAGACTCATCTTATAAGATTGGCTCTTTTCATAAACCATTCTCACTCTGTTTCAGGTTGCATCCAGCCTGATTTTGGCAGGAAGGGCTCTTGTTATCTTCTGGAGCTACAATGGCCGGGCTCGCTCAGACTGGGCATCATCTTTTGTGCAAGCATCATTTAGAAAATAAAATGCATTTCTCTGAGAACCCTGAGAAGTTTCCTGGGTATTATTACTCAAGGCTCAGGGTTTTACAATTTCCATTTCTCAGGCAATTCAAAGAAAAAGAAGGAGAAATCAACTAACTCTCACTGTCCTGAGGGCTCCTATGTCTCTTTGTCCTTGTCTGGCACTGGCCCACTGGTCATCTTCAGCTTTATACATTTGCTGGCATCTAGTCTTATTTTCCCCCTGGTGTGCCTCACTTAGTAGGTATTCAATAAGTATTCACAAACTGCTGAGAAACTAAAGAACTGGGGAGTGTTTCTCTCTCTCTCTCTCTAATTTGTTACATTTCTTAACACACTGGTAAGGGTTCAGTGCATATCTGCTGAATTGCACTGGAAGACAGCACCACCTAATTTTGGACAAATTATATTTATTGTAACTTGTCTCTGCAAGTCCCAGTTATCCGGAGTTTGATGAAGGGCTGTGTACTTTATCACTGTGGCGTGTTGGAACAAGACTGGTCTGGCTGGATAATCTCAGGCTATTTACTTAATCCTTCTCAGCCCCATTTTACAAATGGGGCTGATCGTGTTCTGAGAAGTAAAGGGATAAGCCAAGTGCCCAGCACCTGAGTAGGCTTTTGATAATTGGTTGGCTTCTTACTTCTCCCTCCTGCCACGCATCCTCTTGCAGGTGGGATTGCTGGGAGCTAACAAGACCCAGAGATTAGCATTCATTAGGATCAACACCTGTGGAGGGGAGGAGCCAGAAGCAGATATAGGCAGGGGGGGTAAAGTGGGCTGCAAAGCAGTCTAAGCCAGGGCTTCTGTGGGGGTGTTCTTAAGCTGGTTGAGAGTTGGAGCGGTGTTCCTCTGTTGGCACCAGGAGCTTGGCTCTTACAAGTGCAAAACCCATGACTGGATGCAGGCTGCTCAACCCTTGGTAAGTCAGGGCTCCTCAGCTGAGGCAGTCCCTGCCCGAGGCTCATGGCTTGGGGCTTTCTGCCCGTAGCTGTCCTGGTGGTGCAGGGAGTCGGACACTGATTACTGAAGGAGGATCTGGACAGTGTATTGCAACATTCATCAGACACTTACAGTCCAGTCACTGCTCCACACCATCTCTGAGGGTAAACTTGCAGTGGGAGAGGGGGAGAAGCTGTTTACTTGAGCTTTCAAGGGGTAATTTGTAAGGTGCTTTTAAGCTTTTTTGGTGAAGTCAAAACTATTGACATAAATGGGTGCTTAAGCATGAATATATCTAGGTTTCGATTACGGAGCATTCCATCTGGTCCCGGGATCATAGTGGACCACATACTAGGTATTTGGAGGCCATTCAGTTAAGCTTGCAAAGGGCCTTTGGAGACTCTTCCATACATTTCCCTTGTCTTTAGGTAGAACTAACATTTCATCAGCTTGCAGAGTGATCTTCCAGAGACATAGAAAACAGGATTCTACTATGTCTTAGAATTATTCACAGAACCAGGAGTTCATACTCTTGTATCTAACTGGCCAATTCGAGTTAGTCATATGCAGGAAATACAGTTGACCTTTAAGAAACATGGATTTGAACTGTGGGTTCACTTATATATGTGGGGTTTTTTTTTTTTGGATAAATATAGTACTGTGTGTTTTTTCCTTACGGTTTTTTGTTTGTTTGTTTTAAAGATTGTGTTTTTTTTGAGTGCCGAGTGTAGAGCCTGATGCAGGGCTTGATCCCACGACCCTGAGATGATGGCCTGAGCCAAAATGAAGAGTCAGGCGCTTAACCGACTGAACCATCCAGGCGCCCCTAAAGATTTTATTTTTAAGTAATTTCTGTACCCAACATGGGGCTCAGACTCACAACCCCAAAATTAAGAGTAACATGTTCTACTGATGGCCATCTAGGTGTCCCTCTTACGGTTTTCTTAATATTTTCTTTCCTCTACCTTACTGTATTATAAGAATATAGTATAAAATCTTAAAGGAATACAGTATATAATACATATACAAAATATGTGTTAATCGATTGTTCTTGGTAAGGCCTCTGGTCAACAGTAGGCTATTACTAGTTAAGCTTTTGGGGAGTCAAAATTTATAGGTGGATTTTTGACTGTATGGTGGGTTGGCACCCCTAACCGTTGTGGTGTTCAAGGGTCAACTGCCATTTAGGGATACAGAAAAATAGCCCTCTTGACCTACGCCTTGATTTCCTGGCACCTGAAGGCAGTTGGCTTCAGGATGACTCTTTACTCCATGAAACAGGGATAGCTAATCCGTTTAATAGAACAGGCCAACTCAGCCTAGTTGCTCATGGTTGCCTGAATCCCTGCATGCAGGATTCTATGACCTAAATGGGTGCTTTAGGTTTAGCAGGAAAAAACCTCATGACTGAGTAGTCATGTCTGCCAAGGTACAGGGCTGGTAGGCATGCTATTCTGGGTAGCCGTCAGTTTTAGGAACCCCAAACCAGCACTAGTGAAAACTGCTCGTGGACAGCATTCTATGCTTCCCAATCTAATTCCTTTCTCTGCTCTCTGTCCAAGAATCCAAGGATGTTTGAGTATTATTCTAGGAGACTTAAAAACATGTGGCATCCTCTGAGGCTGTTCATGTCCTGATTTTTTTTTTCTTTTCTTTTTTTAATAGATTGGTTAAAATATGCTCTGAGCAATGCCTTTTGCTTTGCCTAAATGTTAGTTGGGTGTTCCATGCCATATTAAGAACAATGATTTATTATGTATTGACATGTTTATGTGTAATGCAATAACATTTGGAGATGTTAATTTTACTTATAATTAATAGTTATAGGCTATAATAATAGTTAGGATTTAATGCATGCCTAATATATGCAGGCAGCTTGTATCCCTTACTTCCTTCAACCCCATAAACACCCTATTCTCATTTACCAGAAAGGGAGATGGAAGCCCAGAGAGGTTAAGTAACTTCCCTAGGTGTCCCAGCAGATATTTTTTATTCTAATGCTCATGCTCTTTCCACTGGGTCCCATCGCCTCCTCGGAGCCTCCTAGACTTTAATTGTGTCACACTAATATTCCTTCCAGTTTCTTAGGGTATTTCTAATGGCACCCCACGGAAAGGAAAACAAGAGACTGATTCCAACAACTTCCAGAGAAGTTCCCAGGCATTTGCTACTGTTGGGTGCACAAACTCTCATTTCCTCATCCTTGTGACGCTTGAGCTGTGCAGATACAGTAGGTAATTAGGCATCTCCTTGTATACCTTAGGATTCTATGGTTGCAGTTAGAAAAACCAGACTGGTAGCCTCAAGAAAGAGCAGGATTTGTTGTGACTGCAGCGGGCATCTCAGGAACTCTGAGGTCAGGGGGCCCTTAGGAGCCAGGGCTAGAGCTCCTAGGGACTCAGGAGCTCCTCTCTCCATCTGCTTTGCATTTCTGCCCCTCTCTGCACACCAAGCACATTTTCCTCTCCCACTGAAGGATGGCTTGCTTTATTTCTCTGTTGTAATGGCAGAAAATGGCTGTCGATAACAACTCTTGAGTCCCCATGGCCTCTGTTCCAAGAGAGCAGTCAGAAAAACTGGCTCTCCTTTCAACTCCAAATTCTTAGGGAAGGAAACTGAATGGCTCAGCTTGGGTCAGGTGACCAAACAGCTATGGCCAGGAAAGTGGCTTTATGTTGTACAAGTACGGCAGATCCTGTGCATGGTAGTGTGAGTTTACCATGTCCCTTTAAAAGAGGATAGAAAAGAAGCTGCACAACCCAGTCAAAAGTCCAGTGAACTGGCTGATTGTTGTCTAAGCCTGGTACTAAGCCTAAGTAAGCATTTGTTACATGGTTTTGGAAACCTCTTAACCTAGCTAGTAGGTAACGTATGTAACTAACATTTATGGAGAGCTTTTACCATTGCTAGATGCTAATTAGAATGTGGTGTGTTGTGTGGGTTTTGTTGTGTTGCTGTTTTTTTTCTTTTTGGTGGCAATTCTGTCAGGGTGGGGAGACAGAGGCACTGCATAGAGCGATTAAGCAAGTTGCCCAAGATGCACAGCTAGTAAGTGGTAGAGCTGGGACTTTAAACCCGGGCCATCTTAGGCCAGAGTCCATTCTCCCAACCAATGTGCCATACTCCCTGCCGTGGAGGAAATGAGGATAGAAAGTGAGGTTGATAAATTACACCAACTCCCCTGGAACAGAGCTGAAAAAATCTTGGAGAAAGCCCTCAAAGTGACCTGCACTAAAAATGTGTCTTTGTCCAAAGGCAGCCTTGACTTAGCATGGAACAGCCACATCCCTGGGTGAAGCCTGAGGACCCCTGTCCGGCTCTTCTGGGAATGGCCATGCCCTGGCCAAATGCATGTCTACTCTGCATTTAAGGTGCAGGCTCACATGAAGGCACTGTAGTCCCTGACTCCAAGCCAGGGTTTCTGTCATATATTTGAAGTTCTGATTGTGTTTCTTTAATCTGGGGAGTAAGAGGTGTACATCTCTCCGTGCCAAATCAGCACTGCAAAAAGGAATGAGAAATTTCTAAAAATACGGACTGTGCAGAATCCCATTTCATGGAGGCTCAGGATGTCTTTGGGTTTTTTATGCATCAAGCAGGTTAGGATTCTGACAGACTTTCCTTAGGTCTGGTCTCACCCTTTCCTCTCATGAGATGAAGGCATGAAACATCTTTATTTCCATCATGGCAACTTCAGTTCCTACTAAATAATGTTTTAAAATTATTTGTTCATGTCTTCCTTCTGATGGAACATCATTTCCACGAGGGTCAGGATCTGATCTGTTCTGATTTCTCACAGTGTTTTGGCCATAGTGGACATTGTGCAAATCTAGATAGAATGGGTAAAGAAATCAAACATCTTTGTCAGGTGAACTGAGTTTTCTCTTTTGAATGCTTTCTCCTAGGTCATTAGCTTTTTGTGTGTGATGAAATCTTGTTTATGAATAAAGGGTTGGCAGTCTTTGAAAGGATGCTATGGTTGGATTTTACATTTCCTTATATAACTGCCTTTTGGAACTTTGAGTCAAATATTCTTTTTTTTTTTTTTTTTTTTAAGATTTTATTTATTTATTTGACAGAGAGATAGCGAGAGCAGGAACACAAGCAGGGGGAGTGGGAGAGGGAGAAGCAGGCTTCCTGCCAAGCAGGGAGCCCGATGTGGGACTCGATCCCAGGACCCTGGGATCATGACCTGAGCTGAAGGCAGACGCTTAACGACTGAGCCACCCAGGCGCCCTCAAATATTCTCTTTATTTGCTCGTAATATGAAGCACTTGTAGTTACAAGCTTCCCTGGGGGCAGAGTTGATACTCGGAAAGACCACCATTGTTTTTTCTCCTTGCCCCAACTGGGCAACACATCCCATGTCAGAATCTGTAGCTGGGCTTGGGGAGGAGAGGGGATCCAGGGTCTACAGTCTCCATGTTTTCTACCCTGGGTCCCTAAACCTACTGAATGATGGGGGTCCCTTTCCCATGACAGCCCCTCACATCTCTCGTTGCATTGCTGACCTCCCAGGAACAGGTTGCAGTGATGCTCTTTATCAAAGTGGGCCATAGTGTGAAGTCAGCTAGGACCTCCCACCTTCATTGTGATCCCCACATCTAAGAAAGAGAGACCACTTGCCCTTTGAATATGGGAAATGGGTCTGGCTAAGCACAGGTTTGTGGAGAGCAGGGGGGCTATGCAGGCCTAGGGGAGAGTGCCAAGAAGGGCTTCTAGGAGCATGTGTACCTATATGGAGTGTGACCATGTAGGCTCCTCCACTGATGGGAGGTTTCCCCCTCCCAGCTGATCTGGGAGCCCCCCTGTGTCCCCAAAAGGGGGGCTTGGCAAGAGTTGGGTCAGCTCAGTCCAGCTCTTAGAGATAGGTTTTTTCTGCCAACAGGATCCCAAACCCCAAATCTTCTGTCTATAGCCTCTCCCTGGGCATAGCTGTGCCTGCCTTCCTGGGTGCTAATGCAACAGCTGCCTGAGCTTCATTTCGTTAGTGGAAGAAGAGAGCAAGCGGGGATATGAGGTCTAGAGCAGAAGTGGTACAGCTGGAAAGTAGTGAAAAACCTTCAAAAAGGAGCCTCTTTGAGTCTCCTTGCTTATTCAAAATTGACTTAACATTCAAGAGAAAGTCAACGATGTGGTTTTCCCTAAAGGGAGACCGTTCTTAACATTGAAGAAATAATGACTCCAACCCCCACCCCAGTTCAGTTGCAGGGCACACTTGGACTTGGTGGTCCCACCTGCATAGGTTGCTGTGTGTCTGAGGGAGCTTGCAGGAACTACATCTTAATGGGATGCATGAAGCATCCCCAAATTTCTGATAAGAGGTAGGACCACTGTAAGCAGGAGGGTTGCTGAATATTTTTTTTTCCTTCTTGGAAAGGAATAAATAATTTAAAACCATTGGATAAAAGTGTCAATTCTGTTGAACCTAGAAGACCCAAATTGTACCCAGTGTTGGCATCTGCTGCCAGGGTAGCTGTCAATAATGGAAGGTCTGGGGGCGCCTGGGTGGCTCAGTCGTTAAGCGTCTGCCTTCGGCTCAAGTCATGATCCCAGGGTCCTGGGATCGAGCCCCGCATCGGGCTCCCTGCTCAGCGGGAAGCCTGCTTCTCCCTCTCCCACTCCCCCTGCTTGTGTTCCCTCTCTCGCTATCTCTCTCTGTCAAATAAATAAATAAAATCTTAAAAAAAAAAAAAAATAATGGAAGGTCTGTGTTAGGCACCTTTAGGGTCCACACAGAGCCTCTCAGCTAGCTTCTCTCCAGGGATGCTACAGTTGAAAAAACACATTTTCCTCTTTTTGTGATTGAATTCTTTGCTGGAGGGAGTGGCTGTTACCTTCTCAGCACTGAGTCCTGAGATGGCTTTTCACCAGCCTGTTTGCTACTAAAATGGACTCTCTGGAGAGCAAAGAGCTACACCTGGAGGTTTTTTCTGTCTTCACTCCAGGGAGGAGGGCAGAGAAACCTTTCCTGATTAACCCCAGGGGGTGACCACTCACCAGTCAGGTGTTCCTCCTTTGCAAGTTGGTGCCAGCTCTGGCTCATTACCAGTCAGTGGTCTTAGTATGGACTGGGCCAGGTGTTTAATGAGTCAGTGACCCAGGAGCTGCAACCATCCCCAGTTTACAGATGAGGAAGTTGGTGCTTAGTGCAGAATGGCTACTTGCCCAAGATAATGTCTGAGTAAGTGGTAAAGCCTGCATTCAGATCCATGTTGGCATTTGGCTGGGTCCAATCCCAGGCCCCCTCAGTGTCTCAACTCTGTTCATGGATGCCTGTGTGTTCTTTGCTCCACAGCATGGAGCATCTCATACAGCAGGCCTGAGCCCAGCCTTCCTCTCCCCTCTTCCCGGTCTTCCTCATGTGCCTAGGGCTGGCTGTCATCTGGAAGCTTAGGGCCCTTGAGTGGTGTACTAGGAATCTCCAGAGAAATAGAACCAATGGAATGTCGGTGGGTGGGTGGGTGGAGTCCGTGTGTGTGTGTGTGTGTGTGTGTGTATGTACGCACACACATAAAGGGATTTATTTTAAGGGATTCACTAACTTGATTATGGAGGTTAGCAAGTCCAAAATCTGCAGGGTGGGCTGTTGGGCTGGAGCTCTAGAAGGGCCGATGCTGCCGTCCAAAGGTCATCTGCTGCAGAATTCTCTCTTGCTCTGGTGAGGTCAGTTTTTTTGTTCTGTTCAGGCCTTCACCTGAGGCCCACTCTTAGTAGGAAGGGCAATCTGCCTCACTCCAAGTCCACTGATTTCAAATCATCTTCCCAGAAGTGTTCAGAATTACCTTTGTCCACATATCTGCGCACTGTGGCCTAGCCATGTTGACGCATAAAATTAACTATTACAAGTAGAGTTAGCTCGGGTTGGAAACCTTTGACCCTAATGCTGCTGTCATCCACAGAGACACTGTAGGGTTTGGAGGCTGTGGTGTTAATTGGTATGCTGTGTGGGTGGCTTTGCCTTGTGGGCTCTGTCTCTTGGGAATAGAGAGCAGGGGAGCCCTGGGTGTCGCAACAGGCTGTGTTTGGGGGGAGGGGCAGCAGGTGGTGCACAATGCAAGCGATGGGAGACCTTACCTGAACCTTCTGCATTTCAGAAATACACCCTGGGTGCACTTTACAAAGCCAGAGAAATGTGAACCTGCCCTTGCTTACTTTGTGAAATGGTCTATGATGTAGTTCAAGCATCCAGCACAGTCCCTGGCGTGTAGTGGTTACCCCTATATGGTTGAATACATGGTTGAATACATGGATGGTCTGATTAAGTAGCAAGGGTCCCCAACAGAGTTTCAGTCCTTTACTCAGTGAATGTGCACCTCATAAACACTGGGTGCTGAGCTAAGCAGAGGGTCTCCAGATTGACGGAGAAACGTGGTTCCTGCCCTTATGCTGGCTGTGTTCTAGTTGGGAAAGTGAAGCAAAATAGCATTAAGGCAAATTATAAGCAACATAAAGGAAATGGGCTGCTGATACAGAGCGGCCAGGATAGACTGTCCTTCACCAGGAAGTTCTGGGAAGCCTTCTTGGAGGAGGTGACCTTTAAGCAGAAACCTGAAGAATGAGGTGGAACCAGCCTGTGGACATTTGGGGAAGTATTGTAGGCAGATGGGGCATCATGTGGAGAGGAACCCAAGAGCCTGGTGGATTCAAGAAATTGAATATAATTTAATATATAACAATTTATAGTAAAATGATTTGGGGGGGAAGGTGGCTAAATTTGGGATCATGTGTCCAGACAGTTGCACAGAAGCCTCCTCTCTGGACAGTCACTATTCATACAGTCCTTTGACAAGGTCCTTGTTATGGTCTATCTGAGTGAGTGGTGTAGGAGGTTTCCTCTGTTCCAGGACAGCCCTCCAGTCTGAGGTTAAGACAGGAAGCCTTGTAGGGTCTACTGAGCCATGAAGCATTAGCCCCTCCTGACTCTCCAGATGAAGAAGGGAACCAGGAAAGTCAGCCCTCCTGCCTTGCCTGACTCACCACCATACTGTTACTTTTCATTCCCACTTTACCCTCTGCAGCAGGAGTGTTTCATGATTTACCCACGCTGATCTCTTTGCTTAAGACAATGACTTTGGGGAGCAGGTAGGTTGGTATCAGGTTCTCTGCAGCTCCTGGTCCCAGTTAGTCCAGGCCTCTGTGCTTTGTTGGGATTTGTCTGCCCTGGGATTTGTTTTCGTGTGAATCCCCATGCTGCTCAGATGCTCAGACCTTGGGCAGGACTTAGAGGAGAGAGAGTTTCTGATGGATTTGAAGTTTATTGAAGGGCTAGCTCTGAAGAGGCAAGACTCTTTAATCTCAACCACCCAGGGGTTTCCAGGAGGATTTGGGGGGGAGCCTGTGGGGTCCCGGAAGAGTGACTGGAAACACAGCTGAGGCAGGTTCCAGCCCTGATGACAGTGGGGTAATCCGTGTTTGCAGTATGTGGTTTTGCACTGAGCCCACCAGAATAAGTTGTGGGCAGCAACAAAGTCTTGGAAATTTCAACCCTGCCTTGGATGGGCTGTTAGCCCTCCTTCAAAACCATCCCCAATGCACCCCTGCATCATAATTCTGGTGTTATCAATAAGAGACCACTGTCAGTGTCTGGCCTACTGTGGTTGATTGATTGATAGGTTCACTGAATGCCTGTCAAGCCCCTTCTATGGGCCATGCCCTGTGCCAGGTGCTGGGACTACATCAGTGAATGAAAAAGACCCAAATCCCTGCCCCAGGAAGCTGACATTCCTCTAAAGATTTTCCTAGAATTTCTTCATTCTGAGGTCATCTGTTGCAGCTTCTCATTGCGCTAATCATAGGCGGAGAGAAGGCTATTATCTCAAGAACTTTGAATAATAAGTTTGGGTTTTATGTTTGTAGGTTCCATTTACGCATTCGCTCATTATTTATTGAGCGTCAACTATAGATTCATCACCATCTGGTTGGGGAGATATAGTGAGGAAGGAAAGGAAGGAGTCCCTTTCTTTATGGAGCACTGAGTGAGCAAGGAAGATGGATGTCCAGAGGATTATCACATAGTTGATTACAGTTGTGGTCACTGTGGTCCCGTGCAAGACACAGGAACAGGTGGTAGGGCCTGACCTCAGCTTGGGAGTTAGGGGAAGCCTCCTAAAGAAAGTGATACTGGAAGGATAAGTGGGACTTAGCCAGGAACAGCCCAGGGGGAGGAAATGGCATGTGCAAAGGTCCTGTGGTGGTGGTGGGGGGCATGGTGTTTGAGAAATAGAAGGAGAGGTGGTTGGAGTGTGGTGGGGCAGGAGGGCAAAGTGAAGTTGGAGGGTTGGGCTGGGCAGGGGCTAGAGGAGGCAGAGCATCCAGGAGTGGGAATGAATTTCAAGATCCTGGCCAGGGCTTAAAGGGTAAGCCTATGGGCTGAGGGGGTGAAATTTGGACTTTGAGGTGGGGGGGACTTCAGACACCCAGTGGTCAGAGCTCAGGGCCAGTCTTGCCTGGCCAAGGTTTTTACACATAAGCAATACCATACAGGCTATTTGTGAGGCACAAATGATCAGACCAGATGCCTCCTCCCACCCCCCCTTTTTTTATTTAAGATGTTATTTATTTTAGAGCGAGGGAGAGAGCAGGCCCAAGTGATGGGAGTGGGAGGAGTCTAGGGGGGAGGGAGAAAGAATCTGAAGTAGACTCCACACTTAGCCTGACATGGGGCTCGATCTCAGGACTGTGTGATCATGACCTGAGCTGAAACCAACAGTCAGATGCTCAACCGTCTGAGCCACTTGCCCCCCTCCCCCCTGAAATGCCCCTGTTTTATAACACTTTGCCACCACAACCCATTTACTACCCTGATGAACAAACAGATAACATAACCCACCTTTACACATAGCATCAGAAGAAATCCGTATCTTGCTCTAGTTTTAAGGAGAAATAAAAGAAGGCAATTATAATAATAGGTACTTCAATATGTAAATGCTCAATTACACTGGAGTACATGATGAACTAACTGCTCTCAAATCTACTTATAATGGATCTGGGGATTTAAGAGAAGGATGACAATATCCAAGTGAGTCCTAGTGATACTTTTTTTTTAATAGTGACATTTTGAGACAGGAGCCACAGAAGAATGCTATGAGCACTAAGAATGAGTAGGTATATAGGGTTACTCTTGAGTGTGAAGACTACCCAGTGCTGTCCTGGTGACTTGGATACCATAGGGTGTGTTGTTGTTGGTGACTTGATTTTTCAAAGTGCTCAACAGCCTTTGGTCAGTTTTGAATGGCACAAGTACATTTACGCATCAGAACAATTCAGGGTTGATTTCAACCATGCAAACATAGTTTGGAGTGGAGTTAGATTCTAGGTTAAGATCATTCTATATGGGTTTATTTATTAATTGCCACAGAGAATGTCTGGTGGGCTGATTCAGAGTTGTGTGGGACGTGGGAAAGTGCATGGGTCTGTCGGTTACACTGTGGGATGTGTCACCTCTCTGTTCACTAAATGCCACATGCCCTCAGAATCACAACCAAAATCATCCCCATAAATTCCCAGAGCTCCCTCTAGGGGGCAGCACCTTCTCCACCGAGGATCACAGTTCTAATAGGACTGAAGCCCTGGATGGGTTAATGAAGGGACTCTGGGGGCAGTGTCTACAGATATGGTTGGTTGGCCTAATGGGGCGAGAAGGAGGTAAGTTGTGGCCATAGTTGGTGCTCTCTTGGAGGTAGTGAAGATGTCTCTTGGGGAGACTGTGTGGCCCTGAGACTTGGGGGTCCACACCAACAGAGCTCCTTATAGGATGGTGGGGTCTCAGGTATAGAGAAGGGAAGTGGGGATCTGCACAGGGAGGCCTGGATGTCACAGCCATTTGAAAGCTTTTGTGTCGTAAATTTGAAAAACTCGATCCTGAAAGCGTGGGACAGAATCAAATTGGCCTATAAAAATAAAAACATGGTTACAGTAAAAATGAGATGAAATGGGAAAAGGCAGGCGCTCGCTACAAGGAGCCTGTCGTTGCTGCTAACCAAATCAGTCCCGGTAATAGCCCTGGCATGAAGCTCGCGGCCTCATCAGGCCTCTGTCCGGCCCCTGTAATTTAACTAGAGGAGGTACCTGTGTTTACTGTGTGTGATTAGTCCTCGTCTATTGCTCTTTATTGGTGTTGGATTAACTTAAGGGCTCTGATTTTCTATAATTTCCCAATTTATAGGCTTAGTTTACAACTGTTCACTCTTACCTCCCTTCTAGCAAAAATAAACTTACAAAAAAAAAATCCACTTTGATTTTTTTTTTTTTTTCCTGTTATCAGAGGGGACATGTCAGGTCAAAAGGGGATACCTGGGAATGCCCAGAGCCTCAGGTTTATGGTTGGTCCCCTCAGCTATCCGTTAATGCCCCCTGCCTTCCTCACACTAACAAGATCTATAGTTTTCATTGTCTCCTTGGTTGTCTTGGATCATTGTTCTGGTTGTGGAGGAATCTCTGGGAATCTTGAAAAGAAACCCTGGACTGCAGACCTGTGTCCTATCAGAACCCTGTGACAGGATGTTTTTTTTGGGGGGCTCCTCATTCGTGCTCTCTGCCTATCCTTTCCACTTCTTGGTGGGGGGTGAGAATTTTAAGTAGCATGCATGTGCTGCCTGCAATCACTCTGGCTAGTTGCCAGGGTCTCAGGACATGGGTTTTATGGTAGTAGCTCATGATGGCTTGAGGGGCAGGATTCCAGCCCTTGCTTGGAGATGGAATTATAGCTCCTGATGGCGTCTTCGGGAAGGACAGAGTCATTGACCTCCAGTCTCTGGGAAAAGGGGAGGTTAGAGTAAGTAATTCGGGTGGCGGGGGGCGGGGGGGAAGAGGGTAGATAAAAAAAATCATCTATGTATTTCCTCCCTATTACAAAAATAACACACAGTCTTACTGCATCCTTTCTTTTTTGTGTGGTAATTACGGCAATGGTAAATAATGAGTCATTTGCTGAAGAGCTGCTTCCCCCTCCTCCACTCCATAGTAGGTTTCCTAGTGGAAGGTATTGGGCCTTCTTGTTAACCACTCGATCCCTAGCATCTAGCCCAGTAGGTACTCCATAAATAGCTGTTGCATGGATGGATGGAAAATTCAGAGGGCATTAGAAAGAAGATAATACTGCTGTTCCACCATGCAGAGCAAGATGGTGGTTCTCAGCCCTGGTAGCATATTAGAGTCACCAGGGGGATCGTTTTATTTACCCATCCTGGGTCCACCCAGACCAGTTCAATCTGAAATATGAGCTGGGAGGGTGGGGGGCCTCAGGCGTCAGAGCTTTGCAAAGCTCCCAGCTGTCTCCAATCTGCATATAGCCTGAGACCCTCTGATGTATGTCCTGCCTGTCATAGCTCTGTTTTGTTTTAAAATTTTTTGTAAACGTAAAACCTGCACATGCTATGCAAACTGAGGAGTGTGGGGAGTGTTGCCTTAGAAACAAAACTTCCTATGCACCCCCATCCTCCAACCCACATACCAGCGGTAACTACTTGGAGCCATTTTTGTGTTAAGTTCTTCTGATGACCACCCCCTTAGGTCTATATCATGTGCCAGTAACCTTATTTATTGGTTATCAATTTTAAATGCTCTATCCATTGACTCTATGAATATTGACTCTAATAGATAAATAACTATTGGCAGATAAAGAATTTAGCTCATTTGCAATAACTTAAACTTTCCCCTTCCCCCTTACCATGATTTTTGTTAGTTTTACTATAATACTAGCTATTCTGTTGGTTACCTTTATACCTTTAAATCTTTTTTTAAAAAAAGGATTTTATTTGAGAGAGAGGTTGGGCATGGGGGGAGAGGCACAGAGGGAGAGGGAGACACAGACTCCCCACTGAGCATGGGGCCCAATGTGGGGCTCAATATCAGGACCCTGAGATCATGACCTGAGCTGAAAGAAGATGCTTAACCAACTGAGTCACCCAGGTGCCCCTATACCTTTAAATAATCTTGAGCCTTTATTTTTCATTTCTTTTATAGAGTATCTCCTGATTGTCCACTAAATAAGATGAAAAAATTAGGGTCCTGGTGCTTCCTTCCATCTCTCCTTTTGCCATTAACTTTACATTCTCAAGGTTTATAACATTTCCATTTTCTCCTGTAACAGTCCTTGTTATCCAGGCTTTGTAGATTGATTTTTTTTTTAAATGAAAAAGCAGTTACTGATATTTATTGTAGAACAAATAATGCAGTTTGTCTCAAGAGAAGGAAATGTCCCCAAATTATCTATTTCCTTTGTGGCCACTTGTTCAGTTCATCTGTTGTGGTTCAGCTCCCCTTGTGTTCTTGGTGTTCTTCAGATGCCTGGTGACCCTTGGTCATCCATATGTATTTATGAAGGAAAGACTAAATTAATAAATACAGATACAGGTGTGGGTTTCCTCTGCTGAGTGTGGATCTGTTTCCCCCATTAGATCGAACTTCTGAATTGGAAGCCTGATTGTGGGGGGTGTGTGTGTGTGTGTGTGTGTGTGTGTGTGTGTGTGTGTGTGGTGTGTCATGTCATTGGGTAGGCTTTGTTTTAGGATGTGTGGGAGTAGAGCTGCTAGGCAAGCTAGTGAAACCTTCCCCCAATGTCAACATGAGTAGGGCTATCTTGAGGGATGGGAACACCACCCTAGAAGTGCTGGGTCTCCCTTAGGAGGATGGATCAATTTCTTTAGCAAACACCTTTCTAGTTTCAGTGTTCAGGTGAATTTGATGCTACACAGGTAGCATCCAGGAAAGCCACCCCCATTCCTTTCAGTTCTTAGCATCATCATGGTCTACTTTATTATTGTTGCCATGGGCTGTGTCCTCAAGCGGCCATACTGAAGTATCCATGTTTTTCTATGGCTAAAGCAATTACATAATTGCTTTGTCATCTGCTTTTTTCCATATCACTAAATATTGTCACCTAATTTTTAAAGATAACCTCAACATTCCACTATATGGATAGATCTAACGAACTTAGTCACCTCTCCATTTTTTTATTATTTTCAACTAAGAATAGACTTGCAATGAACATCCCTGGTTCTTCACTCTGGGTACGTACCTTGGATGATTTCCTTATAAATTTGAGCTCTTTGAAGACTTTTGGCACAGTTATAGACTGCCCCTCATAGGAAAGTTTTTAAAGGCTCAAGTTAAAGTAGAGAACAAACTGAAATGCTCATTTGCAGATACTGTGCCCCAGTGGAAGCAGTCATGGAGGGGAGTGGAGGGGGCGATGCCAGAGGGAGTGCAGCATGCGGAGACTCTGTTGCTTCTCTCCCTCCTTTGCCCGGGCGAGAGGCAGATCGAGCCTCTGCTTCCTGCCTAGGAGCACTCAATGTAGCTTGTGTCTTAGGCTGGCCCATGCTGCTTTTCTTCATCAGTGACAAGGACAAGTAAGCTGCTTGGTCTTGGTGTCCTTGGTTTCAAGGTGTAGGCACTGGTTTTGGTGGATCAGTGGCCACAGAAGACCCAGGGCCAGAAATCTCTATCACTGTGCATAGCCGAATGATTTACATTCATACAATGCCTGGGTTTCTCTCCTCTAAGCTCTTTGCTTTTAGGCCACATTATGAAGAAGTGCTTCTTTTGAAGAGATAAAGAAATCCTCAGAACTCATCTCTTTTTGCATCCAAGACAGGGCTATATTTGAAATACCAGAAGAAAATATTCTTTCGGATCACTTAAACTCTTTGAACTGAATTTTTAATTTCATCGCAGGGCAAGTCAATCTCAAGAGTCTTTTCTTCGGTGTTGAGTTTCCTGCCCTTGATATGTACCTGCCTCCACTCCTGGCAGGAAGGGCTGTCACTTACTGTGACCTGTCTGGAGCCTGCAAGGGAAGGCGTTCTGATTGGTTAATTCTGATATCCAGAGTTGTAGACTCCACTATTGGCTATATCACACGACCAAATTGTGAATTTTACAAATTATAACAGGAAAATGCATTGGCTTAGAATTCTGTGGTGACACATGGAAATTCAGGGGTGGGAATATCATAGGAAAGAAATGAAAGGTAAGATGCTGGAAGACTCTTGAATTTTGTCAGGAAATAGTAACAGAATAGATGACACCAAAAGTAGATGTCACTCTGCTTAAAAGCAAACCAGATTTTTTTAAAAGGTAATTTGCCACATCTCTTTAGGGAAAAAAACTTGATAATATAGATAAAAAATCTTAATGATATGTTTAACATTAGTCCAGAGATTCTGAAAATTTCTGTTAAGAAAATCATCCTAAGTATCATAGAAGTTTTAAGAGTAAAAATGTGCTCAGTGCTATTATAATATTGCAAACAACCTAAATTACAAACAACTTAAACATTGAACTATAGTTGAATAGCTAAGATGCTTAAAGTACATCCAACTGATGCAAATCTTACGTAGTCATTAAAGATTTTCAAAGAGTACAATAAAACACCAACAGAGTGGTACTATGGTATTAACTAAAAATAAGACAAGATTGTGTGTGTGTGTGTGTGTGTGTGTGTGTGTGTGTGTGTGTGTGTGT
>NW_022589805.1:1650035-1802374 GCF_004348235.1 Phoca vitulina
GTGTGTGTGTGTGTGTGTGTGTGTGTGTGTGTGTGTGTGTGTAGTATAAATCTAGCTCCATATCAGAAGAAACTATTCCTCCATGACTGTGTTTGGATGATGGGGCTCTGAGCACTATTCTGTTCTTTATGCACTGTATTTTTCGAATCTTCTTGAACGAGTAGGCCCTTCTTTCATATTTAAAATAAATATTAGAAGAATCATTGAAATAAATGATTAGAAGCTTTAATTAAGACATATCATTGTTCATTGGCTGTTGAACATGACCTTTGCAAGTACATTTTTCCTTGTAGTGCAAATGGGTGCATCACAAAGAAAGGGTCTGACCATGTCTCCATGTTGTAAAGGTATAGGGACACCTTCTAGTAAAATAGTTCAGATGAAAAATAAATGAAAAAGCTAAACAGGTACTTGGAAAGAAGACTCATTCTTCATCCATAACATTTGTACATTTGTAGTTTAAAACATTGCCTTGATCTTTTTCTTTGTGAATATTATATTCCTAACTTATGGGAGTCCTAAAGAAACAGAGCTGGTTTGGTGATGAAACAGAAGAAGCAACATCGAGGAAACCAAGGCATACTCACTACCCACCCAGTCACCCAAGTTACTTTCTGAGTTGTGGGAGTGTCTAAATGGTCAAGCCAAAGGTGGGAAAGAGGGAGAGTATATCACCCACATTCATTTCTTCATTGGTCAAGTATTTATTGAGGACTTGCTGTGTTCCAGGCACTGGACATAAGCCAGAGGACAAGTGTATTGTAAGACCTATAAATTTCATGTGTTGCCTTGACATCTTTGGGTTTCACAGGGCCCCTAAGGCCTGACCATGAATCCTTCCTGCTCTCCTCAGATGTGCCCCCACCCAGCAGGAGAGGCCCCCCGCCCAGCTAGTTGCCCCAGCAGCCAGACCAGACACACTCCACCTAGTCCTCAACTGAACAGGCTTCAATTCCCTGCCAGCCTGTGAAATTATTCAAACAAGCCAATCACCTCCTCCTGCAGGAACCAGGGGGCACCCCACCCACTCGTACTATAAAGCCTGTGGCCCATAGCCCTTGCTGGTTCACTCTGTTCCTGACTGCAACCCTGAGTGGCAAGCCATGTCCTCCTTCCTGCAGCTGTGAGTATATGTGGCTAATAACTGCTGCCCATCTCACCTGTCTAGTGATGGATTCCATGTGTTTACCCATTTTTTACTATAGAGTATGGGGGTCCCTCTCTCACCAAAAGGGCCAATGGGATGTGATCAGAATAACAAGAGTGGCGAGGCCTCTCTTATTTTGGAATTAGTACTCTTGTAGTAGGAGTGTGGATGGGAAGATAATAAGTAATAAATGAACAGATTAACTTCCAGTTATACTAACTCTTGTGAAGGAAACAGAATGATATGGTAGAGGGACATGGAAACACATAGTAATCCTGCTTTGGATAGGTGAGCAGGGGAGGCTCTTTGAGGAAGTAACGCTGAGTTCACTTGCAGGTTGTGAAGGGGCTAGCCCTGAGGAGAGCTGGAGGGCAGTGAGCAAGGTGGGCTAGGGCGTGGCCAGGGCAGCTGGGTCCATACATCAGGAGGAAGATGAGCTGAGAGGACCTTGGAAAGGCAGTCAGGGACCTGTGGAAGCTATAGTGAAGAAGTCGGACTTAATTTTACATGTAATGGGTAATTACTTTTAAGTAGGAAGGTGACATGATATGGTTTATAATTCTACAAGAAGTGTTTTAGTACCTGGGTAGAGAATGGGTGATGGGGGAGCAAAGGGGGAAATACACAGTTAGGAGCCTCCTGTGGTAGTTCTGATGGGAGAGGAGAGGGGTCGGGGTTGGGAGGGTGGAGAGAATGGACAGCCGAGGATATGTATCCTGGAGGTAGACCCGGTGAGACTTGCTGATGGATTGGATAGGAGGAATAAGAAAAGGGAGAAAAGGATGTTTCTGAGGTTTTTGCTTGAGTGACTGTGTAGAGAGTGGTGCCATTTGATGGAATGAGGAGAAGATGAGATTGAAATCAGGAGTTGGGTTTAGATTTGTCTGATCTGAGTAAGTATTCAAGTGGAGATGTCAAGCTGGCAGCTGGAAATACTATTATGCAGCTCAGGATAAATGCCAGAGCTAAAGATATTAGTTTGGCCATTACCGCCATTTGATAGTATTTAAATCGGTTGAATAATATGGGTAGATGATAAAAAATTCAGGATGATTTATCCTCCTGGAATGAATGTCATGTTAGATATAAGTTTGTATCAGTGGGATAACGTATAATAAGACCACTTGAAAACTATGCAGCACCGTGGAAAGGCGGTAACGATTGACAATGTCGTAGTATTTGGGCCTCCCACAGCACTCGTAATTCTGGGGTCTTTGGTTCTTGTTTCAGCCACAAAATCTCTCCATCATATACTCCCATCCGAGTTCCTTAGAGAATACTTGCCTCTCAACCTGGACCAGTGTTTCAGAAAGAATTCTTGCCAACCTTATAATATTGGAGAACAGATATAAAACTACAAAGATAAAGATTATCTTTTTTAGTTGAAAGATTTTTGAGTTATATTAGCCTCCACCTAAAAGAACTAGGGTCTCTAGCGTTTTTCTTACTTACAAGAGAGTTTGGAGAAGGTACAATGTTCAATTTTTCTAGGAGTTTTTTGGCTGAGGCCAGATTGGGACTCTCCACGGCTCTGGGTACACAGTCAATATTTTATTCTTGTGAAATTCTGGAGATTATGATTTAGCAGCAGGATTGGTTGGAGGCCTTGCTCTACCTGGCCAGGAATCACATGACAAATGGATCTCCTTTCAAGGAAGCTGAATATATGTTTTATAAAATTTAGTTGGGTGTTTGTGGGGGCAGGGGATGAATTCAAAGACAGGCATTTGAACTTCAAAGAAACAGCATGAGATTCTCATGAGGCAGTCTTGTAGACTAATCCACAGTTAGTTGAGGCTATTGAGGTCCAAAGAGGTTAAGTGATTATTCAGAGGTCACACCGCTGGTTAGAACTACATTTTCCTAATGGACTTTGTCATACTCCGAGAAGCAGGCTTTGTTTCTTATGGGTGTACGCATACATGGATGTAGCTTTTCAAGAACAAATTGAACATGAAAATTAAGGTCTGGGGGCACCTGGGTGGCTCAGTCGGTTAAGCATCAGCCTTCGGCTCAGGTCATGATCTCGGGATCCTGGGATCCAGCCCTGCATCAGGCTCCCTGCTCTGCTGGGAGCCTGCTTCTCCCTCTCCCTCTGCCCATCCCACTTGTATTCTCTCTCTGTCTCTCCTCAGTAAATAAATAAAATCTTAAAAAAAAAAAAAAATTAAGGTCTGACTCTAAGATCATGGTGCCTTGACTTGGGCCATCATTCTGGCCTTAAAATAATGTTGTTTGGACTCTTCTGGCTGTGCCAAAAAAATCAGGGGGTCTTTAATTAAATGCCATGCATCATTTCAGTGTCATATTTATAAGATTTTTGTAGGTAGAGCTATGAGGATTCATTCATTGATTGCTTTGTTTTTTGGATTTTCTACAATGGGCCTGGCTCTAGGTTTGGTGTTGGGGGTACATTGGTGAGTAAGATACCATCCTTGACCTTAAGAAATTCTCCCTATGGCCAAGGAGATAGACATGTAATCAAGGGGGAAGGGGAGTGGGAGAAAGAAAAGGGCTTTGATAGAGGTAGCAAGGGAATACACGGTAAGGTGCTTAACTCAGACCTGGAAGCTCAAACCAGGAAGGCTTCCTGGGGGAGGCAATGCCTTCCCTGAGACTGGGAAATAGAGCATGACTTAATGGGGACACATTTAGGAGAGTGTGAAAGGGTGTTTTATCTAACCAGAATAACATTGCAAAGGGACACTACATGTTAAAGGAACTGCAAGCCATTCAGCATGACTGGAGGTGGAGCTGAAGCTGGAGGCAGGGTAAGGCCATGAGGCCAAGAGAGCTCTGGGAAGCCAAGGGGTGGGGGTGAGGAGTGGGGGGAGGTGGGGGAAGGGGATGATGGATGTTCCCCAGGGAAGCCTGCTTTGAGTGCACGATCTTATCTTCATGTAGCAAAGCCCCCTCTGGTGGCTCTGGGGAGAATTGCATGGTGTTCGGACGAGATTGATGTGATAATAACCCAAACTGGGCATGGCTGTGGGAAGAGCAAAACCAGGTAACCAAGGGAAAGGAGGACAGCTGTGCTTCCAGGAGAACGTGAAGCTCTTCAAAACTAAGTGGTTTGGGGAACTATAAATTTAAGGTACTTGTGTTTATATCTAGATCCTTTTACTTACTATGTGTCAGCTTCTGGCCAATGACCTTATATGCAATTTTTTCATTTAATTCCCATAACCATCCTTCAAATCAGGTACTGCTATCACTGCCCCCTGTAGAGGCTTAAATAGTGCGTCCCTTCCCTCCAATTCATGTCTATCTGGAACCCTGGAACGTGACCTTATTTGGAAATAGGGTCTTTGCCGATAAAATTAAGGATTTTGAGGTGAGATCCACATAGATTTAGAGTGGGCCCTAAGTCCAATGACTGGTGTCCTTATAAGAAGAGGAGTTGACACACAGAGATTACGGTGATGTAGCCATAAGCCACCAGGAGCTGGAAGAGCAAGGGGAGGATCCTCCCATAGAGCCTGCAGGCCTTGATTTTAAACCTCTGGCCTCCACAACTGTGCAAAAGTGTTTCTGTTGTGTATTTCTATTGTTGTAAGCCACCAAGTCTGTGATAACTTGTCAGGGCAGCCTTCGGAAATGAATATAATGATGTCCATTTTAGACTTGGGGTGGGGGAAAAAGCAAACTAATTCTTAGAGAGGTCTGCTCTAAGCCTAAGGTCCTTCAAACTAAGATCTAACAGAGATGGCTATGACTTCATCATGGGACTTACAGTCTGTGATCTCCACCGCTCTGGTCTTCATGCCTCCTTCAGGTAACGGCTAACATTTATTTCATGGTAACTATCGGTCAGGTACAATCTCAAGCATTTTGCTTTGATGATTTCCTTTATCTTGAGGATTATCTCAAAAGAGATAAGGTCATTAGAAAATATAGATAGGGATGGTCTCTATTTTGAAGGACAGTAAACCATTTTTAAGGGCCTGGAATTTTTTTATTTTACTTTTTGGTATCTCATTCGCCTGGCATTTCATTTGCCGAATGGAGATTTTTCCACCTTGAGTGAGCTAAGCAGTATGAGAGGAAGTGTCAAGCGTGTCAACCAGCGACTCATGAAATATTTCATCTTGTAATACATTAATAGAGAAAACTGAGGTGATTTTCAGCCCATTCCAGTAAATCGGTTTTAGCACTAATGAATTGTTCTGTTTGAGTAGAGCGTTATTGGCAAAATGCTGATGTTAACAGCGACACTGAGGCATTTGAAACTCCATCAAAAATTATCTCAAAATAAAAGGTTGGAAAAATTCTGTGTTCTATTAATTAACATTGGTTGTCTGATCAATGTTTTTAATTGGTAGCAGATTAAAGTATGGATTTCTGGCATGGCAAATCTGCAAATTGGCTGTCTTGCTACCTGTTGCTTCTGATGACCTCATTCCAACATTTATATTCAAATCTGATAGCTCAGAGCTTCAGTAGTCAGTGGATCATAAATTTCACCCAGTTCCTCTCTGGCTGAATTTCAAGCGTGTAGACCATGTGCTAACAGCGAGAATGATCGGAAAGACAGTTGTAGACAGAGCATGAAGAAAATCATTCTTATTGGAGGATGTGGCAGACACAATTTTCCTCTGTGCTAGGCAGACATCAGCTCTGCGGAACTGGTCAGAAATAAAGATAGCTCCGCTGATGGGCTGTAACACAGGGAGAAGGAGGGTACCTGATTCCCCCCCGCAGATGTTTCAGGGTTTCATGGCCAAATGCCCATGGAGCTAGCAGCCTGGCTGCACAAAATGCCAGAGGGAGTTTTTGCAAAGCAAGGACTGAGCAGTGGGAGGAATCAGGAGGTGGGAAGACCTTTCTTGTGTTCCAGGTGCTCTGCTAACCTTATCTCCTTTCACAACTGCCCCATGAGAGAGGTGCTAGGTTGAACCATATGGAATTGCCATTCATATAGGTCAAAAAGAGCTGAATATTGGTAATTTTGTTTAGTTCAACCTGCGCTGTGATTAGCCCTCGTTTGTAGCTGAGGAAAAGTGAAGTTGAAGGTGCTTGCTTAAGATCATAGGCTAGGAAGGTTGCAGCAACACAGGGCTAGTTAGCTCTGGGGAAAGCAACACCTTGTTCTCCTCCTCCACCTCCTCTCCCTCTTCATCTTTTTCTTCTGGTAGGTTTTACCCGGGGAGTGGGTGGTTAGACTTGCACTTCAAAGACCCCCCTCGGTTACTCTGGCAGCTACGTGGTAAGGATGTGGGAGAGAACCAGAGTGGATTCCAGGAAAGTCTTCAGGAAGCTGTTTTAACAGTACAAGTAGAATCACGTGGTGGTTCAGACTAGATTGACAGCAGGGGATGTATCACAAAGGGGACTCATTTGAGAGCTATTTAGGACTGAGAACCAATAGGACATGGTATTTTATGGAAGGAAGGGCCCCATCCCTCTGGCTTCTCCTCCCCTGGCTCCATGTGTCCATGTTACACGTGCTCATATCACAACCTTCCCTTTGCTGGGTATATCTCTACTGACTGTAAACTCCTGAGGGTGGGAATCTTGTCTCTTATTTATGGCTGTCCCTAGGACCATCATAGAGTTTAATAACTGGTAGGCAATCAGTATTTGTTGGATCGGTGAAAGAATTCAGAACAAGAAGTTAATTAAACTATCTCCAGTTTTTACCACAGCAGTGAATCTCCATTTCCTTGAATTCTGGATTTCTTGACATGGAGAAAGTCAGAAGTGGAGAAATAATATCCATGTTCTGCCCTGCACCCATCCTTCAATTTCTGCAGTATCCTCTCAGTCACCCTGGTGGGGCTGTCTTAAACTCAGCATCCTGTTACTCAGTGTTCACACTTACAGGGTGGCACGTTTTCATTTAACTCTGCTAGTTTGGACCATTTCCATTAAATTTTTTGGACTATTTAATGAGGAACACTCTGACCAGTACTATATGCTAAGTTGCTTTTAAACAAGGGAAGTTCTGTCATCTGCGCAAAACAAACAAAAAACAAAACAAACAAACAAAACCCTCTTTCCTCCCGGTCAGTTTTTCTTTCTTTTTTTTTTTCCTTTAAGAAAAAGCAGGTATGCTTTGAGAGGGAATGTGAGTAGCAAAAAGAACATTTAGCTTGAAGAATCTTTATTGCCCTAAAAAGTAAAAGACCCTTTAACAATCACATTGATTTTTGCTGATGGATATAAAGGGTTTTGAAAGTGAATTCTTACTCTGGGCAAGACCCACTTGGAGATGCCAGGATTGTACCTTGCCCTTATAAGACATTAATGGGGAATGAAGGAAGACAGATTTTGCCACAGAAGTAACAATTCCAACTGATGAATTGCATCAAGGGGACCATAGAAGTTGAGTAACTGACAACTGAGTGGAGACATTTGGCAGGTAAAGGGACAACAATCTGATTGCTGGCTTCTGTTGGCAAAACATCAGAGAGGGTGCAGTGGCCTTGAAATGCTCAGAAAACCTGAAAAGGGATATGGATGGAAGGATGGAAGGTAGGAAAAAGACAGGAAATGCTTAGACTCAGAAGTGCTCATTAGAAACCTTGTCATTCTTGAATTATGGAAGGTTTCACCTCTTTAGCCTATTGGGTGATGCTGGTTGTCCCCCACAGTGGTCTTCTGGATGACCTGGCACTTCATCTCCTGAAATGTTCTTTGGGTCCCTGCTTTCTATCCCCTTGCCCAAGATACTTTTCTAGACACTGCTGGGCTTGGCATGGTGAAGTCATTCATCAGAGAGCCAAGCCATGTGGTCTTTGGCAACACAAAGACCTAGGCTCACAGTCTGGCCCCACCAGGAAGTAGTTTTATCATCTGTAACGTGGATTAATAATAACTCCTATATAGAGCTCTTGTGGAGGGTTGAATGAAGCTTTGGCAAACTTCCAGGCACATATAAGCACTCAATAAAGGCTAAACCCCAAACCAAACAAGGCATCAGCAACAAAGAAGATAATTCAGCATGAGCCTCTTGGCTGGTCTCTGTTTTCAGGAGCTTCTCCCCTCACCCTGAAAATCTCTCCTCCTTCTCTGAACAGTCTTATCCCCAAAGAAGTTTTGCCCTGCCACCCTCCTGCAGAGAGCAGTGTGTGCAGTTGGAAGAACTCAGAGCTTAGAGTTAGGCTTGGGTTCAAATGCTGGCTTGGCCACTTACAAGCTGTGTCACCTTAGGCCTGTTACTTACCCTCTCTGTGCCCTTTTCTTCCTGGATTTTGTGGTCTTTCATCAGCTTCTCTCAGTACATCAGTGTTATCCTCCCCCTCTTCTCTGCAGCCGGTGGCCATCTGGCTTTGCTCACTGCTCAGTCTCTTCTGTGTCTGGCATGGAATGGGGCTGCCCGGCCAAAGTAGCTGCTGCACGCTTTGCTGCATGACTTTTCAGTTCATGTGCGTACCGCTCAGGCCTCTTCCCACTCATTCTGTGCAGAGTGAGTCTGATTGGTGGCCCATCAGCCAATGGACCCTCTGAGTCTGGGATTAGCCTTAATCCAGTCAGTTGAGGCTGGTGGTGACATAATGTGGGGGCAACATGGCAACCGGGGGAAGTGAATGTGTAATGGAGGCCAGTTCCTGGATATTGGGCTAGATAGGCTCTTGACATCAGGTTCCTAAGAGTGTTTGAGTTGCAGGGGTGTGGGGGGCAGCCTGTTTTCCTGAGATTCTGTGAAGGAAGCCTCCATTTTTTTCAACTCTGAGGGAGGATAAAATTAGACACATCATTTTTCCATCTTCCCTGGCTTCCCGTTTAGGGTCTCAAAGTCTTCTACTTCAAACCATTCCAGAACCCCATTCTCCTAACTGGGTCAACGAGAGCAGAGAAATGACATGTGTTTTCTGATGGCAAAGAACTATATTAGGTATGTTTGGGACATTTTACCACAAATTGGGCTGTTCAATGAAATATAATGAACAGCTGGGAAATAAATATCTCTCCTATGTGGGCTGTTAAGCATAGAATTTCCCTGAAAATTACCACACAAAGAAATCCTCTCACTTTGTAAGCCCTGCCATGGTACACCTGTGTTTTTTGTGTGTGTCTCGGGCTTGTAGGAGAATGAGGTAAAGATGTGGAAATGCACCATATAGGTGCCTGGGGGCAGCAGCCTTTCATGACTATTGAAAATCTAGAGCCCTGGACTCTCTCTCTGGCATTGCCCACCGGGGACCAGGGCTCAGTGCACGGTACATCCATCCCTAAGTGACTGACTTGCTAATAATAAATTACATGAGCTCACATTTTGTAAGTAAATATTTTTTGAGTACCATCTATGGGACTGGCATTGTTCTAGGTATCTGGGATAAATCAAGGGAGCAAAATAACTAGAAGCCTCTGCCCTTTGGACCTTTATTCCTAAAGTCAGTAGGGTCTGCCTGCTACCTCCCTCTCTATGCTTCAGACCCCTTGGCTGCTATAACCACAGGGCCTTTGCACATGCCACTACTTAATGGACTCCTACTCATCTTCACTTCCTCAGAGAAACTTCCTCCCACTCTGCTGCCCTTCCTCTCTGCATTTCATTGTAGTTTGCTTTGTTACTTTGCTTTCTCAGAATCATGCTGCTTTTCTTTAGAGTAGCACGAATCTCAGTTTCTGTTTATACATTTATTTGTGTGATTACTTCAGTAGCTTTCTCTCACACTAGACCCTGACCTCCATGAGGCTCAGAGAGGTTTAAATAACTTGCCCAGGATCCAAAAGGATGCAGTGAGGATTTGATCCCAAGTCTGCCTCATCTTCTTCACACAGTCTAACACCGAACTAGAAATTCGAAAGTTCATGTGCTACACCTAGGCTTTGCATATCTCCCTCCCAATAGCTGTGCAGAGCTGCCACCAGCTGTGTAAAGATAATGACAACAGCATCTGACATTTGCTGAGCTCTCACTTTGTGCTGGGCACTGGGATAAGTGCCCTCCACATACTAGTTCCTCATTTCTGAGGCGACAGGAGCTATAATTCTGTTGTGCGGATGAGAAAGGTGAGGTAAGTAGGAGGGATAGTATGCCCAAGGTCTCACAGGCAGGGTGCAAACCCACTCCTGTTGGATTCCCAGCCTGTGGCCATTACAACTTCTATGCTGTTTTTTTTCCTAACACTCTCACACATGAAAAAATGGAAGGGGGGTCATGAGGGCCAAGCACGTGCCCTGGATCCTGGTTGCACCAACAGCACCAACAGATCTGCAAAGGGTTTCAGTGACATGAGTAATGGGTTACCTTGCAGGCTTACTACTTGTTGATTTCTTCTTGGCACATAGTTATCCAAGAGAATCTGAGTTGGTTTGGAGCCCCCCCTTCTGATGGTTCCTTCATGCTCAAACCCTGCTATGGTAAAACGGGGGAGGGGGGAGAGCGAGAGAGAGCGCACACGTGCGCACACACTTTGGCATCCAAAGGCATTGATGCTGTACTGAGTCTGAGCCACATCTCTTTCTTTGTTCTTGGGGGTGTACTATTTTGCTTCGTTGTACACAGATGGCTCTACGGAGGA
Source organism: Phoca vitulina (assembly GCF_004348235.1). Taxonomy (NCBI): domain Eukaryota; kingdom Metazoa; phylum Chordata; class Mammalia; order Carnivora; family Phocidae; genus Phoca; species Phoca vitulina. Next base: position 1,660,653 of record NW_022589805.1, read on the forward strand.
GTCTCTGTGTCAAGGAAAAGAGAAGGGATTGTTGTCTGAGGTCAGAGTCAGGAGGAAACTTTGCCACTATAATTACTCCATGGTGACATTTGGGGCTTTAGGCAGAAGATGCTCAGGGATCCCTCTGACTTCTAGGCATGCTCCTTCAGGGACCCAGTGACCCGGGCTGGACATACACAGCAGATATTCATGGCAGCCTGATTTGGGGGAGTGTGTACAGGTTTCCAGGCAGGTCTGTGTAGCATAATAGCCCCATGACCTGGGCAAGCTCCTTAACTTCTCTAAGTCTCAGTGTCTCCTTCTGGAAAATGGGGCTGATTATAGTCTTACACCTCTTAGCCTCTTAGCATTGCTGTGATGATGAAGTGAGCTCATGTGTAAACTGCTTGGTCAGTGCCTGGTATGTAGTGGACACTCAATGAATGACAGATAAATACTGAAAATACCAGTTTGATGCCCCAAATAAAGCCTTCCATTTATTCCTTTTGAGCAATATGGATTCTGCTTGGAGTAGACTCCTTGAGAGAACCAGAGCACCTCTTCCTTTGGTGTGGTTGGTCCTGGTTGTTAATTTCTAAGACCCATTTATTTTTTTTCTTTCACTCTCAAGAACAAACCTGCTGAAAGATCAGGAAATGATAGAAATGGGACTTCTCAGAGAGTGATGATTTGTAATGGCCCATCAACAGGGATAAACTCCACTGTGGCAAAAAATAATGAAACATCGATTCTCAGAACCTATTAAAAGTCAGATTTATATGAGAGTTTAAAAAAGCAATTAGTCTGGATTAAAACTAATTAGTGATTTTGCCCCCATCCTGGGATGGTTCAGATCTGCATAGGCTATTAAGGACCTACTATGTGCAGAACTTCACAGGATTCAAGGATGGGAAAGAACTCTAGAGAGATTAGATCCAAATAGAAGTGACTTTTATTTAAGGAAGAAATCAATTCCATGGTAGAGGTGCAAGCACAGCGTCATGAGGTTTCAAAGACACGCATCTTCTCTGATTCTGGCTCTACTCCATATAGGATCTGTTTCAGTTTCAGCCCCTCTGTTGAGCTTTCTTTCTGCATCAGACCACTTGAGTTTTATCCCTGGGCCTTTAAAATTTCACTTTGCATACTTTCTGGATGGGCTCAATGGTACCCACAACTCCTAACTACCCTTATATGTGCTGATACCATCTTTCCTATCTCCAGGCTCCAGCTGTCTGGTTGACAACCCTCTTGGGAGGTCCAAGATCAAACTTAGCATCTCTCCCACCCCCGACCTTTTGTCCCTTGTGGGTTCTTCTCCAGGTTAACATCACTGTCATGGGCCTAGTCTCCCAAGTGTCAGTTCCATGGTCACTCTAGATTCCTCCATTTTTCTGCCTCCCACATCTAAATTGGTCATCGAGTGTTACAGATTTTGCTTTTTAACCATCTCTTGGGACTGTTTTATCTTCTCTATCCCCACTATCTTTCACCAGGACCTATAGTGATAGTCTAATTGTTCCTCTGCCTCTAATGTCTCTTGCATCCTGTCCTTCCTCCAACCACTGTTAGGGTGACCTATCTGAAATATAAACTGTACACGTGGACTTTACTCGAAACCCTTCATCTCTCCAAGGTCCTTGGGGTGATTCACTGCTCATGTGCATTTCAAATAAGATCTTCTGCAATTTGGATTCTGTTTACCTCCTACTTTGTCTCTTGTAACTTTATAGCTACTTCATCTTTTCATCTTATTTGTCTATCCATGCATCCATCCGCTAGTTATCAAGCTCCTACTATGTGACAGGCACTAGGAGAAATACTGAACTTAAAATGGAGAACAAAACAGATATGATCTTCAGGTCTTTGATCTCCTCAAGTTTACGGTCTAGGGGACCGTCTGACACTAAACAGGTAATTAATAAACTAATCCATGGTTCCTGGATATGTGGTCCCACATTATTCCTGTGAGGGTGTTTTTGGATGAGATTCACTTTCAAATCAGTGAACTTTGAGTAAAGTAGCCTGGACGTTTTCAACTCCACATTATGGATAGCAATCAGTTGAAGACATGAATAGAAAAAATGACCTGCCTGAGCAAGAGGGAATTCTGTAGCAGAAGGCCTTTGGGGACTTGAACTACCCACAAGCAATAGGATGTGTATGTATATATAAAGACATTTATTTTAAGGAATTGGCTCACCCAGCTATGGAAGCTGGTAAGCCTAAAGTCTGCATGGTGGGTCAGTAGGCTGGAAATCCAGGAGACATGGCTTCCATATCCCAGTAGGAAGAGTGTTAAAGGATTTGGAGAAGTGTTTCTCAAACCAACACAGTGTGCAATTTACCTATAAATTATTTGCATTTTTCCCACCTGCAAAATACATTTAATTCTTATAAAACCCCACAAAAGTATCTCCCATTACACCATCAGGCTCAGCTTGAGGCCAAGGATCTCATAAACCTTATTTAAGGTACACATGTGGGTGAGGACCCTCAGGTTTGGTCCATTGGATACAGGTTCTCTAGATCTGAAGATCTGTGAGTTAAAGGGGCAAGTTATCTGCCCCCCCCCAGCATTTAACATGCAGTGATGAGACAGACATAGGATAACTGTCCTAGAAATTCCCATTCAGAAAAGGGAAAACTGGGGGTGCCTGGGTGGCTCAGTTGGTTGAGCATCTGATTCTTGATTTTGGCTCAGGTCATGATCTCAGGGTTGTGAAATCAAACCCCACATTAGGCTCTATGCTGGATGTGGAGCCTGCTTAGGATTCTATTTCCCATTTCCCTCCCCTTTGCCACCCCCCCCACTTGCACACATGTTCTCTGTCTCAAAAAAAAAAAAAAAAGGTGTCGGGGGGAACCATAGTAGTCAGTGGCCCATAGTAATTCTGAAATCCAGCTTGGCATATGATGGCCATTTATTGATTAGGGTCCAAAACAGATCCCTGGGAATGAATTTTGTGGCTTTTGGCTCCAACTGTGAGATCTTGATTCTGACCTTTGAGTCATCTACCCCCCACCCTACCTCTTAAGAGATAGCCTATATCTGCAGCAGAGTAGATTTCTCTACTTGTATTCTGTCCATAGAAGTTTGGGGATCAAAAGGACTCTTTTCATTAGTACTGTCTTAGCTCTTTTTACTCCAAGCTGGTATAATTACTGTAAGAACTTAAGGATTTCTGATATGTCAATTCATTATTTCATCAGATCCAAGCCACACGCATAAATCTCTAGGAAGTAAGTCCTTTTATACTTGGGCTCTCTGTGAGGTCTCCGTGGGATAGTATTCCTAATATCTTTGGAAAACCTGTTGTCCTCAAGTTGCCTCCTTAGGATCCTCAAAGGGATTTCCTTTGACTGAAGTGGTCTAGGAATCTTAGATTTTAACAAATGGATTTTCATTCACACCCCTGGCTTCATCTTTACTCTGAAACCGGCATAGTATTCTGATAACAACATGGAATTGATCTGTGCCCTTCCTTACTTGGAGTAGCCTTTGCTGGCTGGAAAGATTGTCATGGCCCTTTTTATATTTACTCTGAAATTTACCCCTGTGTGGTATCATTGATTCTTTAGTTGAGCTCTTTTCTTGCCCAGTTTATTCTAAGAGACTAGAAGAAGCCGGTTGGCACCTTCAACACTCTGTCGGAAATCTAAGATGCAACACAGAGTTTATCCAGTACGTTTTCTGCTTTCTACATTACTGCAGTGTTGTCAAAGTTTCTTCTGCTACATATCCAGGAGCCCCTTTTTCTTCAGCTTCCAATATTGTTTTCTTTTACCCTCACCAACTGTTACCTTGAGGCCTGTCACACAGTCCTCAAATGAATGGCACGTGTTTTAGTTTTGATTCAATAGCATCCCACTTTTAGGAACCAGCCTTTGTTACTTATCTGTTGCTATATAACAGATCACCCCAAATTTGACAGCGCAAGAAAATGATGACTTTACTGTGTTTGTGGATTCTGTGGGTTGGGAGTTTGGACAGGGCATATCTTGTCTCTGCCCCAAATTGTGTGGGGCCTCAGACAGGGAGACTCAGATGGCTGGGATGACTGATACAGCTTGAGGCTGGCAACACTAACTGGATACTTCTTCACTTACATGTTTGGTGTCTGGGTTGGGTTGGCCCAAAGGCTGGGTTTGGCTAGGATTTGATAACCGAGTGCCTCCATGGGACTTACCTATGTGGCGAGAAGCCCAAGCCACACGATGGCTGGATTTTGAAAGGAACTATGTCAACAGGGAGTGTACAGAGAGTGAACTACCAAAGACACTCAGGCAGAGGCTATATGGCCTTCCACGATCTGACTTCAGAAGTCACATAGCATCGCTTGTGCCATATGGTGTTAGTTGAAGGAAGTCATGAGCCCACCCAGATTCAAGGGAAGGGATACCTTGTGATGGGAGGAGTGTCAGATAATTTAGGATCAGGTTTTTAAAACCTCCATAAGAAGCAGGCCTTGGAAAAAAATTTAGGACTCTGTTTCATCCTTACCCAAGATGACTAGAGAAGTTTTCAGTATTTCTCTTCTCTCCCTTAGATTTCTGTAATGTTTTATTCAACTGGATCTTCTTCTCCCACAGAGAAAGACCCATTATTTCCCTCTTTATTCTCCACACATCCAATTTTCAACAACTTAGAGAGGCAGTCCTTTGGTATTCACTTATATTGCCTTCATACATTCTCGTGATGGGATGATGGAAAGATGGTAGTGTGGCCATGATAATGGTCAAGAAGAGAGAGATTGGGGGGCGCCTGGGTGGCTCAGTCGTTGGGCATCTGCCTTTGGCTCAGGTCATGATCCCAGGGTCCTGGGATCGAGCCCCACATCGGGCTCCCTGCTTGGCGGGAAGCTTGCTTCTTCCTTTCCCACTCCCCCTGCTTGTGTTCCCTCTCTTTCTGGGTCTCTGTCAAATAAAATATTTAAAAAAAGAAGAAGAAGAATAGAGAGATTGGGTGAAGGTTGCTTGGCCAGAGAGCCCTGGTCTTGAGAAATAAGTTCTTGAAACAAAGGATGTTGGTCTTGGAATATAATTAACCTTTGACTATGTCCCTCAAGTTAGGGAACACCGTTCATAGCATTGATCCAAGGCTTCCAGTGTTTTTATTAGGTGTTGTTTTGAATAAATTGAAACTGAGTTTTTGTTTCCTTTTATGTTATGAATACCATAGTAATACATGCACATTATGAAAAAAATTAGAAAATATGGGAAAATGTAAAAGAATAAATAAAAAATCAAAAGAAAGCTAACATTAATGTGGCATATTTTATTCTTTATGTGTTAAAATGAGATTATTCTATGTACACCAAAAGATTTTTTTAAAAATTTACAATGCATTAAGCCCATTTCTCCATGTCATTAAATATAACATTGGGGCATTATTTCTGAAGGCTGAATAATATTCAATTGTATATCTGTGCTATACTTCACTTAATCCCCCATTTTTGGGCATTTAGGGTATTTCAACATTATGTTGGATCGTTTGGCTCATGTAGGATGAGACTCACTTTATTGTCACACTTTGCAACTTTCATGGGTCATGTTTATTTTTGGAAACAGACTTGAAGGGTTGTGCTGTAGAAGTTGAAATAGATTTATTCTGTGTAGTCCCTGAGGGTGGCACCAAGACATCAGTAACGATGATAGTCATGATAACAGTGACATTGGTGAGTAACATCCTTTATTTACTGCACCTACCCAATTGTTAAAAACCTACCTATCATCTTTGCTTTGTTATTCTTTGTCCCTTGCCACACACAGTCACCAAGACCTGTCCATTCAGTGTCCTAAATTTTTCTTGAATCTGCCCATTTTCTTTCCTTTTCCCATTGGCACCTCTCTTCTCTTGATTAGTTTAGTAGATGCTAGCTGTGGAACTGTTTTCCAGCTGGAGTATTCCTTCTAATGTGCAGCCCTGGTCATGTCATTCCAGTGGCTAAATCTCATTATCTTTGGAATAACTTCCAAACCCCTTCTTGGGTCCCACAAAGCCCTGCCTCACTCCTACGTCCCTTCTGTTCTCCAGCAGTTATGAACTTCTCTGGTCTCTGGCATAACCCTGTCTCCAGGATTTCATCTTAGTCAGCTTGGACTTCGCTAACAGGACATCATAGGCTGTGCAGCATAAACAACAGACATTGACTTCTCACAGTTCTGAAGGCTGGAAGCCCAAGATCAAGGCACAGCTGATCTGGTGCCTGGTGAGAGCTCTCTTCAAGATGTTGACCTTCTTGCTGTGCCCTCACATGGTGAGGAGATACATCATCTCTCTCATCTCTTACTTTAAGAGCACTAATCCCATTCACAATGGCTCTGCTTTCATCACCTAACCATCTGCCAAAAGTCCCACCTCCTCAGACCATTCACAAGGGCTCTGCTTTCATCACCTAACCATCTGCCAAAGGTCCCACCTCCTCAGAACATCACTTTGGGGATTAGGGCTTCCATATATGAATTTGGGAGGCACACATTCAGTCCCAAGAAGCCTTGTGTCAACTCTTCCCTCTGCCTGGAACACTCTCTCCTTCCCCAAGTTATCTCAGTTCAGGTATTGCTTCCTCTAAAAGTCCCCCCGGATCACCCTCCAACCTCACCCTAAGTCTGGATTAGGTTCCCTGCTAGTGCTCGGTCTGACTATTGTAGGGTTCCCTTCCTAGCACTTACTTTAGTTGTTAGAGAATTTCACCATCTCACTGGATTTTGAGCTCTGTAAGAATAGGGCTCCTTCTCTCTTCCCATCAAATCTTAGCCCAGTGCCCAGCACATAATATGCCCTCGTTAAATGCATGGCTAAATGAAACCCATGGCTGCTGCTTCTTGGTCAAGCCCACTCACAAGATGACAACTCTGACCCACTTAGAAGAACCAGCTCTAAAACCCTCCCATATTTGCTTTCTGGGGGTCAGAAAATTGTCTTCTAGGCAGAAAAATGCCCTAAAAACAGAATAGGCAAGCGCTTGTGTAAATCATTAATAAATCTGTTTACTATTTTTATTTGCATTAGGTATCAAATTAAATATTGCATTAGTGAGTTAAATATTAATATTGCGTTAAATATATATTACATTTTAAAAATTAAGTACTATATACTCTTCCTTGGAGTTGTATTATGAAAGCTTTAGCATAATCAGTCCAGCCTGTGCTGTGTGTAGTTTTCTTCCACATCACTGATAATTTAAGAGCCCACAGGAATAAGGGAACAGGTGAGTGGCCATGGGGGCCTGCAGATGGGTGGTGTGGCCAGGAGGGCGGGGCAGCATAGCACAGTGAGAAGTGATGTCTGATGGTAGGAGGAGAGAGGGAAGAGAAGGAGTGGAATGTGTAATTTATCATTTATAAACTATTTGCCATACATTGTCCTAAGCAATGTACCTGAATTATCTATTATCTCATTTAGTTCTCATTAGAGACAAATGAAATAGGTACAATTATCATGATACCTCACACAGGTGGAAACAGTGTCAAAGAGGTTAGGAGACACACAAGGCCTCATGGCTTTGGGAGGGCTATCATAGGCAGTGTGACATTTTTAACTATGATCTTCTGCTTCTTGAAGCAGGTGCTTTCAAGTTGGCATGAATCAAAATAGACACATGGGTTTTAAGGAATTTTAAATTTGGCTATCTTTATTCCTAACAACAAAGGAACATGGTAGAATTTAGACATATCCACCCACCCATCCATCCACTCCTTGGCTCATGTTACTGGCTTTTATCAAGCTCCCAGTGGGTACTAGGAGTGGCCAGGTCTGGGAATATAGTGAACAAGGCAGGTATAAACACTATGCTAATAGATCCCATGGTCTGGTAATAAAAACCACGACCACCTGGCTTTTAATATCCCAGGCTCTTTCCCTTCCACGAAGATGTTTCCATATTCTGAACTACCCATTGCCCCTGTAGTGTATGCCATATTTTGTGTCTCTGAAGAGCTAGGAACGGCATGATGCTGACTGTGCCCTGATCTCTGAATGACTTGCTTAGAGATTCCTCGTCAACATTTTTTTCCTGATGACTGGTTCCCCACATGCTAGGCAATAATGTCCTATGATCTGTTGTGCCTCAGTGCTCAGAGGCCACATGCATACATTGCAGTCTAGGCCAGGTACGACTCTTCTGTGCAAAGGGCCTTATCTGCATTCCTGACCGGCTGCTACCTGTTCCACCTGCATGGCAAATACAGCTTACCTGTTCAGGTGGCTCCCAAGGCTTTATCACATCTCCATGCAGTAGATTCTGACATAGAGAAAGAAAACTTAGCACTTTGCCAGACCAACTAGTAAGGTCTCTCAGATCCCCAAATTCATACTCGGGTTCCAGCTTCTCATCTGAATCCCACATGGACAGGTTTCATTATTTTTTTGGCCACTCATTTAAGATGTCTCATGGACATCTCAAATGTCACGTGTCTATCAAACACTTTCTTAATCTCTACCAGTACCCCCTCCATTCCTCACCCCGATCTTCCCCAGATTAATAATGAGCATCACTTTCTTTTTTTTTTTTTTTTAATTTTTATTTATTTATTTGAGAGAGAGAGAATGAGAGAGAGCACATGAGAGGGGGGAGGGTCAGAGGGAGAAGCAGACCCCCTGACGAGCAGGGAGCCCGATGCGGGACTCGATCCAGGGACTCCAGGATCATGACCTGAGCCGAAGGCAGTCGCCCAACCAACTGAGCCACCCAGGTGCCCCGAGCATCACTTTCCACCAGAAATGGAAGTCAGGAAATCAGGGATAATGATATTTCCCTGGCCCCTTGACTCCCAACATAAACACCCCCTGTGACACACCAGCATATCCCCTTGATTGTATCTCCACAATATTCCTTGACTCTGTCTCTTTTTTTCTATCTCCACTGTTGTCATTCATACTTCCATGACCTTTTGCAGGAACCATAAGAGCTTCCTAACTGATAAGCTATTTCTACTCTTGCTCTGTCTGAACCATTCTCCATATACCTCCGTCCCTCCCTGCTTTCATATCCAGTGATTTCCCCCTTGAACTTGGAATAACTCCAGGCTCCTGATTACCATGGATTCCAAGGCCCATTTGATATTCTACCCACCTGACCCTCCAGCCTCACCTTTAACACCTTTTAGCCTGCTCTGTCCCCCCAGCTGGAATGCAGGTGCCAGGGGTCAGGAGCTGCTGCAGACTGACCCGGAATTACCAGTTCAGCGAGCTAAGTGTGGGGAAAGAGGAGGCCCACAGGAAACAGTGGTGGGGAGTGAGTGAATGACTGCGGCAGCCAGATGATGGGACAGGTAGTGATTCTTTCCACATTGGGAACTGCATACTGGGGGATATAAAAGTCGGGGGCAACTTTGATCTTGTTATCCCTGTGTCCATGCTATGGTAGACGCAGAACTCCTCCTTCGAAGAAGGACTTGTGGCCCAGCTGTGAACGGTGTGGGCAGATGACATCCTCCAACTGTTGAGGCCTCAGTCCCACCTCAGCTCTTGAGCTGCCCTGCTCTTCTCAGGTTGGTCCCAGCCAATGACTGCAGGACTGTGTACTAGGGCCTGGCCATTTCTGTGTGACATGGGCCTCCTGTAATGGGCAGCCTGGGCTCTTGAGTCCCCAGTGAGCTGCCAGACACTGTTAGATGTGCAGGCATGTCTGGCAGCTCCCCTGCCCAATCTTGCTGGCTCCCTTTTTCTTTCACAGCTCCATCAGCATTCTGCTGCTGCTGCGAAAAATTATCACAAACCGGGTGCCTTAAAACAGCAGAAATTTATCTCCCTTCAGTCCTGGAGGAACAAGTTCAAGATGTTGCCAGGGCTGTGCTCCCTCCCAAGGCTCTAGAAGAGGATCCTTCCTTGCCTCTCCCAGCTTCTAGTGGCCCCTGGCATTCCTTGGCTTGTGGCCATGTCCCTCCAACCTCTGCCTCTGTCTTCAGGGCTTTCCCCCACCCTGTGTCTGTGTCTCTCATGTTCTCTTATAAGGACACTGTCTTTGCTTTTAGGGCCCACCCAAATCCAGTATGACCTTGTATTACCCTGATGATATCTGCAAAGACCTTTTTCCCTAATAAGGTCATATGTACAAGTTTTGGGGGATTAGGAATTGAACATACCTTTTTGGGGGAATACTATTCAATCCCCTACTCAAGTGTTCCCCAGTAAATCTTCCGTGTACCTGACTCCACCTCAGTGTCTGTTTTCTGGAAGACCCAGCTGACATGCTTCTTTTCCTCATGTGGAGTGTTGTATTCCTTGCCTCTCTGTTATGATATTCCATTTCTGCATAAATACTTGAGTTTTGTCTTCCTGGGTTACTTGGAAACCACCTGAGGGCAAGTGTGTGTCCTTCTGCACAATGCTAAGTATGATCTTACATTTATATGATAGAATCAGTGGGCAGGAGAGGTCTTGGAATCAGAATCTCAGACAAAGCAGGTTTGAATTCCAGCTCATCGAGTACAGAGGCCCTGAGAACTTTACTACTTTGTTTTTGTGATGTGTGAAGCCATAATAATAATAATAATAATAATAATAATAAAATTACCACCTTTTTTGGGGTCTTTTTATGAGGACTTAATGTTTGCCAGGTAGTTTCTGAGGGGCTCCTGCAGTTTTGCATTCTTGGTGTGCTTTCCAGGAGATTGCAGACTGCAGGGGAAAAGGGAAAGCCGACCTAGAGGAGACTTAACCCTGTCTTGGTCTACCTGCTTGCAAAGATATGCGAACAGAGATTGGGTTCAGTTTTTAAGAGTGTGCGTAGTAGTAACATCTGAGTTTCCATAGAGTGTGCTGGTATGGTAATTCAAGAGTGCAGCTAGGACACAGGATCCTGTTCCGAACTGTTGTCCTCCTCTCTTCTCTCTCTTTCCTTCTCTTCCTTTCTCCTCCCTTCACCTTAAGGCAACTCAGGTTCCCAGACATGGAGAGGAGAAGGGGTGGGTGAGGAGACCAGGGGAGGCCTGCAGGGAGGAAAGGTGCCTAAGTATTGTACTGGGCACTGTTCAGAATTGGAACTTCAGGCCCCACAGCTCCTGCAGAAAACCAACTAGGCTCTGATGAAAGTTTCATGCGGTTTTCTCTTCCCTTTAAAGCCTGTTGGGACATTTTTGGCAGAGGAGAAAGGGGTAGGGTTCACCTTAATCCTTCTCTGTCCCATATTTCTGATTTAAGTGGATCCAAGCCCAAGCCTTGCAATTATCTTAAAAATAGCCCCGATAGCCACGGTGCGTTTGGTGGGTTTCCTTGGCGGCATCTAATGAAACAGCCCGGCGAGGAAGATATAGCCTGTTGGCCGGGTAGATAGATGGCCTTGCGTCTGTTAATCTCACATTTCATCTTGGTTTAAGCAGTCTCTGAGCTCATTAATTGTCTTTCTGAGAAGGACCAGGCATTTATCTTTAAGAGCCATCTAGCTTCAGTGAGTTCATCCAGCCTAAAGAGAAGGGAAGGGACAGACTGGAGCTATCCACTTAATTTTACTGAACAAGAAATAGATTGTTAGACAGGGTGACGGCTCTTGATCTGTTTTGCGTGATTGCCCGCCAGACAGGTGGTGCCAAGTGCTGCCCCCACCAGTGGTGCATGAGCGTGCCACCTCCCTGTGCCGTCACGGCAGTAATGATCACCGATCTTTCCCTGACACAGGTGGACTTCTGTCCGTGCCCACGTCATATGAACAAACATAAAAGAAACCCATAGAGCTGCCTAATGCACACAGAGGACCTGTCTGTTTTAAACAAACCAGATACACAGTAATTCAAATTTTACCAGAAGGATAGGCCCCATTTATACATTGCAATTTTTTTTAAGCATCAGGTTCCTCTGGTGAATTTAAAATTTTGAATGTCAATGGGTATGGGGATAGTTAAATTATGGTGCACCCATAGTATGGAATTGTATGCAGCTGTTAAAAAAGTAAGAGATGGCTCCACATCAGGGGTTCTTTCCACATCTCAAAGGTCCCTCAGGGAACCCGTGGCACCCCCTACAACAAAGATTATCCAGTCCAAATTTTCAACAGTGCTGAAATTGAGAAACCCAATTCTATATGAACTATCTGGAAAAGATATTCATGCTCTATTGGTAAGATTATAAAAAGCAAGTACGCAGGGCAATATCTACAGCCCTGATCCATTTTTTAAAGTTAAGTTACATTTTTGTGTATATGTATGCATATATGGGCAAGTATGTTTGTACATGTGTAGGAAGAGAAGAACACATGTCAAAATGGCATCCATGATTATCTTTTCAGGGGTGACTTTGGAGAGTGGTAGGGACTTCATTTATAATACAGAAAAGAGTGGTGGGGAAAATAATATTGATTTTGATTTATATAAATTCAGTTGACACCCTACCTTCCCAGGATCACACATCCTGCAAAATGGATTTTCACAGGGCAGGACATTGACATAAAGCACATACATTGCTTTTCAAAGGACTGTTACATGAAGCTCATCTAGATGAATGCTGTAAATGAGTTTTTTATAGGAGACTCTTTCTTTTCATTGCCCTGTGTCTGCCATTAGTTACAGTTGAGCTTGGCAATACTGGGATTTGATTTCTTAAACAAACAAAATAAAATGAAATGCTTAATACGGGGCATAAACGGATCCAAGTGGTTAAAGATGCATAAAAAAATCTTTAAAACAACTTCATGGCATACCAAGATGACCAACACCCTGAAAACAACTGCCACAGAATATTCATTTTGACCAAATTGTCCTGCCGGTCTCCTTGCTTTCAGCCAAATTGTTTTCAGCAGCACAGAGACGTGTCCAGAAGCCTTTGAAGAGTCTATTATTATGCAATTATTATGCAGTAACCAGACCAGGGACAAGAGTGCAGTGTAAGAGACACAGCTGCAGTGGATCAGCCGGGATTGAATGTGGGGGTAATCGAGGGCAGGCACCCAGGCTGCAGGCTCAGTGGACTAGGAGAGCCCTGAGATGAAGGAGGTGCAGCTGGTGGCAAGAGCAGAGCTTGGCTTGGGTCCTGTGGAGTTGAAATGTCACTGGTACTTGGAGAGAGGAGAGGACAGTCAGTTTGTGGGGTCTGGAGTGCAGGAGAACAGTCAGGACTAGGTGCAGACACTCAGGGGTCTTAGAGGAGGTGGGAACTGGGGTCCCAGGGAGATAGATAGTAAATGGTCCCAAGGGAGGGTGAGTAAGATGCATGCAGAGGATGCTGGTGTTCCTGGAACAGGCACAGGAAGAGGAGCCCAATGAGGAAGGACTCTGGGAAAAGTCAGAAAGGGGACAAGATAGCACTTTAAGAAGGGAGTGGAGAGTTACTGCAGAGGGCTTCTGCCAAGTTGAGAAGGTAGAAGGAGCTGTGGTTGTCGGATAAGGCTGACTAGGTGGGCAGGGGCTCCAGGCGCAGAGGAGCAAATGAGAGGGCAGGAAGGAGCATCACACACTCTTCTTCAGGGCTGTAGCCTAACTTGTATTTTGTGGTCCCCTAATTAGTATCTGCTTTTCCCCCAGACCATAAGTGCCACTGGGGGCCTTGTCCTTTGTGCTCCTTATAGTGTCCCCTTGTTGAGCACAGTCCTGGAGGGTGCATGGAAAGAAGCAAAGAGAACAGAGCTTTATTGTTTGTAAAGAGGCTGAGGGAGCAAGGAAAAGAAGGTGAGCTTTGAATACATTTCTGGGCCCAGAGAAGGAGCTCGTTAGGCACTGAACCCTGCTTGGGACCAGCCAGTGCCCAGGGGCTTATCCTCAGTTGGGCAGAGTCTGGGAAAGGGATTCTCTTGTTTCTCTGTCTTGGGTTCTGAGGTGCTGGTAGAGTCCACAGGCATATGATGAAAGGCTTGATCTGAGCTTCAGGCAGGGAAAAGGGAAGCTTTTATTTTATTTTATTTCGTTTTTAAGATTTTATTTGACAGAGACATGGCGAGAGAGGGAACACAAGCAGGGGGAGTGGGAGAGGGAGAAGCAGGCTTCCCACTGAGCAGGGAGCCCGATGAGGGGCTCAATCCCAGGACCCTGAGATCATGACCTGAGCCGAAGGCAGACGCTTAACGACTGAGTCACCCAGGTGCCCCAAGGGGAGCTTTTAGTAGGTTCTCTCCCTTTGGGTGGGAAACCATCTTGGCCTGGAGGGTGATATCCTGGGCACAGGGGCAGGCTGGCCTTGGAATTTGCATTTCAGAAAGTGTCTCTGCAACTCACCTTTTCCCTTCCAATTTAGCCAGGGCCCTTCCTGTGTTGGGAACTGGCTCAGCATTCCAAGGACGGGTTGGGCGGGGGGAAGCTTGTGCATAGATCAGGCCACTCCACTGGGGCTACTTGGGGTAGTTGAGCTGAGTAAGGTGTGGCTTTTTTGGTACTTCAAAGAGATACTTTGATTCTTCCTGTGGCTTCCTGATTTGCTTAGAAAAACACCCAAATTTGTATGTTAACCTTCAAGGCCAGATGTGATCTGGTCCCTGCCTGCCTCTCTGATGTCTGACTACTCCCAGCTACTTCAGCCTTCCTGTTGGCTGGCTCTCTTCCATTTGTGCCTGCCCCAGGGCCTTTGTACCTGCTGTCCCTGCATTGAAAATACCTACCCCAGATATGTCTGGCTCCTTCCTGTCATTCAGCTCTCAATACCCACTACTTCCGACACCCCAGTCTATAGTAGCACTCCTCACTCTTTCCCCCATAATCATCCCCCCATTTTATCATCTTTGGACTTACCACAGCCTGATATGATCTTCATCTATTAGTTATTTATTATCTTCCTTATTTGCTATGTTCTCCCTCTTCTCTTTCCCACCCCATGGCAGGAAATTGCCTTGTTGTTTATTGTTATAAATGCAGAGCCTATAACAGCACCTGGCATGCGTTAGGCACTCAATGTACATTTTTGGATTGAATAAATCAAATATTTCTTTCCAAAGAATGTAGTTATTTTGTCTAAGAGAAAAACATAGGAAAAGCAGTTGTTGCAATGTGAAATTCAGCGTTTCTTGTCTTTGTATTTTTTTTAATGCAGGATTTACTGTCCCTGCCATATGACCTGGTCGAGGGTCAAGTAAGTACTCATTTTGTCCTGACTTAGGATTTTTGTTAAGTCTGGTGAAAATGAAGGAGGTAAAGTCTCATGTACTCTATTACTGTGCAAACCCAGCCCAGCCATGTAGGGGTGCAGCTAAGAAGCAGGGTGAGCATTGCCAGAGTGATAGTTTTCTTAAGCTCCCCTCCCAGTTGGAGGGGCTCCTGGGCATAACTGGAACATACATGCCATCAGGCATAGCACTCCAGTCCCATGCCCAAGGCAGACATCTATAATCAACCACAGCACAATTCAACCCTCACCCAGAGCAGTCTCTACCAATGGATCAGGGAAGGCTGGTGACATAGAACCGACTTGGCCCTGTTGATGTATGAGCTCTAGAAATCAGTTTTGCCAGGGTGTAGGTGGGTAAGTGATTAGATGGCCTCTTACTAGAGACGATGAAAGTGGTTGTGAGGATGGAAGCCATGCCCTTGCTTCTGTGTCATCATTGACACAGGTGGAGGAAGGAAGGAAGCCCCATCTGCTGGCATCACACATTTTTATTAGCGTCGGAGCCACCGGAGGTTGGCCATGTAAGAATATAATTGAACCAAACGGATCTATACCTTGGGGCAATGCATTTTTTTCATTGATTATGACTCTACATTATTATTGTTGCTTAATGAGGAGCTAATGTAACTTCTAATGAAGCCACATGGCCCTTGGATAGATGAAGTAAGGTTTTATTTCCCTCATGGCACTGTATCCTCTCTTCAATTAAAACCCGAGAAGGAAAATTAATACAAATGTAAGAATTTTTTTCTTCCTAAGATTAGTATCAAGATAGCGGCTTTTTATTACACATGTAAATTTCCTGCGTGATGGGACTGGCTAGGTGCATGGGCGGCCTGGGGTTGGTGTAAGTGGTGAAGGAGGCTGAATCTATGGTCTCTGTCATTTGAGTGGTGATTAGAGCATGCTTCGTTCTCCCCTGTTCTTTCTCCTCCTGCCAGTGTCACTGCCCGCTGGAGACCCCTCCCCAGGCTCCTGCTGTTGGCTACCAGTTATGGGTAGAAGAATTTGAATAATTATAAGTAATTTACTGAGGCAAAATACACATGACATAAAAGTAACCATTTTAACATGAACAACTTAGTGGCATTTAGTACATTCACAATGTTGTCAACTGCTGCCTCTATGCATTTTCATCACCCAAAGGTAACTACGTTAGTAGTTACTCCCTGTTCTCCCCTCCCCTAGCCCCTGACGACCACCAGTCTGTTTTCTGTCTCTGTGGATTTGCCTGTTCTGAACATTTCACATGAATGGAATCATACAATATGTGGTCTTTAGTGATTGGTTTCTCTCACTAAGCATAATGTTTACAAGATTCATCCACACTGTAGTATGTATCAGTACTTCATTCCTTTTATGGCTGAATAACATTCCATTGTATGGATATGCCACATGTGTTTATCCACTCATCTGGTGGTGGGTATTTTGGCTATTGTGAATAGTGCTGCTGTGAACATGCATGTACAAATATTTGAACACCTGTTTTTAATTATTTTGGATAGATACCTAGGAGTAGAATTGCAGGGTCATAGAGTAATTCTGTTTAACTTTTCGAAGAACCGCCAAACTGTTTCCTTCTTTTAACGAGGAAATTGAATCTCAGCAAGGTCACTCCAGTGTTGGCTGGGATTTGAAGCCTAACAGGCTGGCTCCAGGGCCCATGTTTTCAACTACCATGCTGTCCTGCATTTGGGGGTGTCATATCTGGTTAGTACATTTTAGTCTGCACAGTACTGGGCAAAGCAAGGGTGGAAAGGACAGAGGACGACAGGCAGGCTCCTCTCACCTCAGGAGACCAGATATATCATTCCTGGCCAACCAGTGGGTTTTCTGGTCTCTGATTTACTCTCCTTTTCCATTGGGCATCTTGATTTCTAAACTTTGGAAAATCTGTGCGATTGCTGGATCATTTGATTGAGTTGGTTTGTTGATAGGTTGGTTGACGGAGTTATTCAATTCTTCTCTCCCTGTGTCTCTCTCTATATATATGTATGTATATAAAAATCAGGACTGACCATGTCACCTTGACAAAATAATATCAATTCGTTGGGCATTTGCTGTGAGCTGTATGGTAACACTTATATTAGCCTAAATCTCCATGGCACCTAGGCAGACTAGGTCTCATCATCCCTCTTTCTACCATGCAGGGCAGAAGCCCAGAGAAATGAGGTAACTTGCCCACAGTCACACAGCTTATAACTGGCAGAGCTGGGATTTGAACCTCGGTCTGTGCATCTCTGCAGCCTGGATTCTTCCTTATGTGTTTGCTGGTTTCCTTAGATTCCCCAAGGTGTCACATTTTCCACACTAGTGCAGTGATTGTTTTTTTTTTTTTTTTTAAATCTCATTACAGTTCTGGTTTTCCTGGATCCACACAGCCCCCAGAGCATTTTGGGGTGCTCTGAAGTTCTTAGCTGGTCGTGAGAAAATGGGAATTCCTACTGGGGCAGTGGCATTTCATTGCTTTCTTCCTAGTGGTTTACTAACCAGCATGTAGCAAAACAGATTGTCTGGTGTTTATGGTCAAGGTGGTGGTGCTAGTTTTTTTTTTAACTGACTCTGCATCCTTGCCTTCTCAGTACTTAAGTGACTGGGGTGTGAGGTCCAAATCTGTTGTGTGGAGTTGCTCATCCTTCTTCCCCTCAGAGGGATGCTCCACAAAATTGGACAGGGAAGGTCCAGGTCTCTAGCTTCTCTGGCAGCTCAGAAAGCTTGAGACCCATCCTTCTAAGGTGAGAGGGTGATAAAGGTGGCATAGGTAGGCAGGTCCCACCCACAGGGAGTCCATGGCTCCCCAGGTACCAAGCAGTTAAATGCTCTGCCTGGAAAGTAACTTCCTGGAGCCTCGCTTCCTTCTCCAGGTCCCCCTCTCCTGAGGGTGATAAAGCATGAGGGGGAGCTGGGGCATATTTACACCTGTTCCATGCACAAGCTTCAATGGCAGTAATTTTCTGACCTTTTAAAATGGATAAATCTCCTTGGCAGTGGCGTATTTCTAAAGCTTAGCTCAGAGTGGGGGCTGAGGCACTGGGAGACATAGCCAGACCAAGGAGAAGATTGATTAGCCCTGAGGGGATCTGTTCTAGAAACCTGCCACGCCCATGGTGGTTTGGGTAGCAAAGTATGTTTTTGGCCAGAGTGTGAGTCCTTGCGTCACCTCCCAGATGGATGAAAGTGGCAGGCTGTTTTTCAGATTGCAGTGGATTTATTCCTTTGATCACCTGCCTTCGTCTGTCTCCTCTGTGAGCTCTGATGAATGCTCTGTTCTCATGTCTCCGTTATTCGCTGTCACAGGGAACACGGGGCAAGAATCTTATTATCACTGGCTGTTTAACTCCCTTCTAGCATCACCAGGGAGCATAATAACTGTGTGGTTGGCCGTTCCCTTTCTTTTATCCTCCTTTCCTTCCTCCTCCCTCCTGACCTTCCAACCAAGAGGTGTGGGAGAACCTGAGAGAAGGGTCTGGCATTTCTCAGACACCTACTGTGTGCTGGTGTACCCCCACAAGAAAGGTGGTTGTTAAACCCCTTTGTGCATGGAGAGCCTCACGCTCAGAGAGGCAAATAACCATCCCAGGTCACCCAGCTCACTGAGGCCAGGACAAGGATTAAAATCTAGGCCTAACTAACCATGGGGTATTTTCTCTCTTTCTAATGCTGTCTCCAGAACAGGGAGTGGCAGTGTGAACGCTCAGGTGAGCCCCTTCCCGATACCTAGGCTTTTTATTTCTCATGAAATGTGCCTGTGCTCCCTGTCTGGACTGGGTCTCACCTCCTTCCATCAGCTGTTTGTAAATTCACAGCACCCTCTCTGTTAGAGAGGCTGGGACTGGCTTTCCAGGGATCGTTTCCTAACAGAAGGAATGCTCTTTTCTGCCCAGCAAGTGTCACTTCATAATTACCAGTGTAATTAGAGCAGGATTTACCATCTGAGCCTCTGTGGAAGCTGCGAGGCTGTCTTTATAGGTAGCTCTGGCTTAGAAGGGTGTATGACTACCTGAGGAACCCATGGTGTCCTTAGGGCTCCAGCAGACCCACAGGGAGTTACCTCTCAGACTATCCAGGTAGATCTAGAGGCTTCCCATGGTTCCAAGAATAACACCCAAACACCCTGGCAGGAGCTGGCTCCCAGGCACCTTTCTGACGAGGCCTTTGCCAGCCCCCTGCTCCTTGAGGCTCTCAGATCCAATGCCTCCTTTTTTTTAGGAGCTTCTGATGACTGACCAAAGTATCAGCATCATTCCCGCCCCAAACATGTTCTTTTCCGTTGTTGTATCTTAACTTCTTTATGGCACTTACAACTATCTGAAATAATATTCTTGTTCTCATGTTCATTTTCTTGACTTCCTCTTACTAAAATATAAGCTCCTCAAGAACCATCTTGCTCACTGGTCTTCACATGTCCTGCTGAATGAAAATCTGAGACCTTAGCTGATAAGACCTTAGCTGATACCTTCTTACTCCTGTTACACTCAATTACATTCCATTGTTTTTCACCATGCCTCTGTTTTTAATTACTTTGTCTACTTATCCTTTTTTTCCTTTGTGCATGGAGGAAGCCTGTAAAATTCCTAATAAGAAGCACCTTATCTTTGTATTCCATTGGATCCCCAGTGCCTGGTATGGAGTAGATTCTCAGTGCACATTGTATGGGTGGGTGGTGGGTTTGGGATGGATTGGATGGGTTGGGTGGGTGTGTGGGTGAATGGATGGATGGAATGACAGATGGATGAATGGGTGGGTGAGTGGGCTTGGGGATGGATGGATGAGTGGTTGGATGGAACAATGGGATAGATGAATGAATGAATGGGGTGGGTGAGTGAGTAGATGGATTGATGGAGGGATAAATGGGCAAGTCTCGCTGAATTTTCCTGAGATACCCCTTGGACACTTGTAGTAGTGTGCTCTATCTTACAAATTTTATTTGGATGGGTTGGTTAGGGTCTCCCAGAACTACTATATTTCTGTCCATTTCTCTCTGGAAACTCATCAGAGTTTGTGCTTTATGTATTTTGAGCCCCTGTCATATGACTCACAAAGGCTATTTATTGAGTGGTATTGGTTATGGATTGAAACTTTCATGGATATAAATGGCCACATTGAGCTTCGTTAATGCTTTCTGCCTTGGGTTTTTCTGAAATCAGTATTGCTTTCTCTCTCTCTCTCTCTCTCTCTCTCTCTCTCTCTCTCTCTCTGTGGTTCCCATGGACCTGGACACATCCTTTTGTTGTTACTCTTCTTTCATTTCTCTTTGTTGGAGGTATCTCTTGGAGGTAGACTGTGGATAGATCTTGTTTATTCACCCAGTCTGAGAATCTTAGCCTTTTAATAGTGGAATTCAGTGTATTTGTCATAATATATATGTTTGATCAGCTGTCATTTAAAAAATTCCTTAAGAAGAACTTTTCTTGCTGTTGCAATTATTTTCTCTCTTCTTGGCTCTGCAGATTCTGTTTGATTTGCTTTTATCTTACCTGCTGTTTTGGAAGGTAGGCATCCTGTTACTAATTCTACATATGGTTGCCCTTCACTTCATTGAAAAGGATGCTGTAACCCATGTTTCACTAATAGTCAAAGTCAAGAATGAAATGGCATCTTTGAATTCCATCCATGCAAGATGAGGAAATTGAGCTCACCTGCACTTTGCATTTCCCTGTACCTTCTTCCATCTTCACAGCCTTTGGCACCATAATGGAGACCTTCAGAGCCAGCTTAATGTCCCTAAGTTATAATTTTGACATCGTCATAGTAATGGGTAGTGCTTGTGGATGGGGTTATAGATTAACAGGCACTATGATAAGCACCAGGTACAGAATTTCTCACCTAATCTTGACAACCCAAGGAGGAACTCTCCTTTGCCTTCACTTTTAGATGGTGAAAGTGAGTCTTTGGGGTTTTGTAACTTGCCCGAGGTCACATATTTGAGTAGGTGGCAGAGCCATTAATACTTGGAACTGATTCTAGCTCTTAACCACGGCTGTTTTGTTCACTGTCAGAAATGACTGCTGCCAGCCGTAGGTGGCTTTGGAAATGTATTTACACCCAGCAGTTCATCCGGGCTCTTACCTGCTCTGTTTCCACCCACAGTGCTCCCTTCTTGAATTAGATTTATGTTATTGACCCCAGACTTCTAGACCAGTACCACCCACATTTTGGTGTGCTAGGAGAACCTGTGGGGGTGCTTGTTAAAATGCAGAATCTGATTCAGGAAGTCTGGAGTGAGGCCTGAGATCCTGCATTTCTTATAAGCTCCAAGGTGATGCTGATGCTGCTAGTCTCAATGCCTTTCTGTGATAGCAAGATTGTGGATTACTCCAGAACCTAGTCACTCTGTCTGCTTAATTGGCCTTGTTTTTATTGGTGCTCTAGTTCACTACTCTTTAATGCAGTGGTTTAGCAAATGGACCCTGAAGATGACTGCCTTGATTCAAATCCCAGCCCTGCTACTGTCTCACTGGGATAACAGTACCCATCTCACTGGATTGTTTAAGCAAAGTGAGATAAATGAAGTGTTTAGAACAGTGTCTGGCACATGCTGAGGGCAGGATTCATGCTTGGTATTGTTATTGGCTCCACTGAGGATTTGCTACCTTCCTCCCTGCTCTACCAGCTCTTTTCTCAGCCTTTGGGATTTCTGCAGACCCAGCCCTTAACGTCCAGGTTCTTCCTGTTTCCTCTACATGAATCCTTTCCTCAAGATGGCTGGAATCTCACCTCTTCCATGCAGCCCTCCTAGTTAACCTTTCTCTGTCTAATCCCCCCAGCCAGTCTTATAAAAATTTCTGCCTCTCCACCTAGCTGCAAGAGTACATATTGAACTTCTGTAACTGATAATTTCGTGTATGTCGATTTGAAAAATATACTTTGATTGGCTATTTGGGACCGGGAGCAAGACCCCTGGGGAGATTTTGAGTAAAAACAAAGTGCTACTATTGAGCTACCTGGGGGACTATTCTTCCCGAGTGGGTTGTACAAGCTTAGATTCAAAAGAGAATTGGTTAGGATAATAGGGGTTAAGAGGCCCTTGGGTGGGGAGAGCAATGGAAGAAGAGAGAAGACACGAAGCGGCTGTCATCTGGAAGAAAACTTTGGAGAAGGATCAGGGATTTTTGAAGGAAATTGTCAGGAAGTTCTGTACCATTATGTACAACATTTTCCTCTGTTCCATCAACCTCCAAACTGTTCAGCAAAATGTCCATTTCCTGTTAGTGTTTTGTGGGGTTGGCTCGGTTTTGGAGGATGGTGATGAAGTGCCAGGTATGGTCTCATGGTGGGTATGGTAGGGGTCTGATTGATGTGTTGGCAGTTCATCTACACTGAGGTGGGGCTCAGATGTTAGTATTTTTGAAGACTTCCCAGGTGATGTCAATATACAGCCAAGGTTGGGGACTTCCAACTGTGGGCCTCACATTGTATAGGGTGTTTATGGTGTTAAGACCCCAGAGCCACTTTTTAAGAAGGTGGTGGTCATGTTACGATGGTCCTGTAAGTTTGGGGAAAAAAGCTAATTGGGTTTCTTCACTACAGGGTTTATCAGCACCTTTAATATGCTGATAATATGTTTTAACCATACAACCTTTTTGAGGAATCTCTCTGAACATGATGTGGGTACTTGATACCTACTTTTCATCTGCAGGCCCTAGAGCCAATTTCCACTAAAAAGTTCCACTAGATACCTTTACATTGGTGGATTTGATGATGATGATGATGATGGGTACTGGTGAAGGAGATAGTGATTTTGATTATGATCTTCTTATGACCAAGCAAAGATTCAAAGGACTAGGAAGGAAATGCTCAGCCCCCCTCCCGGGGACAGGCTGTCTTCCCTACCAGGTGGCCCCGACTGTCATTTCCAATTTGGGAAACGGTCTTACTTTGCATAAGTGATTGAAGTAATTGCACTGCCTGTTTCTCTTAATCTACAAGACTCTGAGTAGGGATGGGGCAGCTAATGGGGTTAGTTCTGATTTTCTCTAGATTGTTTTTGATGCACAGTCACTGTCTTTTTTGGTCACCCCAATTGCAAGCTCCATATCAGGGAGCCATAGCACATGTTATCCAAACTCTCACCTCCTCTGATGGGCTTGTGTGTCAGGATGGATTCCTGATGGCTCCCTCTCTTGTGGATGCCTCACATTTTCTGATTGCAGAAAAGTCTCCCTAGAGACCTGTACAATGATGTGCCGTGTCACTGAAGGGCATTTCTGGCTCAGGTACTCTTGTCTTTCCCCAGCCATTTAGTGTGACTTTTTTTGCCAGCTCAGGCAGACAGGATGTGATGGAGGGCTCACCTCACCCAACCTCAAATGTGCTTCTCCTTTCGTCTCACTGCACATGACGGTGGCCAGCCTAGCCTACCCGCTTGTTGGTGACCATTCTTTTTTTGTTTGTTTTTTTTCTTCAACTCAGTAGGAAGAGAACAAGGAATGCATAACCCATAGAACTGAAATTCTGCATCCCCCACCTTCCTTGGAGGAGCAGGTGACAGAAGAGGCAGCCAAACATTCCCTATTCCACAGCCAAATGTTACCCTCTCCCTGGGGGCTCAGCTTGGCGGAGTAAATTTCAGAGCCTTGGCATTTTTTCATCCCAATTTAGGTTAGACTAGCAAAAGGAGTTTGATTTCTAAAAGTGGGGCAGTATTCACACTGTCCGATCTGAGCAGACAGAGGGTTGGAGTGGGCCAACAGAGAGAGGGAAGGCTTAGCGTGTGTGGGGTTGTGTGTTCCTGGTGGCCGAGCTCCTGGTGTGCCTTTCAGTAATGGGTAATAAGTGTGCAGTTATTTAATTTGGAGTCAGATCGGCAGCATTATCGATTACCTGGAACATCTGAAGCTCTAGAAAAAGCCCCTTGCATGAAGAAGTATGTCTGTAGTAAATCGTCGAGCATTTAAAGTTAAACAGACACATACAACATACGTGAAGTAATTCTCATTGGTATTATGACTGCAGGATTAGAGGTGCTGGTCAACTCTGAGATGCCAGCCCCAGATTCAGGTGTGCAGAAGGAAGGGTGGATAGAGCACATCTGCTTCTCTCCAGATTGACTTTCTGCTCTTCTCTATCCTGCACTGTGCCTTGGGAGGCTTCCCTCTGTAGACCATAGCACCAGGCACCCTTGTCTACTGGCTTCTGGGTGGGTTTGGGTAATAGGGAGTCACAGCAGGTTATAGGAAAAGGGAGGAGAGGGCAAGGCATTTATAGACCCTGCTTCCTCCTGTGGGCTGCTGCATTCCTAGACTAAGATCTCAGGCAACGCTTTCTGTCTATTTTCAAGTTCAGAGACGGTGGCAGAACCTGGAGTCCCACTGTTACTAGCCCCAGAGCACTGTGTCATCTTTTGTGGGTCTCCTATCCCCTACCCACACCTTTATAAATAGTCCTTTTATTAAATTCCTCTCAAATTATCCTAATTTGAGGGTGCCATCTGTTCCTTCCTAGGACCCTGGCTCATACAATGGAGAAGACAATCACATAAGAATGGAGTCACACTTTAAGTGCCACCTTTTCAGAGAGACCTCCCTGATCCCTGTTATTCTCTATTACAGCATCTGTTTGATTTCCTTTATGATACTTGTCAAAGCTTGGTGCTATCATGTCGTTCATTTCTTGGTGTGTTTGTTGCTCATCTCCTCTTCTAAAACAAGGACTGTCAGCACAGAGAAGTTAGGTGACTTGCCCAAGACCACACAGCTAGGAGAGGGTAGAGATGTAATTTGAACCTAGGTCTCTGATTCCAAAGTACCTCCTCCCAGAGCTGTGCACAGAGTCTGAGCTTCAGGTGAGGTACTGTTTCCCTAGAGTATCTGTTACCTGTTTTCATGGTGGACAGAGAAAGCTTGGGTTTCCTAAAACATTCCTTGAACCCAAAGCTGGTTCCTCTTTTGCATCAGGCATTTTGCCCTGAAACAGAGACAGAGAGTGGTCCTCAGCATCCTTGGTCCTTCCCTTCATTTCCCACTCTCCATCCTCCATCTCAGCTACCAGGAGGTCAGGACCTTGACCCTTGTCCACTGGCCCTTCTTTGTCTACTCAGAGATGGTTACTGTGCTCAGGCCTGCTGGGCCTTGGGGCCACTCAGATGCTCAGGTGGCAGGATTCTCCTCAGAGATGGGAGCTATCTCACATTCACAGAGTGGCTTGTGATCTGGGTTTTCTTTCAATGGGAGATACACAAAAGAAAACCCTGCTGAGCTCTGTGGAATCACTAATGATGTGTTGAAGTGTTTGACCACAGGTTGAAGCTGATGGGGGATTTTCTCCTAATCTCTCTCAAAGGTCTCAAGGAAAAGGAGATAAAAGCACACACATACCTGTTATACATCCATAAACACTTCCCCATCTATACCTCATGTGTAGATATAAAACAATTTCCACACTTTTCTTTCTCCAAAGTACAGACGAGTATGAAGAAAATAAAAATTCCATGATCCCGTCACCTAGACAACCCCTGCTGACATTAAAAACGCACCTTATTAGCCAATTCAAATGGTACAGGAAGGTACAAAATGCCTCCTACCCCCATCCCTCATCCCAGTCTGTCCTACTTCCCAATGGCTTTGTGAATTCCTTCTGGAAAAATAATCTATGGCTATGCTAGTGTGTGACTGTGTATACACAGCCTTAAACATTGATACCAACGTGGTCACACACAACACATTCTTTGGTGACTTGACTGTTCTCTTCTTTTACTTGGAGCTCTGCCCATAGCAGCACGAACATAGTTTTATTCCTTTCTTCATGATGGCTGCATAATATGTCATCATATGGATGTACCGTGATTTGTTTGATCTTGACAGCTTGCTTCCACTGATTTGCTTTTAGAAGCAATGTTTCAGTGAACATCATTGTGCATATATCTTGTCATATTTTTCAAGGAAATCTATGTAGAATATATCCCTGAAGGTAGAACAGCTCGATCAAAGGTCTGAGCATTTAAAATTTCAATAGATATTGCTAAATTACCCTTGGTGATGGTTGTAATCTCATATATGATCACATCATTGAGTATCAGTCCATGGTACCTCACACAAGTATATTAATTCTAAAAATATTCAAAGATTCTCAGTGATGGAAGTGGGGGAGTTCATTTGTTCTTCTTGACATTCACACTGGTGCACACAACCTCTGTGGTGGCACTTCTCATGTTGAGTTGATTTTTCTTTCCTGGCTCCCCCCCATTAAACTGGCGCCATCTAAGGTGGGATCAGGGTCTTAAATTCAGCATCCTTACCCAACACAGTAGCTAGCTTATAGTTGACATCCATACATGTTTGCTCGAATCTTTTCACTATTCTGTCTCATAGGACAACTGCCATGGAAACACATTCTCTGCTCTCAAGGATATGATTACCACCCATCTGGGTATCTTTCTTCTTGGTCATGGCCATTTGCTATGTCCTGGGAAAGGAAGATACTGTGTACCTCACTTGGACTTCAATTTCTCAGTCAGCCTTTGTTTTACTTTGCTCAAGCTGCCGTAACAAATTCACCCCAGATTAGGTGGCTTAAACATCAGAAATGCATTTTCTTAAAATTCTAGAGGCTGGAAGTCTTGAGATCAAAACTTGAAGGGTTGTTCTCTTCTGAGACCCCTCTCCTTGGCTTGTAGATGGCTGTCTTCTCCTTGTGTCTTTCTTCTGTGTCAGTGTCCTAATCTTCTCTCTAAAGAGGATACCAGTCAAATTGGATTAGGGCCCACCCCAGTGACCTCATTTAATATTAATTACCTCTGTAAAAACCCATCTCCAGGGATGCCTGCTTGGCTCAGTCGGTTAAGCATCTGCCTTTGGCTCAGGTCATGATCCCAGGATCCTGGGATTGAGTTCCATGTTGGGCTCCTTGCTCAGCAGGGAGTCTGCTTCTCCCTCTGCCTGCCGCTCCCCCTGCATGTGCTCTCTCTCTCTGACAAATGAATAAAATCTTAAAAAAAAAAAAAAAAAAACCCCTCTCCAAATAGTCACATTCTGAGGTACTAGGGGCTAGGACTACGATGAATGAATTTTTGAGGGACAACTCATCCCATAACAGCCCTCCTCTTGGGTACTGATGACAGGGACCCCTGTCCCAGTAAGGGTTCTATACTAGCAACTTTCACTTTGAGTCACATGATAAACCCATGGGACCTCACTTTTCACCATCATGATGACTTTTCCAATCTCAGAGATCTAGGACTTAGAAGACGCTTGGTCCAGGTGAGCCATGAAGTGTCTGGGGCAGGGCAGCGTGGGCCTTATTTCTCAGGCTGTGGACACAGATAACTTTCTTATGCCTAGCACTCCCGTGTGCTGCAAGAGTCTTATACTCCATTCTGTACTTGGAAGCAAGGAATTTGCTTCTGGGCGGAGATGATGGGCAGATGTGTGTTTGGTTGTTTCTCCTGTCTCTTGGAGCCCAGCCAGGGCTGGCTGGTGAGGTGTGACTTGTCATGGGCAAAGCCCGTGGAGGAAAGGGAGCCAGGGCTGCTGACAAAACTCAGCATGTGAGCCAGGAAGGAAGACAAAGCAGGCACTTGATTCAAATCTAATTTTCCACGCTAATGCTGATGGATTGTAAGCAGTGCTTGAAGTGCTGTGTGTACCCACAATCTGAGACCACACCCAGGTTCATAAAGAAAGAATGCCTTGATTGATGTAAGATGCCAGCCAAGGGCACAGGGTGGAGTTTGGGGGCATATGTGCCCTTCCTGCTTCTACATGTGCCACTGTTGTGCACGAAGCAGGTCGACCTGGCCTGTACTACCCTTCCAGAAGCTTCTGGGTAAATGGCTTTTCCTGCAGCTTTGGGCTTAGTTTGCTTCCTGGGTAAGGGATATTCTCAAGGTCCTGAAGGGCAAACAAAAAAGTGATAATCATTGCTCTTAGGAGGCTGTAAGTAGCTTGTGGAGCAGAAGACCGTTTTCTGATCCTTTGCTTTTGAAATTCCTCTGAGAGGCGACCGTGTAGAGCACATACATCCCATCAGCTATCACAGACAACAAAACTGGTCACATAAAGTGTCACAGAGTACTAGCCCCAGAAAGAGACTTCATGTCTGGGGCCCAGTGTAGGGGAGTTCTTAAAATAGTTTACAAAGCATGACTGGGGGAAGTGTCGAAAATGCGCTAACTGTCAGAGTTTAAGGCCCTTTATGACTTGGGATTCTCCGTTGGGATATAGCCCCTTTTTTTCTGAGTCATTCTAGAATCACCAATAGCAGGGTGGCAGGCGTGATGTATGTGCCAGCAATGCTCTTGGGCAGACATCATTAGTCTAACAGGATGCACTTGGTCCCTGCTGTTCTGTGATCACCACTCTTTTCCAGGTCTGGCTCCAGATGCCCCTAGAGGAAGCCTTGCTTGACAAATCCCACAAGGCATACCTGCCCCCCCACCCCCCCACCACATTTATAACACAGTGGAGTTGCTTTAGTTTCCAAGGCTCCTTCCTATCTAATTGTCTCTAGTTTCCACACCCTTCAGATTTCATCTTGGAGACTGACAGCTTCTCGTCTGTATGGTTGTCCTGGCTGTCAGGCTCCATGTTTTGTAGTATGAAATATAGTGAACCTCTCTACTTCTGGATATGCCAATTTGTCTTTCATAATGCTCCAGACAGGATCAGAGTGGAAGTTTGCCCTTCGATCTGCTGATAAAGCAAAGGCCTATTGTGTGAATACAAATATGGATGAGCATATCAGTTACCTACTGCTGAGTAACAAATTACCCCAAACTTAGCAACTTAAAACGACAAACATTTACTATCTCATGGTTTCTGTGGGTCAGGAGTTTCCCAGTGGCTCAGCTGACGTTCTGCCTCAAAATCTCTCACGGGCTGTAGTTACGATATTGGCTAGAACTGTAGTCCCCTTGGGGCTTGACTGGGGAGGACCCCTTTCTAGACTCACACATGATGCTGGTTGGGCTGAGAGCCCCAGGTTTTCACTGGCTGCAGGCTGGAGACATTAGTTCCTTGACACATGGGTCTCTCCAGAGGGCAGCTCATACGTCATCAGCTTTTCTTAGAGTAAAGAAGTGAGAGAGAACACCAGGACAGAAGGTGCAGGTTTTTGGTAACCTAACCTTGGAAGTGACATCTCATTTCTTTTGCTGTATTCCTTTCATGAGAAGCAAATCAGTTAAGTTCAGCCCACACTTGACGGGATTCTACAAGGGTGTGAATACCAGGAGGCGGGGATCATTGGAGACCATCCTAGAGGTTTCCTATTAGAGTATAAAATGAAGTGCTTAGTAATAATGATGCTATTACAGAAATTAAGCACATATCAAATGCCCGGCACCACAATCAGAGACTTACATGGATTTCAAGGTTGAGTCCTCATTATACCTCAAGGAGGGAGGCGCCACTGTCTCCGTGTCACAGATCAAGAAATTGAGGCTGACAGAAGCTAAGTAACTTGCCCAGGCTGTCTGGCTCTGGAACCCGAGTTTTTGACCAGGAGGCTCTATCACCTTTGGACTACTTTAAGGGGTTTTCTTAGATACTGTCAAGAGTTTCAGAAGTGCTTGTGAATGTGTACCCTCTGTGGGAACACAAGAATGAGGGAGGGGTTGAGGACTGACCTAGAATTTGTGGTCATATGGCACTTAATACTGTAATCTTAGGGATGCCATCTCCTCTTGGACCTCATTTTCTCTCTTTGGAAAGTGGAGATGATCATGGTTCCTACATCCTAAGATTGTTGTGAGAATTGAAAGAGGCAGCACAAAGTTCCCAGCTCCTAGTAGGAATTCCATATGAGCTAGTGTGCCTTCTCTCTGTTTCCCAATAATTTATTCTAATTCTGACAATTCTTTTTTTCTCCCCAAAGCACTTCCTCTAAGAATTGCTTTATTCCCATCATTCTTAAAAGTAATAACAGTTAAAGCCCTATAAAAATGCTGTGCGATACAGACTGCCTTTCCGCTGGGGAGTCCCAGTGATGGAGACTCAACGTAGGGGCTGTCCAAGTGATTGAGGCTAACTTTGGGTTCCATCCAGGGTTGTCATACTTCCTGAAAACTGCCTATGATGGAGAGAGCATTTGGAGAGAGGAACAAGGGGCTCTAGGAAGCTTCTTGTTCTCCATCTGACCTCCAGCTTGGATGTCTTGTCTTCTGAGTGAGGGGAGAGGAGCCAAGGGGACCAGTGAGAGCCCGTATTCCTAGCAGACATCAGTATTCAGCCTCATCACTGTTTATAGTGAACAGTTTCAAGTATGGACTCCCTGGCATGGGCAGACGGGGAAGCTGGAGCAAAGAAGGTTTGGGCAGATGGCGGCAGGTGCTTGGAATGCCCAACTGCCAGTTATCTGTCAGGTCTTCTTGATTTGGAGGAAACTATGCTCTGCTCAGGGAAGTGCCTGGAGTGTCTCTGTCTTCCCTGGTCAGTCTGTCAGCTTGTTCTATCTGTCTTTCATTCTCTCCATTCTCTCTCTCTCTCCCTCCCCGCCCCCCCCCACCGTGTGTTTGTGTGTGTGTGTGTGTGTGTGTGTGTGTGTGTGTGTGAGAGAGAGAGAGAGAGAGAGAGAGAGAGAGAGAATGTGAGTGCCCTTCTGGTTTTACTTGGATTGGTCCCAGGAGATAGAGAAGACATTGGCCAGGACTCCATGCCCTTCTCATTTCTAAGCATGAAAGAAGCATTGGTAAGAGTCAGGTATTTTTTTTTTCTCTTAAGTTTTTCTTTAATGGGCTCTGGGGATTTAGGAATAAAATCCAGGGGTGCCTGGGTGGCTCAGTCGTTGAGCGTCTGCCTTCGATCCTGGGATCAAGGCCTGCATCAGGCTCCCTGCTCCACAGGAAGCCTGCTTCTCCCACTCCCACTTCCCGTGCTTGTGTTCCCTCTCTCACTGTGTCTCTCTCTGTCAAATAAATAAATAAAATCTTAAAAAAAAAAAAAGAAAGAAAATCCAAAACTCCTTTATTTGGCAACGTCAGAACCCCTTTTATCTTGTCAGCCTCATCTCATATCTCATTCTCTTCATCCCGACACTCTTGCCTCAGTGGATATTTGGGTCCCCAAAGTGCCTCCAGGCCTTTACAAGTTTGTTCTTCTCAGAATGCTTTTCCCTAACTTCTCCCTATACCTTTACTGTTAGAATTCCTACTCATCATTCAGGGCTCAGCTTAGGTGTCCCTTCCTCAGAGAAGCCTTCCTGGAGTTTTCTGACTAGGTCAGACTCCACATTACATGCTATCAAAGCTTTCTGTGTTCCCCCCTTTCCACCTTGGAGCCCATTGAAGCTATGACTAATTACCTCTCTAGTGTCCAACTGGACAGAAGGCTTACTAACAGTGGGGATAAGGACCATCTTGTTCTCTATTATTTCTTGAGTTCTTAGCACAGGGCCTGGGAAGAAGATGCTCATTTATTTATTTTATTGAGTGAAGGAATGAGGTGGAAAAACAGATGGAGGGCAGGAGCCAAAGATCATAGAGGACCTGGCAGCATGGATTGGCTCTGGGCCACTAAGGATGAGGTAGGCTTGGGCCCTTTTCTCTCTCCTAGAGACTCAGGTCTGGAGGGGCTGGGCCCCATTCTTGTCCCGGGAGGTTTAGAGACCGTGTTCTAGGGAAATGGAGACATTAGAGTCAACATTACTGTCCCTGGGATTGTCTTGTGTGCTTGAGACAATGGCGTATGGAGTCTAAGGAGCAAGACTGGGATAACAGTTTTATCTTCCAAGGTGCCAGAGCTCATGTCTACCTTGCAGGCCTGGGAAGCTTTATCACATCTCTCCTTGTCCTCAGTGTGCTATGTCTTTGATACACATTATCTCCTTGAAATGATGTCTATGATAATAGGGATGATGATGGTGGTGATAGTGGAGGACGATGGGGATTATGGTGATGGTGGTGATGATAGTGATGTTGATGATAATGGATGATGGTGGTGTGATAGAGTAGCTGAAACTCAAGTGCTGTTTTAAATGTCCATACTCTGCCAAGCACTTCAAACACGTTATCTCCTTTGGTCCTCGCAAGGGTATTTTCTGGTAGTTTCCATTTGTGGTATTTACATTTTCATAAAGGAGGACACCATAATAGAGAGTGGTTACCTAAGTTGCCTAAAGTCATACTGCTAGGAAGTGGCAGATCTGGGCCTGATTCCCAGCTCTGTAGGCAGAATAGGGAGAAGGCTGGGGCATTTCTGCATTATAGGAGTCCACATTACTGACAGCCTCATACAGTTTTCCCCCTGACTTCTGCTATCCTTTTCCTTGTCTGTGCTCGAATCTGTGCTTCAGGTGAACAGTCAGGGACCATGGGGTAAGTTGAGAGCTGTTAGCTTTCTTGGGAAGAAGACAGAAGACAAGGAATTGAGCATAAACATCCTTAGGGCCCAGGGCTTGCCCAGAGGGCTGGGATCTAAGACAGTGGCTTAAGTTGTAATACACCTGGGTGAGTTAAAAGCACAGTTCTGAAACTAAGTGGACTTGGGTTCAAATCCAACCTGAAGCCCTAACTGGCTGTGTGACCTTGGGCAAGATGGTGTCCTTGTCTTTCGATTCAATTTCCTTGTCTCTAAAATGGGGACAGTGGTCCCTACTCATAGGGCTGTCATGCCATGTAGTAAGTCTGTTACATATTGGCTGGTGGTGGTATTGCTGTTATTATCTCATGATGTCAGAGCCACCCGGAGGAGGGGAACCAACATTCCTTCAACTCTATTATGTGCCGGTTCCTGACACAGTGACTGCACTTGGCTCTCATATCAATTCTGTAAGATTGGTGATTTCCCGGTGAAGTAGATCCCTCTCTGAGAGGTCAGGTACCTTTCTCAAGGTCATGCAGCTAATTAAGCACCAGAGCCGGTATGTGGAACTCAGTCTGAGCTCCCAAGCAGTCTTCTTCCTTCCACTAGATCCAGGCATTCCAGGGAGCTGCCAACCTTCTTGGCACTGCTGGTGCTAAATCCCAGGACATCTCACAGCCCAGAGCATCTGGGAGGAGGTCAGACTCAGGCCTGCGCCATTGTTTCCAACTGTTGTCAGTCTTGGTGCTGCCAGCAGCCTTGACCTCGGCCACCATCTCTAGGATCAGAAGTCCATGAGCTGCAGCCACTGGCCTGGCATGAACTCGTTCCCAGCTTCTCCATGTGACGGAGCTGGATGGCTCTGAGGAGGTGGATTCCTACCACCCCTCTGTGATCACCTAGTACTGTGTGGAGGGGAGCGCGAAAGGACCCCCTCTTGTATTGTCTATTTCACTTTGGTAGAAATAACAGCGACTGATTACATTCTAAAGCCAAACATCACAACCCTTTGAAGTGGGTGGGATCACCTCCTCCTTTCACAGGACAGAAATGGAGTTTAAGTGCTGTGTTCAAGGTCACCTAGCTAGCAATGGCAACACTAAGACTTGAACCCAGGTTGCCCTGACTCTTAGCCAAAATGCCCCTCTCTGTGTGAGGCAGAGAGAAGGGCCCTGGGAACCCAGCATTGCTATCCTGAGCTCTCTTCCGGGTGGAATTGTTGTGGGATGCTGAGAGCTTGTGAGAATGGACTCTCCAGCCTGCTGAGGTACTGAACCGAGGGCTGGGGGAGGTGAGTGTGGCCAAGCCCTGCCCTGGCTCCTCCAGCCACTCAGGCGTGTGAGCTCAGAGCAGCTGCTGCTCTCCAGGCAGCCTTGAAACTTCGGGGAGGCCTGGCCAGCCAAATTCCAGTCAAAGCTCGGAGAGCAGAGTTCATGAGGCTGCTGCGCCCCCTGCAGGCCATGTGCTGGCGTTGCATCCACCTCTGCACTCCTGAGTTTTGCTTTTTAATAAACTTTTTAAAAAAAATTGAAGTATAATATACATATAGAGAAGCAGACAGTCTCAAGAGTACAGCTTGGTGAGCTATCACAGGATTAATATCTAGGACATCAGCACCCCAGAGCCGCCCCCGCCCCAGCACTGACTTCTAACACCATAGGTTAATTTTGCCCGTTTTGAACTTCATATAGATGGAATCACACAGTATGTATTTTTATATCCTCTTTTGCTCACAAGAAATGCATACATACATTTATCAAGTGATGTGTACTAGAATGTTTATAGCAGCACTACTCATAGTAGCCCCAAATCATTGGCAGAGAGTGGATAAAATCATTGTACTATATTTATACAATGGAACTCCTACAGCAATGGAAAGAGATTAGCAACTGCTATGGGTAACTACTCTAATGAATCCAGATTATGCTTGGCATCCACATGCCTCTCAGACATGTCCCAGGAGCTGTTCTGGCAGCCCTGAACTAGACCTTGAGAGGGGTGCCCAGGATGTTCTCAAACTGCCGTTGTGGGCCCAGCCAAAGTCCATATGGGAGCTGGTCCCTAAGGACTGCTCTTGCACTATAAACATCATATAGCTCAATTTTTCTCAAGCCTAGTGCAAATTAGAATCACCCATGGAGCTTTAAAAAAAAAAAATGAAAAGTGATGTCTATGTCCCATCATAAGAGATTGAGCTAATTGGTCTGGGTGGACTCCCAACATTGGCTTTTTTTTTTTTTTTTTTTTAAAGCTTCCCTCATGATTCTAATATGTGGCTAGAATTGAGAATTTGCAAACTGTGGTTTTTGGCCCGACAGCAATAGCATCACCTGGTTGCTGGTTGGAATTGCAAATTCCTGGGTTCCACCTCAGACCTACTGACTAAAAAAACTCTAGGTGTGGGGTCTGGGAGTCTGTTTCAGTGAGCCCTCCATGGACTACTGCTGCACAGTCAAGTGGGAGGACCCCTGCATCACCCCCTTTTCTCTGCTGATACTGAGGGTTTCACCAGGGATTTGTTGGATGAGAGGAACTCAAAGATCATAGGCAATCTATGTTTCCAGTTCTAATTAAAGCCTTTAATACCCATCTATTCTGTGCCTGTTCACTTAGTACTTCCTATGTGTCAGGCTGTGCTCAGTGCTAGGTGTGTGACCTCATGGAGTCTGCAGTCTAACGAGGGAAGAGAGACTGTCAAATTAAGACAGCATTGCAATAAAAGCGAAGTACATAATGCTAAGAATGCTTGCACCAGCCAGGTCTTCTCTGAAGGATGTGATCTCAGCTGAGACCTGAAAGTGAAGAGGATTAATTGAGTAAAAGTAGAACAAAGAACATTTTAAATGTAGAGAGCACAGCATTTTCAAAGGTCCTGTGGCCAGAGGGGTACACCTTTGCATTTTTGGTCAAATGAGTGAGCCATTTGGATAAAATGACATTTACCTTTTCCCACTAAACCATCAACTATCAAGGACTTGGCACTTTCCCTCTGACCTTCAAGCAGTTACCTTAAAGGGAGGAGAAAGCTGATCTTGATTGTCTCCGTATTCACTGTGATATCCTATTCACTTCTTTCAACCCTGTAGCCTAGATCAGGGATTGGTATACTATGGTCCATGGGCCAAATCTGGTCCATTGCCTATTTTTGTAAATAAAGTTTTATTGAAATACAGCCATTAAAACTCAGATCCCCAAGACTTTCAGTGTTGTTCCAGTCTTCTTCCTCAAGACAAACTCTCTCTTCCTTCTGTGTTTTTTCTTCTCCTGTAATAAGAACTCTCTGTACCTTAAGGTGTGAGGACTTTGAAAGAACTAACTTCTACCTTGAATCACACACACAAAAGCAAACCATTGCCTCCATCAGCCTAGGAAAACTTGGCAAAGTTGCTACCCCTGTTGGCTTTCCCCAGTGCTGATTGAGTTAACAGAATTTTTTCCACAGACGCCCAGGTTGGGTAAATGTAATAAGAGTTGAGAGTGATGACAATACTGATCTGGGGAGATTGATAGATCAGCCCAGATTCCTCCCCAGTGAGGCCACTCTGGGTGTTGATGCAGCAATATGTTTGCTTGCTCTGCTTATTAAAGTTTAATATTTGAAAACTTCTTTTTCGTCTTCCATCAGAGATCTTCTCGAACACACGAGGTAACCACACTAGAGACTGATTAAATCTTTCTTTTATTCACAAGGGTTTGAGGGAAGGTGTTTCTGCAATGGTAGCCAAAATATGAAATTAATCACCATGTCTCATTTGTGGCTTTTCCAAAAGAGATGGTGGAAGAGGAAAGAAAAGAAAGAAAACAGAAGGATTTCGAAGGGCAGAGATAAACAGGCTTCTTGCGAGGCTTTGGGAAGACTTGAGTGAGGTGATGGACTTCATGGTGGGGCAGGAGATGGGGCCCCAGTACAACAACAGTGTGTTCTGTTCTGTATTCTTGGTTATGTGCCATGGTGTCCTAAGGCAGAGGGATGAGTTCTTGTCAGAGATCCAAAAGGGAGCGGAGTCTGAACTCTATGCTTTCTTCCCAAACAGTTCTATGCCATCTCATTGGCGAATCTTGTCCTCATCGAAAACCTTGTTCCCCAAATCCAGACATTTGGATTCTAATCTTGCCACTAGAATCGGCAGAACCTGTGACCTTGAGCCGACACTTGACTTGTGTGTCAAAGGAGAGCTGTCAGACCCTGACCTGCCTGTGTCAGAGAGAGCATGACAGAACTGAGCACTAGATGTATCTTTCTTTACACATGCACAGAATTTGGCTGTGATGAATTACTCTGGGGGTGTTGATGGATCTTGGGTAGGTGCCCAAGATCTGAGTCTGCGAGTTCCTGCTTTGGAGTGCATGGGAGAGCTGATGACAAGGGCTGTGGTCGATGGGATGAGGGGTGTAGTGGACAGGAGGTCTTTGCCTCCCACTGAGGTCTCTTGGGGCAGCATGTTCCTGGTTCCTTTGAGCCAATGGCGGAGGAGGCATATCCACTCGGCAGTCAGTGGGCATGTTTGGGTTGGTGTTATGGGATTATGAATAGTAGAAATGGGGTTGAGAAGGATCATGATGAAAGCTGACTTTGCTAGTAGTGCATTGGGAATTCAATGGCTGCTGTAACAAAATGCTATAGATTGGGTGGCTTATAAACAACAGACGTTTATTTCTCACTCTTCTGGAGGCTGGGAAGTCCAAGATTGTGGCAGCAGCAGATTTGGTGAAGGTGAGGACCTGGTGTCTTCTTACTGTGTCCTCACATGGCTGAGGGAAGTCTCTGGGTCTCTTCTATAAGAGCACTGATCCCATGCATGAGGACTCTGCTCTCATGACATAATCACTTCCCAAAGGTCCCACCTCCTAATATCATCCTCCTGAGGGTTAGGATTTCAACATATGAATTTGGGAGGACAGAAACATTTGGTTCATTGCAGGTACCCAATAGCTTTTGCTTGCTGGGCATCTGGGGTGGACCAGTTGAGAGACTTCAGTGATGAAGATGGTTAAAGGTGATTAAAAGCCCCAACAGCAAATATGGTCCTAGGTTGACCCCTCTCTCTGCCTGTTCATTATGTTCCAAACATACTCATATTCTCCTAGCTCCTTGTAGGCATCTTTGCTTATTTTCTCTTCCATATCTTCCCATGTCTGGCTCCTTTTCGCCATTCAGTTCTGGTCTCAGATGCCCCTGTCCCTGAGAGGCCTCCCCATCTACTCTGGCGTCTCTGGCCACACTGCATTTCCACACCCTGTTTTCTTCCTTAATCTCACATATCACAGTTGCTCATTCTGCTACTTAACAGTTCCTCCTGATGGACATGTGCAAACAAATGAGGATCTATCTTGTTTACTGCTTTTGACCACAGGGCTGGTGCAGAGTGAGCACCCAGGATGTGAATGAGAAGTAGCAGGGATCACTTTTGGGAAACATGGCTTTGCTTTGAACTCCCTGCATTGCCAGAGAGTTTGGTGGTTATTACATCTTTATTTGCAATTGGCTGCTTCCTCCCTGTGTTGCAACTCATTTCTAGTTAGAGATCATTTTCAATTAAAAAGCACATAAACCAAAGCCAAAGCGCTAATACATTTCTGCTCGGCAGAAAGACCCAGATCATGGATTTTATCATTTGCCACCATTGATTTTCCATGAGTAATAATTACATTTTATACACAACATCTGCACTAAGTGATATTTATATGTGCAATTATCTGGAGTAACTTTTAATGTTAAAATATATTTTTTTCAGGGAGGGGGATGTTGAGTAAATTGAATTTTTTACTTTTGCCGTTGCTTTTTATCCAGACAATGCTCATTCTCATATGAAATAATAATTTAGCAATCAGAGTCTGAAATGGTTTTATAAATGAAGTTTGAATTGACATTTCTACCAGCTGGGATGGTAATTTTTAGCTTTCACCGGGGTTGGTGAATTTAGATCCACTTTTGAAATTTACTTTGCTCTTATTATCTTTGAAATCCTCTGGGGTTTTTACTCAGATAACACAGGCACTTCTTTCATCATGCTGGGTATTGTCCCTGCTGTGATATTCTTGGCAAATCTCCCTGCTCTTTAGCTTGGCATTCAAGGCCTCTTGCAACTGACACATTTTTTTGTAGATTCAGAAAATCCTTGTGCCTCACCTATGTGCCACATGTTCCATGTGCTGGGAATTCAATGGTGAGGGAGACCGATTTCCTGCCCCCCTCCTGGAACTTGTATGCAGTATGGCTGGGGAGACAGACAATTAAGAAGCAAATTTAAGCAACAGAGTCTACAGATTCTGAAAATTGATCCAGGAGAAACAGGGTGATGAAGTAGTTTAGGGGAAGGATGGTTTGGATAGGTAGGTGATTGATGAATGCATCTCCGAGAAGGTAGCATTTTTGAGCAATAGAGAGTTAGAGTAGCTGGAGTGAGTGAGCCTGAGGAAGAGCAGTCAGGGGCCAGACCCTGGAGGTCAGTGAAGGTCTTGTTAAGGGGATTGAATTTTATTCTAAGAGCAGAGGTTGGGAAGATTTAATTGGTGGTGGCAGTGGGTGAGTGTTAGTCATTGTTCAGTGTGTTTAATTTGTGATTTTAGAAGGTCACATTGGCTACTCTGAGAGTGTGTGTGGAGTTGGGGGAGGGAAGATGTGGCACCAGGGAGATCATTTGGGAGGCTGTGGCTATTGTTTGGGCAGGAGATGGTGGTACCTTGGACAAGGCTGTTGATAGGGATTGGAGAGAAGTGGATGCATTTGAGAGATGAATAATCTTCTTATGTTCTCTTCTGACAGGTGGTCCCAGAAGATGATGCACATCATCTCAACATGGGATCATGGGTCTCATGCCCCTCACTCTCTACATTACCCATGGCTTCTTCCCTATGTATTGTCCTCATGCTTGGCTCCAGAATCTCTCTTCCATGAAGCCTCTGGCCATGATGGGTCTGGTAGCCTCTTTTTTCCTGAAGTGCTAAGTTAGTTTTCAGTGTTGGTGTGTATAAGTGGCTCCTGGTAAGCTTGATGAAATGCAGCTTCTACAACCCAACCCTCTGGGGATTCTGCTTTACTGTGTCTTTCCTGGCCCAGGGTCTTTTTACAAATATCTCAAGTGATGCTGATGGTGGCAGCCCAGTCTGGCTCTGTTCTGTCCTCTACCATTTCAGTCAGTTTGTTTTCTGTTCTAGATTTTAAGCCCTCTGAGGGTAGAACCAGGTCATATTTAATGTTTGCAAACCACCCCCTCCCCCGGTCCCTGGGTCCAATGTTGTGCATGGAAGAGGTGCTCAAATATCTGTCTTATTATAGATAGAAAAAGCAAGAGAAATGACCACTGTAGGTTGTGTGGCTGGTCAGCCTGTCCTGGCACAGATGGAATCCCCTCTGTCCCCTTTGCTGGACTTGCTTTGCCCAGGTCTCATATTCCTGCCCCCTTTTGTTCGATAGTACTTACTGATAGTTCAGGTCCCCATTTGAAAGTTTAACTCTTCACTGATGGGCAAACAGGCTTAGAGAGATTGGATCACTTGACCAAGAGGCAAGATGACTATTTGAACTGAAGAATCTCTGATTTCAGGATCCACCCTCCTAATGGCCACTCATCCTTTCATTCTTTGATTTAGAGGTGCCAGGTACCATTCTTTTGCTGTCTCTCCTCTCTCTCTCTTCCTATCCTCACATTTGCCTGGATCTGTCCTCAGGGAGAAAAGAGTAGGTGTATTCCCTCAAGTATCAACCCTTCAAATGTTGGCAGGCAGCTCTTCTCTGAGTTCTTTGTCTTTTGCCATATGACACATCATAACTTAGTTCTCTGCCGCCCCTGGACACCTTCCCAGACACATCCTCCTCTGCCAGGGTCCCTCAGGGCATGGACCCACCTTTGGACGCTCCAGGTCTGGTGCCATTGGGGTGGAGTGGTCCTGTCAGCACCTGGCAGGGTAGCCTCTCATTCTATGAGCTCCTGGGGCAGTAACTTCTTCCCCACACAGCTGATTCAGAGGCTTGCTGCTCTAGCCAAAGCCAGCCTCCATCCTGTAATTATGAGTTGTCTTTCAGATTGCATTGTTTGCTCTATCTTACCTACCTTATCCTGCCCCAGTCTTTGAGAAATAAACTGTAAAGACAAGAAATGTGTGACTAAGAGAAGTTATATCCCGGTGGTTTCTCTCAATGACCAGCCATCATAATTTTTAATATTTTTTCCAACATTTGCTTTCAACATTACATGAGCCTTACAAATGAAAACATGATTATCCATTTCCCAGCCAAGCAGGCTCCCAAGTTTCTAAATCAATAAATAGCGGAACAACTATATGTTCACCCTGTCCATCAAATGAAAGGATTGGTGAAGGGAGGAGGGAGGGAGCCAGGGTGAACCCTGCATATTAAGAAGGTTGTCTCTGGAGGCAAATGGGCCTGGGTTCAAACCCCAGGCTGGCTTTGTCTAAGTTACTCAACCCTTCAGAGCCCCAGTTTTCTCATCTGTGAAATGCAGGCCATAATAACATCTCCCTCCTAAGTTGCTGAAATATTAAATGAGATGGTGCATGCACATCTTTAAACACAGTGTGTGGTACATGGTCGGTGCTCAGTGAATGTCAGTCTGATTATTGTCACTATTGGGAGAGACAGGCAGATGATCAGTGGGGTGAGCAGAAGGGGGGGTGTGGGCTTAGCTAAACCAGCGGAGGTAATGGAAAGGGGCTTTTCAAAGGAGGGGGTGAGTGAGATGGTACACAGGGCAGCAGTGTGGGCAGAGGGATTGGAATGTCCTCAGGGCGTCAAAAGAGGTCTGGATGCCCTTCAGCCCCATGGGGTGGAGAGCTGGTCATCCCTCCCATTTGGTGTGTTCAGTGGATGGGGCCCCTTCAGGGGAGGGATGGGGAGAAGGCTCCTGAATATTTTTCCCAGCCTGGCTTGAGGGTATGGGAAGGCCTTCAATGTGACATCTCAGATTTTGGCCCCTGGTGCCCCATTTCTCCCCTGAAGTGCCCTGCTCTGTTTCTCCAGGTCTGGCTGGAGACATGCCTTGTGTTGCAGCTGCTGTAGGTGGCAGCAGAAGCCTGACAAAGCCCATCTTTTTTAGGACAGAGAGAGGGGAGGAAATGTAATCAGGACCCAGTAGCCTCCAGCCTCTGTTATCTCCGCAGTGGTTAGATGAGCTGAGGGGGTTAGAGCAGGCAGCAACCATATTAACAGAATTCTCTATTGAGTTACAGCCCTTCTGCAGACGTCTGCGGAGTCTGCAGCGCGCCGGAGCCTGTCCCCGAGAGTTGGATCTTTATCAGATTGACTTCTGTTGGCTCCAGCCTCCCCTGCCTCAGGGGACCCTGAGAAATAGCCAGAGCAGGGAGACTAGGGCGCAGACACTGAGACGGATTAAGACCTTGACAGACCCAGTCCCAGAAAAGATGACTCCTCGCTACGGGTCATGCACAGAAATGCAGCAAAGGTCTGTTCTTGCCCACTGACAGGTGCTTCAGTTATTCTATTTAAAAGTGTCAAGTACACACGTCTCTCCTAAAGTATTTTCTCCTCCTTCCCTGGTGCCCCAAGGAAGTGTTTAATTTGCTTGTCAGTCAGGGGCAATACAGCCCAACAACGTGGTTAAGAGACGTTGGGCAAGAGAATTGCTCCTCTGTGAAATACCTCATATGCCTTAGCTCTTACTTCTGTTCTTATGGGAGGATCTGAGAAGACCTTTGGTTTTGTGGACAGAAGAGTTGTACCTATGGGAAGTTGTTCCCCACTCCCTACCCCACTAACTCTTTCTTGGTTTTGTAGCAACCTTATTGAGATCTAATTCACATACCATACAATTCACCCATTTAAAGTGTACAAGTCTGTGGTTTTAAGTGTATTCACAGTTGTACAACCATCACCTCAGTCAATTTTTGAACATTTAAATCACCCTCAAAAGAAACACATACCCTTTTATCTCCCACTCTCCATAGCCCGAGGCCACACGTCTACTGTCTGTCTCTATGGATTTGCCTATTCTGGACATGTCATAGAAAGAATTCCTTCTTTCTTTGCTAGGGGTCAGCTATGCCCCTCCTCCCCATCACAGCAAGGGAAGCTGGCTTATCCATTACTGCTGGGGCTGCTTTGGGGCTGTTTCCCCAGCCCCCTCCTCTAATCCAGAGGGGATGGTGGTGGAGAAAACCTGCCAACCAGGCCTCGTTGCTCACAGCACAAGCAGCTTGGCTCCAGATTACTCATTTCAAACTCAATTTGTGGCTCTGCCAAGAGCAGCAGAATCTCCCGAGCATGTAACCCGATTACTCCCACCCCTGTCCCAGGCCCTGGAGCCTGGAGCACACAGCAAGCAGCCTCCCAGGACTGACAGCTGCCCAGTGAGCCAGGGTCTGCCAGGAGGCTGCGGGGCCTCCGACTCTGCTCGGAAGGACCTGCCCAGCCTGGCCTGGTCTCCTGGATAACAAGGACACCCTTGGCTTTTGTCTTCAAGCCACTGAGACAGTTTCCTGCCATGGGGCCAATGGTCCTGATCATTATGACAACAAGCTTGGCCAGACTCACTGTCCACATTAGCACAATTCTAAAAACGCCTCCATTCAGGTTCTGGGCCTGAGCAGGCTCTGGGTTAAGCCCTCTATGTGCATGGTTCTTCGTGGAACCCCAGCACTGTGTCTGTTGTAGGGCAGAGGGCCCTATGGGACGTGCCTGAAGCAAGCCAGGCACAGACACAAGCCAGTATACGGTCTCCCGTTTGCTGAGCACTTACTGGGTGCAGACACTGTGAAGGTGTTGACTAATGTAAACTTCCCCACAACTAGATGGGTAAAGAACAATGATTGGCTCCACTTTCAGATGAGGATGCAATGGCAGGGTTGGAGCTCAGCTGAAGCCAGACACTGTGACTGAGGGGCACATGCTGACCCTGAGCAAAGATGGAAGGAAGCCATTTCTATGAAGTGTCCAGACCTGGCAAATCCATAGGGACAGCATGTAAATTAGTGGTTGCTAGGGGGCTAGGGATGATGGGGCATTTGGGAGGTGATAGCTAAAGGGTACAGGATTTCTTTTGGGGGTGACAGTATTCTAACATTGTGCTGATGGTTGTGTGACTTTGTGGATATGCTAAAAACCATTGAGTCATACTCTAGATGGGTGAATTGTATGGTA
This sequence comes from Phoca vitulina, assembly GCF_004348235.1. Classification (NCBI taxonomy): domain Eukaryota; kingdom Metazoa; phylum Chordata; class Mammalia; order Carnivora; family Phocidae; genus Phoca; species Phoca vitulina. The sequence continues at coordinate 1,704,010 of NW_022589805.1, forward strand.
GATGAATTATATCACAATAGAGCTATTAACAAAGAAGAAATGAAGAATTGATGTTGCAGGCTGCAGGCTACATAAACCTTTGCTTTCACCCTTTATGCCCCAGTTAAAACCTAAAAATTTTCATCTTCATATTTAACCCAGGGGGTCAGTGGGGTAATCCTGAACTCTAGATGGCAGGAACTGTTAGATCAAAGCCTCTATTTGCCCTGCTCTGTGCTTGTGTTGCCACTTAGAGAATCCCAGGGAATCTTTGTCTTTCAGATTCCAGCTCTGCATTTCTACAGGGTGGGGGAGAGTGTGGGGTCGTTTTAATCCATCCAGCTGGTACTTGAGCAGTACTTGCAGTCTGAGACTCTAGGAGCCATCTGTGTGGGTGGGCAGAGACCCTCACCCTGTGGTCCTCTCTCCTGCTGCACCTCTTGCTCTCACATTGGTCTAGCTTTTGGGAGAAGTCTGCACACAATCAGTCTTCAGTACTGTGCTGAGTGCCACCTCACCTGCATGGGCTCCTGCATCTGATTTTGCAGAGAGGGTGCCTGTCACCTTTTAGTCCTGAATTGTATAACACAAGACTTTCTTACAGGAAGGGCAAGAAAGAAGAAAAACCCATTCGACCACCTTTTTTTTTTTTTTTTTTAAAGATTTATTTATTTTACAGGGGGTGCATGCAGTGGGGAGGGGCAGAGGGAGGAGAGAGTCTCAAGCAGGCTCCCTGCTGAGTGTGGAGTCAGATGTGGGGCTCAGTCTCACGACCCTGAGATCATGACCTGAGCTGAAATCAAGAGTCAGATGCCCCTCCACTATGCTTTTGAAGCCCATGGCTTTTGAGGGGCTGGTTGGGAATCCCAGAATTTGGTCCAGGGGTCTGGGTGTGATACTGGATGGGCTGAAGCCTCAGTCTGCCAGGACCTATCTGCCAGCAAACCAAATGACCGCATCACCTCTCTGTATGCTGGAGACCTTTTCTTACCCTCCCTCTCCCCTCTGGCCTCAATTGTGGTTCCCAGACCTGTGTGCATTCCATTTGGGGAAGGAGGAAATATGTTGTCTGAATTTCAGGCTGGCTCTGGGAGTCCTGGATCCTGAAACCTCACCAAGAATGAGAATGAGGAGCTCGGCCTTTGTTTTTGAGCCCACACTGCTTTGTGTACCACTGGTCTGCTGACCTGGCCTTGAAATCAGTAATGTGCTGTCTCCCCTAGGATGCTGGGACTCCAGACCCTCTCATATTGACCTTCCTGCATTCAGACTGTGCCTGCACAATGTGCTTGGGCAACATGTGGATAAAGATGCCAGCGGTGGTAGGCACAGAGATTTAGGGTGGATGGATGCTGCTCATAGACCCTCTGCCCAATCTCTTCTTGTCTCTGTCCTTTTCTGTCCCTGTGGACTCGATCTCTCCTCCTCCCTCCCCCAGTACCCTGGATCATTCTTCCTTGGTTTTGCCCCAGTCATCCAAGCCCAGGTAGGTGAAGCCAGACCAGAGGAAAACAAACAAATTACAAATGTCCCCAGTGCAAAATGAATATAAATAAGTATGCAGAGGCTTCTGCTCACCCACTGATTACTCATACACTGCTCCAGAGGCATCACTGGCCTAGCTCAGCTCCACGGAAGTTAATGATAAATTAAACCTATTAATCACCGCAGGCAGTGGGGCCAGCCTGAGCTAACACTGGGCGGGTAGGAGATGATGCAGCAAGAAGGGAAGTGGGGGTGCATGACAGCATCCTGAAGGTGAGGCAACACCTTGATCTCTAAGATCCCGTCTTTGTTAAAATGTTGTAAGGTCCACCCAATCTGTGCTATTTGATACCACTGCATATTTCAGAAGCTGCCCACCTTGGGAGGGGGGCCTAAACCCTTCCGCAACTAGAGATTATTTCACCATCTTTACACGCTCCCTTTGCATTCCCCCCCTTCACTTGCCCCAATTTGGCCCCCACGCCTGTTGTTGTTCAAGCCTTGAGTCAAAAGTCCCTTCTCTGAGACCTCCAGATCTAAAGTCCTGTTTCTGTCTCCAGCTCTTTGTTTTCTTCATAGTGGATCCCTGGAGCTCGGCTGCCTGGGGTCAAGTCCTGGCTCTGCCATTAGTTATGTGTAAGTGCTCTATGCCTCAGTTTCCCCATATTTAAAAGGGGATTGCTAAGTAGGTACTTCATAGGGATCTGGTGAGGAGGAAGAGCACAAATTCAAATTAAGTGTTCAGAATAACACCCGGCACAGAGTAAGTAATGTTAGCTGCTGTGGCTCTTACCACCCTGACTCTTGTTACTATTCCTGCCTTTATCATGCATACCATTTGCAGTGGTCAGAAATAATCTTTCTTTCTTTCTTTTTTTTTTTTTTTTAAGATTTTATTTATTTATTTGACAGAGAGATAGAGAGCACAAGTAGGTAGAGTGGCAGGCAGAGGGAGAGGGAGAAGCAGGCTCTCCGCTGAGCAGGGAGCCGTACGTGGGGCTTGATCCCAAGACCCCAGGATCATGACCTGAGCCGAAGGCAGCCGCTTAACCAACTGAGCCACCCAGGTGCCCCAGAAATAATCTTTCTTTGTAGGCATTGACTGTTTGTCATTGTGCTCCCCGTCAGAATGTAAGCTCCATGAGAGCTGGGATTTTCTTGTCTCTATTCCCCCCAGTTTCTCCATCGGTGGGCAGCACATGTGGGTGCTCAGTAAATGTGTGGTGAATGAATGCACCGGGAATTGGTGGTTATGATAGTGAACGGGCAATCCCAGGGGGCTGGAGTTGGCAGGGAGACCCATGTGCTCTGTTTTGGGTTATGAAGATGGCATCTGTTGTGGGTTGAATTGTGTATCCCAGAATGATAGATATATCGAAGACCTAATCCCCCATACCTGTGCATATGACCTTATTTGGAATAGGATCTTTGCAGACGTAATCAAGTTAAGATGAGGTCATACTAATGACCCCATCTTAATGATTGGGTTAGGGTCCACCCTACTCCAGTGGCTAGTGTCTTTATTAGAGAGGAAATTTGGACACAGACACACAGGACAGTCACATGAAGACAGAGGCAGAGACTGGAGTGATGCATCTGCAAGCTAAGGGATTGTTGGGAGCCACCAGAAGATAGGAAGAGACGAGGAAAGATTCTTTCTTACAGCTTTCAGAGAGAATGTGGCCTTGCTGATAACCTCGTTTCTAGACTTCTGTCATCCAGAACTGAAAGAGAATGGATTTCTGTTGTTTTAGGCCATCTGGTTTGTGGCGATTTGTCATGGCAGCCCTAGGAAACTAATACAGCATCCATCCATGAGCACAGTGTGCTATGGGGGTGGGGAAGACGTGGGAGTGGTAGCCCAGCTCAGCATCTTAGCTGGTTTTCTATTGCTATGCAACAACATTATACAAAATTAGCAGCTTAATATAACACACTTTTATTATCTCACAGTTTCTGTGGGCCAGGATGTGGGCATGGCTTAGGTGATTCTCTGCTTTCAAATCTCCCGGGCTGCAATCAGGGTGTCAGCTAGGGCTGAGGTCTCATCTGAGTCTCGACTGGGCAGAGTTCCATCCCCTGTGTCTCTAAGACTGAAAGCCTCAGTTCTGGACTGGTGTTGGTCAGAGGCCCCCCTCTGTTTCTTCCAAACCAACATGGCTCCTTACCTCATCAAAGCCAGTGAGGGTGAGAGAGTCTCCAGCAAGGTGGACATTGTGATCTTCATGTGGCATAATGACCGTTGCCATTTTCTATTCATTAAGAGGAGGTCACAGGGTCTGCCCACACGTAAGGGAGGGGATTACACAGAGCTTGAGCCCCAGGAACTGACGATCAGAGTGTGTCCCACACAGTCAGGATGGCAAGGTGAGAGCTGGCCATACCACTGGCATCTGGTGGGATTCTGTTCCTCACGGTCAAGGAGACCTGGAGGCAGTTCCTATGGCAACTGGTAGCCTGGGGATTCTTCCATGTCTCTCAGGCCATGGGAACTGTGCATCTTTGCACATTCCTCTCAAGCCACAGGTGTCTTTAAACTTGAGGGTCTTTTTGTTAACTGGGCTTCCTTTTCTCTCAGTTATACCTTTACTCAATCGAATTGAACACTGTTATATCTAAGGCACTGGAAATATGGCATAAAGCAGAAATAGGCTGAATTTCCACCCTCAGGGTTTTAGAGTTCAGTGTGAGATTTAGACATGAAATAACTGCATGCATCCTAGTGGATGCATCCCACCCAGTGGGATTTGTGCTTTGATGTCCAGATGCAAAGTGGTGTGAAAGCATGAAGCCTTGGGATCCGACTTGGTCCTGGGTCATGAGGAGAGTTGCCAAGCAATAAAATGACAGGTGCAGAGGTCCCACATGTTCGGGACAGCACATGACACTTTCTGGGAGCAACGAGAAGGCTAGCAGGGCCCTCTCTATTATATCTCCCGTAGATTGTAGGTTTTAGGGAAAAAGTCTTGGCTGTTTTTTGTTCATGATTATTGTCTCGAGTGCCAAGCACTATGTCTGGCATGGTTGCTACTCAAGGATATCTACTGATTAAGTGAGAACAGAGTGAAGAGGGAGAGTAGAATGAGAGGCAGTAGCTATGGCCCAGATGGCACAGACCTATTTAAACTTTGTCCTTTAATCAAAGAACAGTGGGGGGGCCCTCATGTTCTCCCCACTCTCCAGAAGAGAGGCATCATTGGAATACATTTCTAGTAATCACTGTGGCTGTTGTTTGAACAGGGGTTGGAAGGCAAGAAGGGATGCCAAGAGGGCAGATAGTCAAGAGGAGGCTGGTGGAAGTTCAGGGCCCATTGATAAATAAACAGAGAGGAGCAAATGGGTCCAAAAGTTGATTTTGGGAAGTAAAATGAAGAGGGATCATGAGCAGATATATAAGTGAGGGGATGAGAAGTACCCAGATGGCATCTAGTAGCCTGTGTCATAGTCTAGTGATGTCCCTTGAAGCAGAAGGTTGTCATTTAATTCCTTTGCTGTTAGTGGGTGGCCACATGGTGTCAGGACAAAAGTATGCTGATGTTCAATCAGCTCCACCCTTCCCAGGGTGTGCTGCTAAAACTTCAGATGTTCCATTGCCTTCCTTGTAGAATGGTCCTAAAATACCTACTTGTTGGGACCACTGGAAAGATCTGTGGTAGTCAAAGGAATGATAGCACCTAGCACATGGCCTGGCACAGAATGGATGGAGGGTGAATCTACTAGCAGTGTGACCTGGGCAGCTTATTGAACCTCTCCATGCCTCAGTTTCCTCATTGCTAAAATGGGGTCTGTCATTCTGCTATTACAGCAGAATAGACCAACCCAGAACTCGGTAGTTTGGAATGACAATCGCTTACTATTGCTCGTGCAGCTGTGGGTTACTTAGAGGCTTGACTAATCTTGGCTGAGGCTACTTGGCTTCCTACTGTAGGTCTGTGAGTCAACCAGGGTGGCCCTGCTTCTCATGTCCCTCATCCTTCTGGGATCAGTGGGATGGGCAGGACCTGTTGTTCTCATGGAACTGGCAGGGGTACAAGAGGCAAGTGAAACCATGTGGAGTCTCTCAAGGCTGAGCCTTGGAACCAGCACATGGTCACTCCTGACTGGATAGCACTGGCCAAAGCAAATGACGCTTTAAAGCCCAGACTCACAGGATAGGGAAGAACACTGCCCAGAGTGAATCCAGACCAAGGGTGAGGATGTAGGGGAAGGTGAAGAATTGGGACTGGCAATTGCATCTATCCAGGTCTCTCTTAGTAGTGCCCTCCTCATAGTGGGCGGGATGGTTGAATTTATCTGTCAACTTGGCTGGACCATGGGGTGCCCATATAGTAGGGCAAACATTATTCAAGGAGTTTCTGTGAGGGTATTTCTGGATGAGATTGATATTTAAATTAGTGGACTTGAGGAAAACAGATTGCCCTCCATATGTGGGTGGGCCTCATCCAACCAGCGGAAGGCATGAATGGAACAAAAGACCAGCCTCCCCTGAGTGAGAAGGAACTTGTCATCTGACAGCCTTCAGATTTCATCCGCCACATTGGCTTTTTCTGCCTGATGGCCTTCAAATCACTTCTCCCTGGCCTCTTGCACCACTGGGCCATCCTGCAGATTTCAGACCTACCAGCCTCCATAACTGCATGAGCCAATTCCTTATAACAAATCTGCCTTGATGTTGATGTACATGTACTTCTCTCATTGGTTCATTTTCTCTGGAGAACCCTGGCTAATACCGTGAGCAATGAACTACAACATACAAAGCTCTTAAAACCCTGCCTGGGCACTTAATAAATGACCCATATAAACAAGTGTGTCTCTGCCTCAGCACTGTTGTCACCATGGGCCAAATAATCCTTTATTGTGAGGGGGCCATCCTGTGCATTGTAGGATATTTAGCAGCATCCCTGGCCTCACCTACTAAATGCCAGTAGCACCCCCCTAGTCATGACAAACAAAAATGTCTCCAGACATTGCCAAATGTCCCCTGACCAAGAACCACTAGTATAAAGTTTAGTTATCATTATTATGTGAGTCACTGTATGTTGTGTAGTCCCTTTTACTGTTATTTTTCTTCTGCTGTTTTACTTAAGTCATTGCTATGAATGGCTTTTGGAAGGAAAGTGAGCCACAGCATGACACAGTCAGCTATGAAAAAAAAAACAAACAGCGCAGTTTGTTTTTGCAAATTGACTTCAAAGGAATTAGAAAGTTACAAAGAGCTCAGCCTAAGCCCTGGCCGCTGAAGACTTCTTTGGAAAACCAGACAGGCAGTTCTTGTCACCAAAAGCAGCAGTGGCTGCATTTTAAACAGTGGCATGGGCTGAACAGAAATGCACCATCTTGGCTTTGGAGCTCTGGTCTGAGGATGTGTGCAAAGTGAAGCGTGAAGCTTCTGGTCTCTTCACTCTGTGTTTTCTGCTGAGATCCTAAATGGGTTCTTTTATTTTCTTTGCCATATAAAAAGGTTTTCATTTTCATTTTGTTCTCTCTCTCTCTCTCTCTCTCTCTCACACACACACACACACACACACACACACACACACCATAAACAGTTAATAATCTTATGAGATCCTAGTTTTATTCCCATTTCATAGATGAAAAACCTGAGGCTCACAGAGGTAAAGCAACTAGCCTAGAGTTGCACAGCTAGTAAGGATGCAGTCAGGATTTATTATATTTTTTTAAAAGATTTATTTATTTGAGGGGCGTTTTGGTGGCTCAGTTGGTTAAGCGACTGCCTTCAGCTCAGGTCATGATCCTGGAGTCCCAGGATCGAGTCCTGCATCAGGGCTTCCTGCTCAGCAGGGAGTCTCCTTCTCCCTCTGACCCTCCTCCCTCTCATGCTCTCTGTCTCTCATTCTCTCTCTCTCAAATAAATAAAATCTAAAAAAAAAAAAAGCTTTATTTATTTGAGAGAAAGTGAAAGCATGAGAGAGAGCACAAACAGGCAGAGGGAGAAGCAAACTCCTGGCTGAGCAGGGAGCCTGATGTGGAGCTCAATCCCAGCACCTGGGATCAGGGCCTGAGCTGAAGGCACATGCTTAACTGACTGAGTCACCCAGGTGCACCTGCAGTCAGGATTTAAACCTGTTGGTCTGATTGTGGTGTTGAACCCCCTAAGCACAATGCAGTGCTTTATCGAGGTGAATCTGATTATATCCCCAAAGGTCTCAGAATTGCAGGAGAGGAGAGACCAGAAAATTGAACTGAGTTGTCACTCCCCCAACTGTGTGGAGTAGATCCTGAACGAAGTGTATAAAGCACCAGGTATTAAAGTTTATGAGTCTATTAATCCACAGCTTTGGAGGAATTAAAGTTTCATATTGATGATAAACCTCCCCCAATAAAACGTAAGGGAAGTGGGAATAAATCTCTGATTTCAAAGGACCCCAAACCACTTAAACAATTGTATGCAAGATGGATGTGTACGGCAGCGATGGGGTGATATGTCTTGTCCGGTGGAAGGTACTCTGGTAAAGAGGTTTTTGCTTCCGCTAAGTGGTGGAGATAAAATGATGGATGTGTGCTATTGATTTCATGGGAGTTTGCATGAGGGTGAGCACAGCTGGATGAGAAGCGCATGGTGCAGCTGAACACTGCTGAATATGCATTTGGGAGGAGAGGAGGCAAAACGCATTTTGGGTGGCCAATTTCATCAAATAGAGAAAAGCTGGCAAATATATGGCAATCAATCTCCCTCGTTCTCTCTTTTCTTGTATGTCTCCCTCCTTCCTATCTCCCTCCCTCCTTGTGAGCCACTGAGCTATAGGGTGTTGGTTTAAACACAGCCCTGGATTAGAATCCCAGCTTTGTCATTTATTATCTCTGTGACCTTGGGCAATTTACTTAATCTTTATAGGCCTTGGTTTACTTATTTTTTAAAATCATTTGCTTTAGAAAAGCTTTAGATTAATAGAAAAGTTGCAAAGGTAGTACAGCAAGTTCCCATATACTCTGGACCCAGCTTCCCTGTTTTTAATATTTTATTACTGTGGCACATTTGTTACAGTTACTGTACCAGTATTGATGCATTATTATTAATAAAGTCCACACTTTCTTCTTTTCTTTTTTTTATTTTTTTTAATTTTTTTTAAAGATTTTATTTATTTATTTGAGAGAGAGAATGAGAGACAGAGAGCATGAGAGGGAGGAGGGTCAGAGGGAGAAGCAGACTCCCTGGTGAGCAGGGAGCCCGATGCGGGACTCTATCCGGAGACTCCAGGATCATGACCTGAGCCGAAGGCAGTCGCTTAACCAACTGAGCCACCCAGGCGCCCTAAAGTCCACACTTTCTTAAGATTGCCATGGTTTTGCGACATGCCCATTTTCTGTTCTAGGACCCCATCCAGGACCTCAGGTTACATTTAGTTGTCATGTTGTCTTAGGCTCCTCTAAACTGTGACAATTTCTCAGACTTGCCTTGTTTTAATGATCTTGATGATTTTGAGGAGGACTGTTTAGGTATCTTAATAGAATGTCAACTAAGATCTGTTTGATAAGTTTCTCATGATTACGCTGAGGTTACGGGTTTGGGGGAGGAAGACCACAGAGGTAAAGTGCTGTGTTCATCACGTCCTCTCAAGGGTACAAGCCATCAACATAAACTATAACTGCTGATGGCAACCCTGGTTACCAGGATGAGGTGCCTTTGTTGGTTACTCCTTTCCGCCCTTCCCCTACTGTATGTAGTCTTGGGGAGAGCACTGCTGATCCCCTTCATTGATGGGGGAGCCTCTACATAAATTACTTGGAATTCTTTATGGAATATTTTTCCATTCTCCCACATTTATTTATTCAATTATACATTTATACCAATATGGACTCATGGATACTTATTTTACACTTTGAGTTATAATCCAGTAGTGCATTATTTGTTTTGTTGCTCAAATAGTTCCAGCTTCATCTGGGCCTTACTTTTTTTGATAGATTTATTTTCCTAGGGAATAAATGGGATAATCAGGGATGAGAATACAGTGAGGTAAGTGAGTAGTGGTGTGAAATTTAAGGGAGTGCCAAAAAGCTCCATAATTAAGATAATATATTAGTGCAATGTTTGAAACGAATCAAAATGAATGAAACAAATTTCGTGATGAACAAAATATCAACATTTTAAATCAAGACAGGACCCACAATGTATGTAAATTGTTTAACCAGGTACCTAGTATTTGGTACATATTTAATAGCATTTAATAAATCTATCAATTCATATGGCTGTGCCAGTAGATTAGTGATTCCTTTCTCAATAATATTGGGTAACAAACTACCCAAAAACTTGGTCACTTCAAACAACAGGCATTAGTTTAGCTCACAAATCTGTAGGTCAGCTGGGGTTTCTGCTGGCTTGCCTATGTTCAGTTGTGTGTCTGGGGGTCAGTTGTCTGGCTGGCTGATCTTGCATGGCCTCAGCTGGAATGGCCAGGGCAGCTTGCCTTTGCCCCCATATCTCTCATCCTTATTCTGGGACAAGCAGGCCCATATCTGGGTATGTCCCTGTCATGGTGACTGCAGAGAGGAAGAGAGTACGTGGAAACGTGCAAAGCCTTTTGAGGTTCAGACTCAGAATGGTGCATCATCTTTTCTGCTCCCTTCTGCTGGGCAAAGCAAGTCACAAGGCTAGCTCAGATTCAAGGGAAAGGGGCAGTAAGATCCAACTCTTCAGTGAGAAGCACACAGATCATGTGGTAAAGGGCATGGTGTGGATACAGGGAGGAGCGAAGAACTGGGGCCATTAATGCCATGAGCTTACCACAGCCAAAAACTGTTTTAGGTGCTGGGGAGACATCAGGGGACAAAACAGACCCAAATCTCTGCCCGTGGGGAGCTTACATGGTAATGACAATGATGACAACAATGGTGATAAAGAAGGGACAACTTAGTTCTGTCTCCTGTCAGCTCCATGTGGACACTGTTCTCTGCAGCATTTGGCCCTTGAGGGGCCCTGACAGCCAGTGCAGAGCTTCTGTGTCAGCTGTGGACGGCAAGATCAAGTCTGGGGAAGGAATCCAGCCTCTACGAAGTATGTGGGAGAGGTGTAATACCCTCTCAGGGGCCTTCTATCTTATTGATCTACTTGTTCATGAAAATCAAATCAACAGCTCTTACCTTGGCAAAATGGAGGCTGTTTTAATTGAGATATAGGAAGATGTATTTCCTTAATTTCTGCCTAATGGAAAATCCTTGTGCCTGATCAATTCGGGTCAGTTTCAAGCACTTGCTGCTATAAATGAAGTTCATCTAAGGCTATTCATGGTAAAAATCAATATCCAATAGTTGGGGGAAATGTGGCGAGTTCTGCCATAGAGAAGTTCTGTGAAGAAGAGAGACTTGCTGGTTCATGAAAAGCGCCGTGCCGTTTAGCCTTCTGAGATGTCAGTAACTCAACCCTGTCGCTCCTCAAATGGCTTCTCAGGCACAGTGCTGCATGCTTTTGCATGCATTGTCTCACTTAATCCTCGCTACAACCCAAAGAGGTGTTATTATTTCAATTTGTACAAGAAGAAACTGAGGCCCGAGGTAGTGTTGCTGAGACTGTGAGTGACAGAGCCAGGATTTGAGCCCAGGATCTCAACTACCACATTGTCTCCCTGACAACTATTTCCCAAGGTAGCTGGTGCTAGGTGAGTGTGTGTTCCCACTCATCTGGGGATGGTCAGCAAAGATGACTGATTGAGCATGAGTGGCAGTCTGAGTTTTGCATCTAGTCCCAGTACAGAAATGCCTTTCCACTGGAAGAAATTAAACTTGATGGGAAATGAATAAGCTGTGAAATCAGATCAACCTATCTTCCATCATTTCCAATCTTCTCTTCCTGTCTCCCACTGCTTCTTGCCTCCCATCACTTCCTGTCTTCCATTCCTTCCCTGTTGGCTTTGGATAAGTTACTTGACCTCTCTGAGTCCTTAATAAGTAGAATAATGGCCATGTTTCAGAGTAACAGACTTAGATATGATCATGTATATGAACTGCCCACTCAGGACGGTAATTTTCTTCCCTCATTTCTTAGTAAGCGCTGGGTAAGTCCTGATTCCTCTCTTCCTCCTTTCTGGCTCTTGTCCTCAATAATCTCTTGGGAAGACTGGTGCATACCAAGGCATGAAAATGATGAAATGGATGTGAAGATACATGAAACAAGTGGAAGGCCATGGAAAGTACACTTTGGTCATCAGGGACAGAGACCTCCTCAGGCTAGCTCAAGTCAAAGGGAAGTTGGAAGGAGATAGGTGCATCTCACAGAGGGTTTCCTGAGCCTGAAGCTGGGATCTGGGAAATCAGCAGGATTACACAGCCAGCTTCAGACCCCTTCTTGGGATGCTTGGACTGCCATCCCTGCTTCTCTCTGCCCAGCCATTCATTTTCCTCTCACTATAGACTGGCTCCTTCTGCTCACTCTTCCATCTGTATGCAGCCCTGATGGCTTCTCTCAAATGGTGGCTTATGCTCTGAGTCTGCAGGATCTTTTACCTTGGTTTCCAATAGCTTATTGGCTCAATCTCTCAATATATTGATTCCAAAATCCCAGAGGAGAGAATCTGGTCCATATTTGAAGACTTTTCCAATCCTGGTCCAATTAGCTGTGAATGATGGTTCTGCCTCTACCAGGGGTTGGATAGGGCGAATTCTCTAAGAGGTGTGATTGGGATCTCCAATATGTTGGACTTTCTGTGAACTCATTAAAAGGGTGAGAAACAAACTGGATCAGAAATAGATGAAGAAGGACTGTCCTCTCTTTCCTCACTTGACTGAAATTATTTTATATTAATGTTAAACCTAATATTATTTAAGCAGTACACACATAAAACTACTTATAAATGCCTTATGCTTATTGCTCTTAAGCAGATGTAAAGCTAAAACAAATTTATAAATTAAATACAAACAAACCTATAAAACCAATAACATCCAAGTTAGCAACATTAATTTAATGTGATGGATGATGGTCCTTGGCTGAAACTAAATCACTTCTGATAAAGTGCATTGAGTACTGACTGCTGGAGTATGGGTTCTTTTGAATTAGATGTGCCTGGACTACTGTTTACCATGTGGGATCCCTTCTCATCTACCACTCTGTCTTCCAAAAGGGCATTTTTTGACCTTTGCCTTGACCTTCAACTTGGAGTGTTAAGATCACTTCTGTTCTTTCCCATCAGCTCAAGACAGTTGAAGTTGTACCACTTGACACCGAGGAGATTGTAAACACAACCACACATGCTCCACATGCAGTAGGATGAACCAACGAAGGGAGTCAACCAGGTGATGCAGAAAGTGCATGCATCAAGTTTGAATAGATTACTTTTGAAATTAAAATTTAAAATAATAAAAATTTAAAATTTTCAGAGGAAACTCAAATCCACAAGGATATGTCCATGCTAGAACCCCAGGACGGTACTCAGACTGGTTCAGCTTAGTGGATTCTGGTTCTACCTCCATTATTCTCCAGAGGTACAACCATAAGGGAGTCCTTTTATCTCTTTATGTCCTCACCTGTGAAATGAAGCTTCCTGCCCCATGGAAGACACAAACCCATCATAAGGAAATATGTAAGACAAAGTATCTGAAATTGCATTGAAAATCACAAATTCAAGTGGTGGTGATTATGAGCTGAACTGTGTCTCCCCAAATTCATATCTTGAAGTCCAAAGCCCCAGTGCCTCAGAATGTGAGTGTATTTGAAGATAAGACCTTTTAAAAAGATAATTAAGGTAAAATGAGGTCATATGAGTAGGCCCTATTTCAATATGACTAGTGTCTTTCTAAGTGGAGATGAAGAAATTAGACACGCACCGAAGGTAACTATGGAGGAGAAAACAGCCACTCACAAACCAAGGAGAGAAGCTTCGAAGGGAGTCCATGCTTCTGACACTTGGATCTCAGACTTCCAGCCAGAAGTGGAACCAGAACGTGAGAAGATAATTTTCTGTTGTGTAAGCAACCCCATCTGTGGTGCTTTGTTATGGTAGCCCCAGGAAACTAACCCAGTGGCAAAATTGGCAAGTACAAAGTACTGGCAAATTGGTTAGCAGATTTCCTGAGTTATGGTGCTAGCACAGTTGTTTTCCATGCCCTAGGGCAGTTTTTCATATGGGGTTTTACTTTCTCTGAGATGGGGTAATGTATAGATGCTGTCTTTTACCACTGGGCATTATGTATGGTAGGAAGGGGGGGCGGTGTGTGCTTATATATGCCTCTCTGACCAAAAAAAAAAAAGGCTATTAAGTACTCCAGATTTATTATCTCTTGATAAGACAGCCTGGGTGACTTGACTTCCAACTACGTGGTAACCTACTCATTCTTTAAGACTTCTCTTGAGCGTCATATCCACTCATTCAACAAATCTTTATTCAGCCCCCACTCTGAGCCAGGCAGTGATGAATAAATGTGTATAGTGGTGAGCAAGGCATATATGGCTCTGTCCTCATGGAACTTAGAGTCTATCAGAAGCAAATACTAAAGGGATAAACTAATAAATACACAATTACACAATGTGGGCTATGCTGTGAAGCATCAGTAATAGGATGTGATAAAGTTGTTGGAAGAATGTGGAGAGCAGCAGTCCAAGCAGAGGGAACTCCCCATGTATAAGGAGGGAAAGGAGGTCAGCATGAGTGTGGTACAGGAAGGGGAGAAGTTAGGAAGAGCAGAGTGTGGGACTGATTCACCTAGGATCTTATAGGCTGGGATAAAGATTTTGGATCTCTTAGCTATTAGAATTTTTTTTTTTTTCAGCTGTAAGTAGCAGAAATCTCAACCTGAAATGGCTTAAGCTATAAGGAGATAAATACTTTCTCATTAGAAGCAATCCACGGGCAGGGAAATGGGACCGACTCCTTTGGATGGCTACCTCGACTCACATTTTCTTAGCCACCTTCCAGACATGGAAGTTCTGGCCAATGAGCTGGAAATGAAACTGCTCTGGAGTTTCCAGGAAACCTTTTGCACTGCTCTCTCCCCTCCTATTTTTTTCTGCCTGGACTGGGATGAGATGGCTAGAGCTACAGCAGCCCTCTTGTGATCTTGAGGAGAAAAAGGCCACGTGGTAGATTGTTTTCTTGATCATGTTTATTTTCCCCCTCTCCAATAAGGATATTACACACCGTCTTCTATAGGAGGAGCATGCCTCCCCTCTTCATTGTCAATATGGCCACGTGACTTTGGCTAATAGAATGTGAACATATATGAGGCTTGGTCTGAGCAGATGCCTTAAATGCAGTTGGGTGGTTAGACTCAGCCTCTTTGGTTGGAATTCCCTCACTCAGTAGAATGGGCATGTGGAGTCTGCTCCTTCAGTCTGGGTGCGAGAATGAAGTCACATGGGGCAGAGCCACAACAGCTGCAGCCTCTGTACCCCTTGAGTAGATCATGCATATTGTTGTTGAAGGCCACTGAGATTTGGGGGTCATCTGTCACTTAGCAAAGCTGATTAATTGAAGCCAAGTGAATAAATACACTGACCAGTTCCTTATTTCTGGAATTTTTTTTTTTGAAGATTTTACTTATTTATTAGAGAGAGAGAGAGGGAGAGACAGCACAAGTGCATGTGAGAGAGCATAAGCAGGGGGAGGGGCAGAGGCAGAGAGAGAAGCAGGCTCCCTGCTGATCAGGAGCCCGATGATGCAGGGCTTGATTCCAGAACCCCAGGATCATGACCTGAGCCAAAGGCAGATGCTAAACTGAGCCACCCATGTGCCCCACGAATTCTTATTTTGTGAGAAAAACAAACCCCTATCTGTTTAAACTGCTGTAATTGGGTTTTCTGACCCTTGAAGCCAAAAGCATTTCTAAGGAAGGTGAGGAGATATAGGTTGACTCAGAGGCCAGTGGAATCACTAGGGCCCCCAGCTCCTTTTGTCTTTCCATCTGCCATGCCTAGTGTATTCTCAGGCTAGGTCCATTCACGTCTGCAAATCTGTATAATTACTGTCTCAGGTCCAAGCAGTCTGTAGAGACTCAGTAACTTCTGGAAAAAAAAAAAAAAAAAAAAAGATGATTGCAGCCATGCACAACTGTTTTTAGGGTCGAGAGTTATTTTTTAGAAGCCTCCAGCAGACATGTCTCTCCCTACTAACCACCTGCCACCACAAGGTCTCATTGGCTTGAACTGGTTAAATGCCCATCCTGAAACCTATCAATTAGGTTCGTA
This sequence comes from Phoca vitulina, assembly GCF_004348235.1. NCBI lineage: Eukaryota > Metazoa > Chordata > Mammalia > Carnivora > Phocidae > Phoca > Phoca vitulina. Next base: position 1,719,605 of record NW_022589805.1, read on the forward strand.
AGTGAGACCACCATGATGAGGCAGAATAGAATTTGGAAGGGGAACTTGTCCCTAGATAAGCAGGTAAGCGTCTGCTAGAGATCTCCTCTGGAAGCCATTTCTGACCCCAAGACTGGATTGGGAGCTTCCATCCCCGGTTCTCACCATACCATCTTATCTCGTAGTGTATTGCAATGCTATCACTTACTGATGTGTCTGTTACCCCAGGAAGTTCCCATTTTATCTCCCTGTGTCTCCAGTATTTGTCCAGAGCCTGGCAGATAGCAGGTGCCCAGTAAATGTTGAGGTGGATGCATGGGGATGGTGACCCACTGAAGGTGTCAGACTGCAGAGGAGCTGGGTAGGGAAAAGACTGGCTAGGTTGTAAGATGAGGGTAGTGACAGGCTTGCTTCTCTTGCCTAGCACCCAGGATTTAGTGGGAGGATGGGGGTGAATCTATTTTGAGTGAATATATGAATATATGCTGGAGGCAGCCAAACTCTCTGGAGTGAGCATCCTGCTTCATTCACTTTGAAGGAGCTAAACCCATGAAGGTGTTAAGATCTGGGCTCAAATTTTGATTCTTCAACTTTTCTCTTGTGTGATCATAAGCAAGTCAGTGTATCTCTTTGAGCCTTTTTGTTCATCTTGGGGCTAACCATAGGTCCTTATCGCAGTTGTAATGTGCCTGAAGCACTTCACATACACAAAGTGTAGTTGGCACACAAATAGTGGAGCACCTATTTTCCCTGCCTGCGGGGTTGAACAGAGGATCTGGACTCGGGGAGGGAACAAGCTGCAGAGCCCCCTGGAGGACAAAGGGTCCTATTGCATCCATCCGGGCCCTGCTGAACGGCAGAAGGGGTTAAGAGCCCTCCTGGCCCAGGACAAGACCAAAGACTGGTCTTTCAGTGTGCTTCCTATTTAAAGCTGGATGATCTACAGACACCCCATGAAGTGTGCCATTCGTAATTTAAAGGGCTTGTGGTTGACAACGTGCCAGATTCCTTCCACCAGCCCCACAGGATGTAGCAAAGACACGCTCTGGGAGAACCTATTTAAAGAAAACGAATTGTGAGATGGGTGACTGTTAGGAGCTGAAACAAAGCTGAGCTTGTGAGCTCTGGAGAATCTGCGTTCCATGTCCCAGACGATGATAACAGGAGCAGAGTGTAGATCTCTGTCCATGGGTGTTATCGGAAGGGAACCACACTCTGAAAATTCTACCTTCCTACCAGCCATTAAACTGTATTCCTTTGTGTCAAGCACTGCCCTCAATAGGCTCCTCTTTTATTTTATTTTATTTTTTTTTAAGGGGAAACATGTATTAAGTTATTTACTGTGGCATTATATTTTATTTTTTTAGAAGATTTTATTTATTTATTTGACAGAGAGAGACACAGCGAGAGAGGGAACACAAGCAGCGGGAGTGGGAGAAGCAGGCTTCCCGCTGAGCAGGGAGCCCGATGCAGGGCTAGATCCCAGAACCCTGGGATCATGACCTGAGCCGAAGGCAGACGCTTAACGACTAAGCCACCCAGGCGCCCCAATAGGCTCCTCTTTTAAAATTCTCTGGGGAGGGACAACCCAGTAAGTAACTTAAAAATGTGTGAATTTCTTATTTAATTGGAGAGTTGGCACATCAGGATTTCTTTTTTATTATTATTTTTTGTTGTTATGTTAATTACCGTATATTACATCATTAGTTTTTGATGTAGTTTTCCATGATTCATTCATTGTTTGTACATAACACCCAGTGCTCCATGCAGAACGTGCCCTCCTTAATACCCACCACCAGGCCAACCCATCCCCCCACCCCCTCCCCTCTAGAACCCTCAGTTTGTTGGCACATCAGGATTTCTTGGAGTGTTGGTCTTGAGGAGTCCTGAAGTGGGGCTGAAGGGAGCAAAGGGACATTTCAATTTCAGCAAAGCCTCTCCTCTCTCCATAAAAGTGTGTTTGCTTGCAGCTGCTCTTCCTTTGGTCCCTCATACTTGCTGTCCTTCCTAATAAGACCTTTGCATATATAGCACCACCGTGATCATACTTCTTTTCACTTCATTAATTCCTATTTATCATTCTGATTTCAGCCCTTTCATCATTTCCTCTGGACAAAAGGCTAGCAAATGTGCCCAAAGTCACACACCAATCAGATTTGGATTCCCATTCAGACAGCTTTATTCCAAAGCCCACACCCTTAAACACAATGACAGTCTTGCTAAGCACAAGTGTTATGGATGCTTCCTGCACACCAGGCGCTTCCCTGACAAATCCCATGCTCTATCTTCTCTTCCCACCCCATGGGGTCATTTCTACCAGACACCTATCTTAGTTGTGATTTCAATTTGTTTGGTGGTTCTTTGATTATGTCTATCTTCTTCAACAAAGCTTATCGTTTACTAGGGCAAGGAATTTTTCCTTCCTTCTTAGCACTGCTTTCCTAGTGCCTAACGTGTAGGTCCTCAATAAATAAGTTGACTGGATAAATGAAAAGAGGGTTGGAAAGTCCCTAGGGAAGAGTTGCTTGTCATGGTGAGCTCTCAAGGTGGCCCAGGGCCTGGCCTTCCTCCTTGCAGGGTCAGGGACTTTGATCACTGTCTCTCAGTGTAGCAGATGTGGGGATTAATAGTCAGCCCTGACATTTATTAAGTGCTTCTAAGAGATTTATATGAACTATCTCACTTGTTTCACAAAGCAACCCAATGAGGGTGGGTACTATTACTCTGATGTTAACAGTGAAGGAAACAGAGAGGCTGAAAGGCGTATGTGAAGTCACACAGGAAGGGAGGAGCTCAGGTTCACACCCAGACAGGCTGGCTCCAGAGCCCACACCTTTAACATGGTGATTCAGTCTTATAAATCTTCCCATTGATGCATACACTAAGTGCTGACTTTTTAATATTAATGTTCGATAAGACATAAAAGGTCCAAGGCTTGCCTGTTCCCTTGAAGGCAAACTTCACTGTAAACCAAATTGTCATGTGAAGACTGCTTAGGAAGCCTGACTGCAGAGGGAGGGGAACTGGTGTCAAGGCTGATGCTTGGGGGCTGTGTGACTGTGACAGTCAGATCCACAGCGTGGGTGGGCCCACCCCTAGAGAGTGGATGGGTGTCATGTCAATTTATAAGGCACATGGCCAAGTGCCTGGTGTGCACTAAGCACCCATAAAATGTTTGTGGGCAGTAGGTGTGTCATTGTGCTTAAAAGTGCAGGCTTTGAAGTAAGACTGCGTGCATGGAAATCCAAGTAGGCTTGGTTATGTGACTGTGGGCACGTCTGCTGGCTGCTCTCAGCCTCAGTTTCCTCATCTGTGAAGTGGGAGTAATAGCAGCAGTAGTCCCTCATGGGATTTCTGGGAGGGTTAAAGGGTAATCCTTTAATGAGTATAAAGCACCGTCGTGGTGTCCAGTGTCATCGTAACTCTGAGGGGGTGCGGTGTGGAGGGCTCTTTCAGTAACTGGCAGAAGCCCCACCGCTGCCAGTTTTTAAAGGTAATTAGGTGGCCCATTTTTGGAAAGGCTGGTGCTAAGTTGAGGCTGAGGCTTGGCTGGATCAGTGCTGCTTTCCTTCTCTCAGATAAAACTTCTGCTATGTTAGCCTTGTTATTGGGGCCATAGTGGGTGCTGGCCAGTGGGGCCCCACGTATCAGGTATAACCAAGTCCACTCCTCAGCAGCGCAGATGAAGGCCCAGGGTTGACGCTGGGTACTTCCGACTGTCCTACTTCAGATCATGTGTTCATTTCTGAACCATTTGCTGTCATGGCAGTGAAGCACTTTGGTCAGGCCCAAGTCACATGACACCATTTCCTGGGTTCATGGGGGAACAACCCCCTTTGAAGCCAAATTGTCAGAAAAAAGGGGAGGCATGATCCTGAAATCAGAGTGAGTGGACACTGGGTGAGGAGTTGAGAAGCGTCCACTTGACACTGTTATTACTGTCATCATTGCCATCATTATTGCTGTTGTCATTACTACAAGTCACCTTGTGACTCAGTTCCCCCATGATAAGCTGGGTTAGGTTAAATAGGCCTGTGAGTGTGGAAGAGAACAGGTCATTGTTTCAAACCCATTTCCTCTTCATGGCCCCAAAGGGGACTGTAACACTTGTGCTCACATTCCATTGCCAGGGCTCTGTCACGTGACCACACCTAACTCCAGGGGAGGCTGGGCAGTGGAGTCCATAACCACCCCCCACCCCATGGCATCCTCCATGCTCTTTGCTCTTCTGCTTCCTGGCTGCAGATGAATGTGGCGATTTTAGGAGCCACAGTGGAAACAAGATGGAAAGAGCTCAGATTCCTGAATCATGCTGGAGGGGAGTTTCTCTCTGGTCTAGAACAGTTGTTTTAGATTTTATGTGAACAAGAAATATTTTTCTATTATGTCTGAGCCATTGGAGACATAGGGGCTTGGTTTTTAGGGCAGCTAGTGTTGTCCCTTACTGACACAGTGCCTCATCCCCCTCCCTTCTCCCCTTCCTCCTGTTGGAGGGCAGGGCAGGGTTAGGAAGGTTTGTGGACAGGTGTCTGTGCCACGGATGCGAGAGGGCTGCAGGAGATCCTGGTCTTGTAAATAGCTTACAATGTCTCCTGGAGTCCTTGCACTTTGAGTTTGAGGGAGCTTTGAGAGGCCCCCTAAATGACAACCCATTGTCATGAGCCTTTGGGTTGTGTCTTTGATACCCCAGGTAACAAAGTGGGATTATCTGAGAAAATATTACGTATTAGTTTAATTGTAAAGCATAGAGGCTCCCCTGAGAGCATGTACAGTGACTTCTACCTTTATGAGAAATTTTATGCCTCGGAATTGCCTGTCAGGATGTTTAAGCAGCCCCTTGGAACATCTAATAGCACCCTCATAGTCATTACACACCACTAATGGGTGCTGAGCTTTCCAAACACCTATTTACTGCGTGGATTTAGTCATCCTGGAGGACCCATTTCTGATTAAATAATACATGATTTTAAAGTGTCTAAGTACAGTATACATGCCCAGGGCTATACTTCTGGGTCCTAAGGTTCTCTGGCTACAGACATTCTCATGAACTTCCTTGATGGGGACCTACAGAGATATTCCTCTTTGTCAGGGGTTTGAAGCTACAGTATCCATTTTCCTTGGGGGGAGTGGAGGGACTGTGGATTCCTGCCCTCCACCCCTGAGACTGACTCAGTAGATCTGACATGTGGAATCTGCATTTTAAAGAAGCATACCCAAGTGATCGTTCCATGAATATTTATGGCACACCTACCTTGCGTCAGGCTCTGTGCTCAGCACCGGGGCTGTATCTGAGACCAGAGCAAGCATGGCACTTACTACCTAGAGGGAACAGAATTACAGGGCAAAGCAATCTCTGGTCCTACATATTCCCCCAGAAGTTCTATGTTTCTTTTTTGGCTTCTCCCTGTCTGATCCTTTATTCTCTAGCTTTTTAACTATTACAGTGAAATTTGATTCTAGTTTGGTTACATGCACTCCCTATTGCTTGGATCTCTTGCTTGTGCCAAAGGAACCTCCCCCCTCCCCCCGCCATCAGCTCCATAGGATTTTCCTCCCATGTCCTGTGGAACAGAAGACTCCCTCAGGCTGTGCAACTATGTGCAACTTGTCTAAGCTTTCAGGCCTTACTTGCCCCATCTATAAAATCCTAACGTACCTGCCTGAGGGTGCATGACCTTGAGACCCTTTTGTTATGGGTTGAATTGTGCCCTCTCCCCCAGATTTCCTCTGTGAAGTCTTAATTCCCCAGTACCTCAAAATGTGGCCTTATTTAGAAAGAGGGTCACTGCAGACATAATTAAGATGAGGTCATGCTGGAGTGGGCCCTAACCCAAAATGTGTCCTTATCAAGGGGAAAATTTGGACATAGAGACACAGGGAGAACACCACATAAAGATTGGAGCTATTTTGCTGCAAGCCAAAAGTCACCAAAGGTTGTCAGAAAATTTCCAGAAGCTAGGAGAGGAGCCTGGAACTGATCCTTCCCACATGGCCCTCAGAAGAATCAACTCTGCTGACACCTTGATTTTGGACTTCTGGCCTCCAGAACCATGATGCAGTTAAATTTCTATTAAGGTATCCAGTTTGTGGCACTTTGCTAAAGCAGCCCTAGCAAACTAATATACCCTTTGAGCCTTGAGATCTTTGATTCTTGACCACAATTGTGTAAGTCTTATTCCCAGCAGTCCTAGAGACTGGCCCCATGTGCCTACACCATGCTGAGGTCTGTAGTAAGATAACATCCCAGTGCGATAACAAAGATGCTTATGACCCCCTCACTTACCATTTATTGATTGCTTTTATTGTGCCTCTTGCTTCTCTCATTTATTGCTTCTATTGACCCTGTCAATAAAGATCTAGAACCGATTTTAAGAATTTGGAATTGAGGTTTAGAGATAGGAAGTGACTTGCCCAAGGTCAAGCAGCTAATAAGTGGGAGAGTCAGAATGTGAACCCAGCTTTAACCACTACCCTATAAAGCCTGAACTCTTCTGTAAATATTGGTGTTTACTAGGAATTACTCTCTAAGGCAGGGTTTCTTAACATCAACACTATTGACATTTCAGCTCAAACAGTTTTTTGCTCTGGGGCTGTCCTGTGCATTGTAGAAGGTTTATCAGCATCCTTGGCCTCTATAAGAAACCATCCCAACACCAGTTGTAACAACCAAAAATGTCTCCAAACATTGCCAAATGTCCCTGAGGGGGCAACATTGCCCCCAGATGAGAACCACTGCTGTACAGGATGTATCTTTTTAAATCACAGCCCCCCAAGTGGTCCAGGAAAAGGGCTCTTAGGGAAGCAGGGCATTTCAGAGTATGCTCAGAGGAAGGTTTCTCCACCATGAGTAACACATGCTGTCCAGGTGGGCAAGATCTGTTAATCAGCACACTGCAGGCTCTCTGCAAAGAAGCAGAGAAGGGAAAAATAGGGATTTTTATGGCCAGTCTTGGTTACCATTTGTCCATGTTGCCATAGATCTTTAAAGCGTGGAGGCAGAGAACTGGGAGTTCACCTAGACCCAGGAGTGGGGAAATATGATTAATGTTTGTGGCTCACTATTCACTTCTTAAGTACCTTTTGGCAAGGGACAATGATGAGAATCTTTAAGAGCTGTATTTGAGTCTTGCCTCTGCTGCGTCTTAACCTGTAGCATCTCAGAGACTCCGTTTTCTCATCTGTACAGTAAGACTAATAAGACCACACACCTTAAGGGGTTGTTGTGAGGATTAAATGAATCAATGTAATTAAGGTGCTTAAGGCAGTGCCAGTCACAACTTGAGAGCTCATCAAATATGCAGCTTTTATAAGGTCTCATTTCCGGTGGTGGAGCTGGGTTATAGGGACACAGCAAGTTCTTCTTGATCCGGGTTTCAGCCTCCACACTATTGACATGTGGGGCTAGAAAATTCTCTGGCGGGGGCTGTCCTGTGCCTTGGAGGATGTTGAGCAGCATCTCTGGCCTCTACTCACTGGATTGCCAGTAGCACTCTCTTCCTCTAGTTGTGACAACCAAAGATTTCTCTGGACATTGCCAGATGTTCTTGGGTGGGCAAAACTGCCCTTAGTTGAGAAGCACTGTTGGAGATGATAAGTTCCTATAGACCTTCCTACTCAGCATCAACATCACCTGGGATCTTGTTAGAAATGCGGAATCTCAAGCCCTGTCCCAGACTTACCAGAACCTGCATTTCAGCAAGATCCCAAGGTGAGTCAGATGCACATCAAGGCTTAAAGCAGGGCTTTAGGGAACTAACCCACAGGATATGGTATAGAGTGGGCACCGGGTTAGTTGGATGAATGAATGACTTGTGGCAAAGACAAAATTTCTTCCCTTAAGATTCTTAGAGTCATCCATATTGACTGCTGCACTCTGAGTTTGCTGGCTCAGACACAGGCCTGACATAAGTGCTTTACTGAAAGTGGTGTACCCAGGAACCCTAGTTCAGCCAGGCCCTTCTGGATCAGGTGAATTGGGGTGGTGGATGGTGGAGAAGACCAGGAAGCTGGGGGCAGAGTTAGGACATCTGCACAGTGTACTCCCAGCCTCTGAGTGGGTTCTGCCCCCTCCCTCTCTATGTGGAAGCCATGATATAGACACTTGGGGATGGGGACCTGGAATCAGTGTTTTCAAATGCTTCCCAGGTGGTTATAGTGATGATGAGGAGCTCAAGCATATACATCAATTGTATATGTATACATTTTTAAATATACAATTTAATTTAAATATTTTATATTTAATATATATATTTATATTTAAATATACAATTTAAATATACAGTTGTATATGTATATACTCTATTTTTTTTAAGTTTGTGTTGCAATGAGCTTATTAGACAGCACATTAGAAGAAGCTTCAGATATATCTAGTAGCTTCACAGTTGTTCTTATTTTGCTCCTAAGAGTGCAGCAAAGGTGAATGGAGCAAGAGAAGGAATGGCGAAGTAGGAGAAGGAATCAGAGAGGAGAATGGACATGTTTAGCAGGTTAGTAAGCACTCTTTATCATGGACCAGGGCTGGTGATTTTGCATTGGCGGACAAAGGCAATTCGCAAAGTCCCTTTTACAAGACTCAAGTCTGAAATGTCAAGCAAAGTTGCAGAGATTGAGCATTAATGCTTCTAGAAAAAAAGTGTCATGTTTTAACAGGACTTATGATACCTGCTGAACTGATTCCAAAGGAAATGTGCCTTAATAAATACACTTGATGGTGGTAATGAGAATTATCCTTCAGTGTGGATGATATCACTGGGAAGAGAGGATGAGCTGCAGGTAGACTGAGCGAGGCTCCCCGCTTAGGAATACATTTTCTGTTGGTGGTATGTGTGCATGTGTGTGTGTTCCAGAGATGCACAGAACATTTAAAGTCTGAGCAGACTCCGTGACAACTTCAAATAGAGGCTTGGATGAAATCCCTCCTGGGCCCCAGTAGCCATCTCAGCATGGATGAGGTATTATCAACTCCTGATGAAGATTGATTTTAAAATAACTGGGTTCTCCAAGATCCTAATTCTGGAAATCAATTAGATTAATTGGCCTTGTAAAAAGACCATGTGGAATGTGTTTCAAGGTTATTGGGGAAATTCTGAACCCGTCAGAGTGATTAGCTTGCAGAGTATGATGTGGTCCGTGCTATTGGTATGTTTGATGTGGTTTACAGTATAGCTTTGAAATGGAGCTGAGTTACCTTCTCCCAAGATGATGTGGGCAGAGGTGTTCATCAGAGTTCTTAGATGCAAGTGACAGAATGACTCAGGGTGATTTAAAGAGAACAGGAGTTCTTGAGATGGTGATGAGGAGCCCACACAATCAAAGGCCATGTAGCCAGGATCATTGCCCCAAAATCACACCACTAAACTAGTCACGTATAGTAGGGAATTTCTGAAACATAAGAAGGAGTCTACAGATGCTGTGTAGCCGCAGGAAGTGAAAAACTTTTGGTATAGAATAGACATTCATTCATTCACTGAGAAAATATTTCTTGAGTGCTTACTATGAGCCATTTCTATGTGTTTGGGAAATCACAGTGAACAAAAACAGACAGAAGTAATGACCTTCCTAGGGTTTATATTCCACTGGGAAGAGAAAAAGAGTTATAGAGCTGGGTTGACAAATATGGTAGCCACTAGCCAGATAATTAAATTTAAACAATTAATTGAAATTAAATAAAATTAAACATCAAGTTCTTTAGTCACATTAGCCACATTTTAAATGCTCAAGAGCCACACAGGGCTAGTGGCTACTCTACTGGATAGCTCATGATCTCAAAGTCCAAAATCTCCTCTAAATCACACACACCCCCCATCTATATTATCCAGATTCAGTATGGAGGAGGGTTTGAGTCTGATCCATCCTGGGGCACAACTTATTTCCATCTATGGGCCTGTGATACTGAAGAAAGAGGTTATCTGCCCCCAAAATACAGTGTTGGGGCAGGCATGAGATAATAGCCATAGACATTCTGGTTCAAAATAGAAAAATGGAAGGTCAGAAAGAGTCACAAGTCCTCAGCAATTTATAAAACCAGCCAAGAAAATTTGGTAAGATGTCAAGCCTTAGGAATAATCCTCTGATATGCAGCCTCACCCTTTGGGTCATCCTTGCTTCTTCATGAAAGTTTGCATGTGTTTTGCAATTGAATAGTTTTATCAGTCTGTTTCTTAATGGTAGAATTGGGGGGACTGACAGCTTTCTTTCATTTCATACTCCCCCTTTCAGTCCGATGTGGCAGTGTTTCTGCTGACAGAAGTTTCTCAAGAACTTTGTGGATCTCTCATGTATGTCACAAGGTTCATTATATTAGACAAGAGGCTTGTCCATAGATATTTTAAAGATAATTTCTAATTTTGGCTTCTGCTGAAATGTCTGAAGGGGGCCTCTGTGTCATACCCATAATCTCTTCAAAGAGCATTTTTTGAGGTAACTGAATAACCTGATATTTTGATCTTCCTGGTAAATGAGCAAAAGGTTGTACAGCCACACCCTTGGAATTTTTTCTAGAGCACCCTCTCCTGACAATGAATTTCTTAATTTTAGCATCTTTTGACATCTGGGCAGGCTTAGAAGTTTCCAGATAGGGGTGCCTGGGTGGCTCAGTCAGTTAAGCATCTGCCTTCAGCTCAGGTCATGATCCTGAGGTCTGGGATCGTGAATCCTGCACTGGGCTCCCTGCTCTGCGGGGAGCCTGCTTCTCCCTCTCCCGCTCCCCCTGCTTGTGCTCTCTCTGTCTGTCAAATAAGTAAATAAAAATTTTTAAAAAGTTTCTAGATAATCCAGCCTTGCTGCTTTTTTGCTTAACAGTTGTCCTCTCAATTTGTTTCTCTCTACTCATATTTTACAAGAAGCATCAAGAAAAAAACCAGGCTGCATTTCCAACACGTTGCTTGGAAATATTCTATGTTAAGTATCCATGGTCATCCTTGTAAGTTCCACTTTTCACAAAACTGCAGAACACATTCTGCTAAACTCCTTGTTCCTGTATAACAAGGATCATCTTCCTCCAGTTTTCAGGAACATGTATCTCACTTCCCTCTGGGTCCTCACCAGCAGTCTTTAATGTCCATGTTTGTACTAATAGTCTGTTGAAGGTGATTTAGATGACTTCCATCATGCTCCTCATAATTCTTACAGTCTCTTCCTATTGCCCAATTCCAAAGCCACTTCTACATTTTTATATATTTGTTATAGGAGCACTTCATTTTTAGGTATCAAAATCTGTATTTGTCTTATATTGCTGCTGTAACAAATTACCACGAATTTGGCAGCTTAAAATAATACACATTTATTATATTATAGTTCTGTAGGTCAGAAGTCTGGCCTGGGTCATATTGGGTTGAAATCAAGCTGTTGGCAAGGCTTTTTTCCTTAGTGGAGGCTCTAGGGAGGAGTCTGTTTCTTTGCTCATTTGGGTTATTGGTAAAATTCAATTCCTTGTGGTTATAGGGCTGTGATCCCTATCTACTTCCGGGCTATAAGCCTAAGGGTATTCCCAGCCTCTAGAAGCCACAGCATTCCTTGGGTTGTGGCCCCTTCCCTCCATCTTCAGAGCCAGCAATGGCTGATTGAGTCCCTCTCATGTCACATCTCTCTGACTCTTCTCTGACCCAGCTGGGAAATATATTCTCTGCTTTGAAGGACTCTTGATTAGACTGAGCTCACTTGGATAATCCAGGATGCTCTCCTACCTAAAGGTCCACTCCCTCAATCACATCTACAAAGTCCGTTTTGCTATGTAAGGTAACATATTCACAGGTTCTAGAGATCAGGGTGTGCAGATCTTTTGGGAGTCATTATTCTGCCTGCCATAAGAGTTATATATACAGAGTTTTCCCACATTCACTGAGAACCGAAACCCTCAGATAATCCGTTGAAGGTAAGAACCACAGAGATACAAAGAATCTCTCCATATCTTTGGTGACACAGCAACCTTGGGCCCTGGAGCAGACCTATCCTGGCCCCGCAGGTGCAAAGCTGTGGTTGACTGGGGAAAGGGCATTTATAGAGACATTGATAACCAAAAAATTGGCTCTAGGAAGAGGGGAGTGAAGACATAAAGCATAGAGCTAAGAGCCTGAACTTGTCAGGTAGGTATGGATTCAAATGCCACCCTGTCCACTTGACTTTGAACAAGTTTTGAGCCTTGACTTTGTCATCTGTAAAATGGGGACAATGAAAATACCTGTCAAGAGTAACTGTTGGGAGAGGTCTCTATAGAACAAACCATACAAAGCCCTTGGTAGCATGTCCACTACACATAGATGGCTTTCTGAGAGACCTAGAAGAAGAACTTGGCCAGCTGTATGTTGATCTTTGAAATGCTCCCCAGGACAGACAAGATCTGGCCTTTCAGGCTTCCTTGTGCCTGCCTGGGGGCTCAGTCAATCCTAAGACACCATTGTGGTTCTAGGTGCTTGGTTCAGAGGAATAGTGAGAAATGATGGGAGGTAATGGGTCCAGGGGAGGTCCTGGGGATGCTGGCTTCATCCCCAAGGGAGAGTGTGGGGGAATCACTTTATATCCCTACTTATTTGTTTTTAAACCTGGTCTAAGGGAGTGATGGAAACAATTGATTTACAAGTACGAGGAGATTATGAGAGTTTTTCCATTTTCCCCCTCCAAATTGTGTTCTTACATTGGGGGGGGGGGTACCTAACTAACACCAAACTTTGAATTCTGCTTAGATACATATTTTAAGCATTATGATGGTGCGACTTGGATTTATAATTGGAAGAGTGATATGGAATCTTTAAAAGGACTATATTTTGATGGCAAGAGAACTTAGAAAGTTAACATTTAAGAGGTAAATAAGCATTTTTAATGCATATTTCATGGAGTATTTTGGCTTTAACAGGGTAAAATTATTTTTGATTGGAATAAGTACATTTTAGCATTTAACCAAGATCAGAGGATTACATTAATTCACAGATTTTTCTTTGTTCCAATTTCTGCCAATCTTCTTGAATGGAGGGCAATTCTTTTTCTAAAGCTAAGAGATAAGGATGAAGGAGTTAAAAAGCAAGAGTGCTGAACAGGAAAACAAAGGAAGCAGAAGCCTTTTTAAAAATCAAAAGGATCTAGGGTCTTAGACACTCTCTGGCACTGCTGAAATAACAGTTTGTTTATGCCCTTGAGCACAGAATTCTCCAAACTATTGACTCTAGCCTATAGGCTGTTTATAGCCAAGTACAGGAGAAGGGAGGTAGAAGATTCCAGGTTCAAACAACTTTAGAAAAAAAAGGCATAAATAAGTTAAACTGCTTTTATTAATACTACAAAACTTTTCAGAGATGATATATATTGTGAAATGTTAAGAGTGGGACAAAGTAGCTAAACTTGCCCAACTTCTTTGACCATAGACTTTCATTCATTTGTTGGTTTGATGTGTTACACTGATTTACCCTTCATGCTTCAAGGCTTAAGTTTGAGGAATCTTGCACACTTCTCTATGTAAATTTCATTGAAGTTGAAAGGAGTGCTTTAGTAGAACCTGGGGAAATCCACACTAATTTTGTTAGACTGGCATTTCTCAAATTGTGGCTCAGGAACCACCTATTATCAGAATCACCTGAAGGGTTTGTTAAAAATCCAGAGACCTGGGTCTGATTTTAGATCTGTTGTCTAAGAAACTCTGAGGCTAACATCCTGGACTCTGAACCATGGGTCACTAGCATCAGCTCTGCCTGAGAGCTTCTTAGAATGCAGAATCTCAAACCCATCCCAGTGCTGCTGAATCTGAATCTGCATGAAGATCCCTAGGTGGCTGGTGTACCCTTAAAGTGAGAAGCACTGGGTTAGAAAATAAGGCATCTCATTTTACTTAGGTATTTATATTTCTTGATATCTTGCTCTAATTATGTATTTTATTTAAAAACCTATTTGAGTATAGAGTTCTATTGTAGTTGAAATCATGATCAAAGGGATACACTTGGTGACCTCTTTGTCAGTTTACTACCCTATGGCAAGCATTGTTTTTCAGATCAGGGGCCTATTTAAAAACAGCATTGTTATTGCCATCAGTGTAGAGTGACTTTATTCAGAACTGCCCCAAGAAAATAGCCTCTTGAGGGCTAGTCTTACTCCAAATTTATGGACATGATAACTGTCAGATCCAGAGTATGGAATGTCTGTCAGGAGTAATTGACTGTGTGTAGCTTAATTGCATCTTTCCTTCCATGCCATCCATGAAATGCTTGTAGTCATCTCAATTTAATAACTCAGATATTGATTTTACTGAATATAGCCAACCTTGCATCTCAGTCTAGGAAAACAATGAAAGAACAGATTTTGAGTGAACAAAAAGACCACCCAACACATCCACTGTTACTTATAAATGCATTGATTTTTAGCAAGGAGAGGCAAAACTGTCAGTTTGAAATACTAGTTTCATGAGTTGTTTGAGTAAGTAGGCCACAATTATGCTTTATTTCTTTGTACTTTTTATGATCTGATACTTTGCCATCCATGCTAATCAATGATAAGGCAGGTCCCAGAAGGTTCAATGTCTGCTCAGTGACCCATTCCAAAAAACATAATCCAGCAGTTAAAAAATGATTTTAAGAGCCACTCATAAGGCTTAGAGGGAACTGTACCTTGTGCTCACCCACACAGCAAGAGTGAGAAACTTCATAGTTCATGAGACTTTGGCTAGCATTCAGAAGGCTCCTGCCTCAGTGGTGGGGAATAATTAGCCAGAGACTAAACTTGACTGCACTCCTATCTAACAGATCTTCAAAGCAAGACCTGAAGGGATCAAACCATTTCCAAGTTACTTCATTGCCTCCTAGAACAAAGCTCAAGAATATCTATAAGAATATAAATATGTCCATCCAAACCAAATTGTAAAGAATCTTGAAAATACAACCGAAAATGAGGAGAAAAATCATTTGAAATCAATATGGAACTGACACAGATGTTAGAATTAGTGGAGAAAGATGTGTTAACAAAATTAGACAGAAAAATGGAAGACATAGACCCAAATCAAAACTGTAGAGATAGAAATCTATAAAAGAAGGGAAAGCATATCCCCAAATACATATGCAAGAATGTTCATGGTGATTTTATTTGTAATTGCAAAAACTGGAAATAATCCAAATGTCTTTCAATAGGTAGATGGAGAAACAACTTGTGGCACATGCATCTAATACTATGGAATACTATTAAGCAATAAAAAGGAATGAACTATTTGTATGTGTAATATCATGGATGATTTGCAAAAGCTTTATGCTGAATGAAAGATGCCAAGGAAAGAAATACTACATACTATATGATCCCATTTATATGAATTCTAAAAACGTGAACCAATCTATAGGGACAGGAAGCAGATCACTGGTTTTCTGGGGACAGAAGTTGGGTGGGAGAGGGAGGGATTACAATGGGGCACAAGGGAACTTTTGGAGCTAATGGATATTTCAGTGTCTTGAGTGTGGTGATGATTTCGTGGTGGTGGTGGTGTGTGTGTGTGTGTATGTATATGCATACATATATATACAATGCATATATGCGTATATATAGGCCAGAATTTACCAAGCTGTATACTTGAACATGAAATTAAATCTTCTCTCAGTGGAAACACCTAAGCATCTCATGGATCAGGTAAGAATCAGCCAGGAAAAAGATGGAGGGGCCACATGGGTGCTTCTGCCAAATGAGATGCCTTCTGCACTGTACATCTTCTCTTTGTTCTTTATGAAAATTGTCTTTTATTGGTAGCAAATGGAGGGTGAGTTCACTTAATATGGATTCTGAAATAGCTCATAACAGCTTAGGCAGGCTGCAAAGCAGAGTTATATAGATCCTCTCCTGAAAAGGGAAATACTCCTGGAGGAACCCAGCATTGGAGGATTAACTCTTGAGCAGCCCATTGGTTTTGCTTTCTCCTCTGCTTGCGTGTTGCATAATGTTGTCCCTGAGGTGGCCCTAAGCAAATGGAAAAATTGTTGAGAAGGAACTGAAATGCAATCAGTGTTTGGGAGAGACTAGGAGCTCCATCCTGTCTGTAGACATCTCTTATTATCCCACTCTCTGAGCTTGACCATTCTGGGATGAACTCTGTTCTCTCTGC
Organism: Phoca vitulina; assembly: GCF_004348235.1. NCBI lineage: Eukaryota > Metazoa > Chordata > Mammalia > Carnivora > Phocidae > Phoca > Phoca vitulina. The sequence continues at coordinate 1,735,644 of NW_022589805.1, forward strand.
TCGGTCCCTCACTGTACTGGGTCTGCTTATGGTTAACCCCAATCACTGTGGTTTGATCAGTAATACTGATCAGAAGAAAATTTTACTTCATCAGAGTTCAGATAAGTAATAGGTATAGGAAATGTATTGTATGTGGTTCTATTTGGTAAAGTTACACTTAATGGTTATGAGTACTTGGGAATATTCATTCCTATCCATTCTTTAATATATTTGGTGGAGGTGGCTTAGACAGCAAGATGCTCAGAGGTGCAGATGTGATAAATGGGAAGATAGTACAGTGATTTCTGCTATCACATGACATTTGTGTTCCTTAAAGTCATTGCACTTTGCAGAATTGCACAGTAAAACCACATAGGAAAAGTGGGGTTGGAACACATGATTAAAAAACTTCATCAGTGAGACATTAAAAAAAAAAGAAACCTAATAAGAATGGTAGCACAATTTTATACACGTTAAATGGTTAAGAAACACATGCATACAACACATACCACCTTTTACTTTGAAAAAGACCTGAAGTTTGGTGTGGAGAAAGTGAGCATTGGAAGGATTATAAGTTGTGAGTAACTGAGGGTGATGATTGAGTTGGTGTGTGTGCATGCATGCACACATGCTTGTGTTTTGCATACTTCTAAGTGCCTTGGTTCAGCTGGTTACAGCTTTCTGCGTTCACCTCATGTTCCTCGCAGACAAAATCATGCATAAGCAAATGCAAAATATGTGTTATGCTCAAATTGTTCCCTAATGTAATAGTCGCATTGGAACAAATTCACATTTTCAAAACAAGCGTTATTGTAGAGCTGAGTGTGTCATGGGAGAGAGAGGCTCTCTGCAGGAGAATTTGAAAGGAATGTTGGTGACTGAGGTTATATGGGAAAGGCTCTGGGGTAGGACTGAGCCTTAAGATCACAAGAACACCGAGTTGTGGTACCTGCACTTTGTTGTGCTGCTGTCAATGAGCCAGGAGTCTGTGAGCCCCCATTTCCTTGTCTGTCCTGACAGCATGGGAAGGACAGCTCATTGTTTTAATGGGTGCCCTGAGTGGATCTGGGCTCTCATTACTGTTCTGTCAGCCCTACCTGCCACCAGAGAGGGTCTTGGCTACCCAGAGAAAGGGTAAGAAAGGGAGTTCACTGTTTATGATCCATAACTGAGAGGGTTGTATAGAAACATGGTTTCCAGATCTTATTTCAAACTTGTAACATTAAAAAAGAATACTGAACTCTGCGACCTAATGTTACCCATTCAATCAACAAACATTTATTGACTTACTGAGCACCTAAGTATGTACCAGCTCCCATTCTAGGCACTTCAGATACGTTAGCAAATAAGGCAGACAAAAATATCTGCCCCTGTGGAGTTAGGTGCTGGTAGGGGAGTCAGGTGATGTTTTGTTTTTCCCACTAAGAACATAAAAACTCTTAAATTAGCAATAACAATAAAAATAAAAACTCATGCTTTCATTAAAAAAAAAAGTCACCTGTATTTTCAAAGGGTACTGTTATACCAAATGCATGGGGCTGACGTAATTTCAGAATGAAGGGCTGGTCTTTCCAGAAAGTGTTACATCCATATGTAGGTGCTTGGAAACCTGCAGAGCAAGGAAGGGGAAGCCAGGAAAAAGCCCCTTGTGGGTGTCTTGTCTTGTTTCTGGCCTCGGGCTCTCAGAACTAAGCCGTGCCTCTTGCATGTTAAAAGCTCAGAGAGCTGACGGAGCCCATCATTTGTGGCATTCCTGGGTTAAACTGGAAAGGAGAGTATAAAAACAGCTTGTATAGCATGCTTTTTTAGTCTAAAATTGCATACGCAAAAGATAAAAACTATATATATGTACACACAGGTGCACAGGAAAAAGGACTGGAAGAATACAACTGATGAGTAATGCTTATTTTATTTTTTTGAGTCATGTTTATTTTAGATTGTATTTTTGAAATTTCTTATGTTGAGCATACATTTCTTTTGTAAAAAGAATAAAACAATAAAAGGTGAAAAAAAAAAAAACCTGTATTCCTAAAATACCTACCCGTGGTCCTCACTTGCTGGGTGTTTTCTCTTGATATCCTTGCCTCGGTTTCCCCTCTGACCTCTTAAAAGTCAAGGGTGTTTTTTTTCTTTGGTTTTGGTAAGCGGTTTCCTCTGGAGCTTTAACTCCATCACAAAGGTGATGGTTTCTTCAGGTAAGCACTTCCCCATCCTCCCAGGCTGAAAATTCAACAGGGGCTATTTCCAGGGCATGGTACAGAGATATGGTTCCCTCGGGCTTGAACAGTGTTAATTGTAAGAGCAAATGTTTATGGTCACAGATTGTGCTGGGCCAGCTTAACAATGGAATCCCAGAAGATAGGAATACTCACATTTTCTTTAGTATATTTTTTCTTTAATTTTTTTTATTGCTCTTTTTGATAGGAATACTCATTTTCTTTAATATATTTTAAAAAACTGTTTTTATTGTTGCTATTCTTGAACTCTTTGTTTTACCCCTAGACCCCCCAGCTTTGAGATGTAATGGACATATAATTTACTCTTCTGTGTATTTGTGACTGGGGGATTCTCTGAATCTTGGGGCACAAGCTAGGAACCCCTCTTGCTTGGGTCTAGGGGTGGTATTTCCCATCCCTTCACTCCCCACTCCCATCCCCTACTGTGGGTGCAGTGGTTTCAATTCAAGGGGCAGAATAGAATTAGTAGGAGGGTCCTTGAAAGTTGCTTTAATTTTGGAGCTTGTTGCATATTTATGTGAGTCTCTCTGGGGTTGGGCTTGCCCTGGGATATGCTGCTCATGAGGTGGGCTTCATTCGCAAACCAGTAAATTCTCCTGTTCTGTGACTAAAATGGAATGTCTAATTTGTCATCTCAGGATCAGTGGGGTATGGCTGTGGAAATGGATGTTACATAGAACAGTATGTAGCATGATGCTATGAATATGGGCTCTCAGTGCTGGATGGGAGGATGGATGAATGAAGAAAAGCAGTAAACCTCCAGAATTACTTTGGATCTGGTGTTTTATTGCTATTTAACAATAGAGAGTACACTCAGATCCCCAAACTTCCTAAATCTTGATACCACAGAATGAAGGTTGAAGGGCACAATGGTTTGTAGTCAAGAGAAGTGCTGGCTTGGATGATGTGGGAGTAAACAAATAGAGTGTAGATGAAGAGCCACCCTGAAGACAGAGGTACTGTTTTTCAGTTATTTCTCTTTTTGTGTTGGGCGCGTTGGTAATGAATGCATGCAGTGGGAAAACTAACATGAAATCAGCCTAAATCAGTGGACATATGTCTAGGATGGGATTGAGGAACGCCCCCCCCCCCAATGCGCAGTGGGACCTCTGGGCAGATGGGATCTTACTTTTGAGCTGCCCACTTCATCCCCTTTTCTGTTATCAAGGGGACTGGTTAAGGCCATGGCAAGCCAATCCCCATGGTCTGAGACTTGCACTGGAGGAAGGGGGCTGTATGTAAGTGCTAAATGGAGCGGTCTTAATTTTTATAATAAAATCATTAAGACTTAACACCTTTTTAGTGCTATGGAGAAAGGCTCCTAGTTGTAGCTCCTTGGAAGTGAGTGTCGGGAAGTTTTTGACTAAGTATGGATGTACCCTTGGGCCCCCTCCCTCTTTTCTCCTATTATGATTTATGCCTCAGCCCGAGTGTTAAAATTAATTTGGGAAATATGAACACGTGTTAAAGAACACATTTCCCTCTTGTGGTTACGTAGGTAGAGTCTGCAGAGGGTCCTCATTGTATTAACACAGGCTTTGCTTTGCCTAAAGAATAAATTCAAGCCTGCCAGATACAGAGAGTGTTATCAAAGGGATCTCAGTATAAATGGTGACATTTGTGACTGGCTGTGGTGGGGGCTTGCCCACCCTCCCCAGTAGCTGCTAAAATTGAGCTGTCAGACGAGGAAGATGAAATGCTACTTTGTTCTATGGCTTGAGCTCCCAGAGGCAACGTTTCCAGGTCATTTGACATTAGTTCAGAGAATGGGCAAGTATTTATCTTTTTTTTTCTTTTTTTCTAAAACTTAAAAAAAATGTTTTCTGTTTGTTGGTAAGTAGGAAGTGACAGCCTCTTCAGGACGGCTGCCTGCATGTTTGAGGGAAGACGTTTACCAGGGTGGCAGGTGGTACTCAGAGGATACCAACTCTCTCCCTCCTGGGAGTATCAGGCACTAGGTTCTGAGCATAAACTCTGAAGTACCTCTCATACTGATAATCTTCAAAGCGATGTTTCCTAAAGAGCGTTCCTTGGGGCATTAGTTGCACAAGATGCTCCAAGGAAAGAAAGATGCCATGAAAAAGAAAAGCTTTTTGTGGCCAAATGAGTTTGAGAGACATCACATATGATACTGAACCACCTTCTGTTGACACACAATTCATGTTTGTATTTTAAGGCTCTGAGGATTCCTATAGGCAAGAAACCTGTTAATCTTTAAGCTAGAATTTCCCAGATTTATTTGAATTTTTGAAATTTTGAGAAAAATTTTGAGTTTCTATTTGTCAGATATTTTGCAAGGACCATATTTGAGAGAGAGAATGATGAGTAAGGAAAGCTGGACCTTTTGTGGCCTCACTGAACTTATAGAGAATAAACAGGTGAACAAAACAGTGAATAATTATACATTGTGATACATTATATGAATAAATAAGCAGGGTGCTTTAGTGAGGTATAGTGGGAGGGGGTGGATCTGATGGAGGACAGGGAGGGCCATTCCAAGAAGGCAAGTTGTGGTTGAGAAACAAAGCATGAGAAGGAGGCAGCCATGTAAATTATGGGAGAGAGATGGGGAAGCATGTCCAAAGCCCTGGGGTATCACACACTCTTGGTCTAAAAAACATTTGAAGATCTAGAGCTTTTGTAAACTATCTTATGACCAGAGAAGCTCTTAAGATATTTACAGAGGGACTGGTACAAAGTATACAGCCAAGTAGAATTGGTCACCTTTCATCTCTTGTCAAGGGGATTCTAAACATAGCCATCAAGAAAGATCTTGGTCTTGAGTGAGCTCCATGGTTCTGTTCCTGCATCATCTCAGACTTGCTCAGCAGTGTGTGGGGTGTGACTCTGAGACTGTTGGCCCCATAGAATGGAAAGGGTCTGTCTTTGTAACTCTCTGGCCACAGTCCCCAGTTCGTATCAAGCTGTACAATTTGGACTCAGTCAGAGGTGCAGTAACACAAGTGCAAAGGTATTAGGACTCTAGAGTAGTTCTCAGACATTAGCATATGAAAAAGACACCTGTAGAATTTGTTAAAATGCACAGTCCATCGGCCCACCCCCCTTACACCCAAGACTTACTTCGGCCCGAGAGTTACTGATTGGCCCCACAGCACACACCATATTCTGGTCTGGGCTTGTTTAGGCACACTGTGTATATTTTTTGATTTATAAACTCTATTAGTTACATCTTAGGGGCCATAGTAAACTTTGATTTAGAAGCCATTTCTTTTGTAATCTAGTGTGGCTATGATCCCCAAATCTGAAATATGGCAGCTGGTGGTATAACAAATCAGAAAGCTGACTTATTTATGTGTTCTTAAAACAAGAAAAACAAGGCCACAGAGTTTCTGTGGGTAAATAAAACCTATACCACTGAGAAGCCCCATCAGGGTTGGGTCTTGATCCTTTGGGGCAGTGGTCCACACCTTGAACCTGGTTTGATTCAAGAGAACCCTCCACCTGTGATCTTGAGTCTTTCCTTTTCCTGGAAGTTGCTCTATCAGTTCTCTCCTTTTTCTTTTTTTCTCATGGAATGTAAATACAAACTTCTTTTTCATCCTAAGAAGGAACATTCCGCCTTGACCCTGATTCTCATTCTTGATATTTGTCCTGCTCTCCTGCATAGCCATAAAACTTCAGTGATGAACACACTTCTCATATTGTTGGAGAATTAAGCCAGTTTTTTGATATGGCTTCCAGGGCTCCAGGGAGACTAGCCCTGCTTACCTCTCCAGGCTGGCATCTTACCCATAACTCCCTTGCTTGCTGTACTCCAGCCATCCTGAAATCCTTTCATTCTGCCATCTTTCCACCTGTGACTTTCTTAACAGGATCTATTTGTGTCTAGATGATCATATTTGTTTATTGTCTATCTCCTCTGACTGGAATGAAAGACTAGTGAATCTAGGAATCTTGTCTGTCTTGTTCCCTGCTATATGCCAAGCATCTAAAATAGTACTTGTGTAAATGGCTAGTAAATATTTATTATTTAAGTGAATAAATTCCTTCTCTTTCTTCTGGGTATTTGCATACGCTGTTTCATTTGCCTGACAATCTCTTCTCTTATCCCTTCCATATGCACACTTTGCCTGCTAACTCCTAAACATCCTTAAATCCTCAGTTCATATGCCACTTCCTTCAGGAAGTACCATGTCACTTCCTCTGGGAAGGATTACTTGACTTCCCAAGTTTGTACTGTGTACTCCCAGAGTACTTATCACACTATATTACAATTACCCATTTATTTGTTGTATTCCTCTGTAGACTATAAGCTCTAGGAGGGTGGGGGCCTGGATTCCTGTATACCTTTGAATCTAAGGCTCCCTCTTACAAGGTCAGACATGGTGCCTGTACTTGGTAAGCGTGCAGTAAATAATCATTGAATAAGCAATTTTTAATGCTCTCTCTTCTCTCAATTTTATCAAACATCTCAAGAGTGGTCAATACTCATGGTCTTATTTTGTCTCAATCTACTGCAAGTTGACTGTTGGGCCTGCCATTGGACTTCCCTGGGCAGGTACCTGTGAGTTCCATGCTGCCAAACCCAACAGATTCTCTCTAGCCCTTGTTCTTTTGTCCTCCCTGTAGCGTCTAATCCTACCAACCAGTCCTTCTTGACATTCTGTCTATAATGGCAAAACCATGGTGCCCACGTCCTACTGTAAGACATAGTGAAATGCAGAGGTGTTGGGCTAGCAGATTTCATTGGCTCTCTGGGAAACCCCTGTAGTACAAGGAGTGGGTAATGTTGAGACTTAACTTCATGCAAAGAAAGGGGCTTTCCTAAAGGCTTTTAAAAAATAATTTTTGGGTTTATAAATTTCCACATCCCTTCTGTCAGTTCAAGTCCTCCTCCCAACAAACGCTGTGGCCATCTACATCCTTAGGGCAGGAAGGGTGGGAGAATGGATAGAAGAGTCTTGCTGCCTCATCCTTGGTCCTTGGGAAGGGACATACACACAAATATTTCCAAGAAATCATGAGTATTTTCCTCTATGGCCCAAGGTCAAAACTCAAAAATTCTTAATTCTGTATTTCAAATACCAGATAGTGGGAAACAGACATATTCCTCCTTTCCTGCCTTATAGACACTTCAGGAAGCAGGTCTGTTTAACAGAGGCATTCTAACTCAATTAGTTGGAAGAAAAAGTACAGAAGAAAACCATTATGCAAATGTCAGCTGTGTGAAACACAAGGGAAAGGGTGACAATATAAGCTTTTGAATACATTTCCAATTGAATTTTAATATTAGACCTTTATATGATTATTATTACTAATAATATGCCTTAATACTCTTTGTCTTAGGAATGCTCTTGATTCTCTTATCTCTAAGAGGGTCCCCAGTCCTCTCTGCTGGACAGTCTGCTTCCTTCTTTTGGGGTGGGAAGGTCACTTGTTCTACCCTCCTGTGTATTTTAGTAGAAATTACTTGAGGACCATGATCCTAGTTTCTTTTACAACTTAAGTTTAGGGTTACGACCCTAATGGATGAGGATTTTTTTCCAAATGTGTCACATCTGTTAAGAAAATTGAGTCCACCCCATATTACTCTTTCTAAGACCTCATTCCATATGTCATTTGTTCATTCACTAGTTAATTTATTCACTCATCCAGTATGGTGCTATGGATATAAGGACTGGGAAGACGGTCTTTTATTGGCTGTCTTTTATTTTCAGGGTGAGATGCTTTAAAATGCCCGGCACTAATTTTGTCTCTAGCTCAAAAGCAGAGTTCTTCTTGAGCTCATGGCAAGGTTAGAATGACCTCTCATCATTCAGGAAAAAGAAAAATTTGATTGAACAGATTTATTTCTGTTCCATCCAAGTTTATTTCCGAGGACACCATCCGTGGCAAAGTGTGGTAATTGGGGATCTACAGTGATATGTCAAGTAGGACCGGAGGCTCCAGCAATTCTACTTTGAGTCTGTGAAGGCTGCCTTTTTCCTAGATATTGGAACTGCCAGGGTCAGGACTCCTTGAAAGAACCTCTTGGTCTTGTCACCTTTGGTTATGCATTAGATCCAGGCTCTGATGGTAGATTCTGGTGCCAGGAGCCACTGTGTGACAACAGGACTGTATCGAGCAATTTCCCTGGGTCAGAGGGAGAGGAAATGGAGAGAATGGAGGGGCAGGGGAGAAAGAAAACCTCAGGGGGAGACACTCTGGTACCACTGGCCTCATTTTCCCAGGGTAGGTAACAGGGTCCTCAAATTTGGAAGTGTTGGAGAGTCCTCTTTAATGTACAAGAGAGCTGATTTAGTGGACAGCCGAGTACATTCCCTTGCTCCTCCTGTGGCTGCCTGCCTATGCTATAGCTTTTTGCTCTTTAAGTAACATTTTTATGGAGATACAATTCACATGCCATATAATTCATCCATGTAAAGAGTACAATTCAGTGGTTTCTAGTATATGAACTGAGTTGTGCAAGCACCATCACCATAGTTTCAGAACATTTCCATCAACCCCAAGGAAACCTGTACATTTAGCAGTCACCTCCCATTTCCCATCCCCTCCCCAGCCCCCGGCAACCACTAATGTGCTTTCTATCTCCTACCACAGTCTGTAATTGTGCATTCACTTGTTTGTTTTTACTGTCTGTCACTGGCACTGGACTGTGAGTTTGATGTGGGTAGGAACTGCATCTGTTTTATCCACCACTCCAAGGACACAGTACACATTTGTTAAAAATAATAGTTTCTCCTCCAGCCTCGCCCGGTACCATGTCACCTGCTGTCACTTGATTATGTCCTCTTTCTGAATTAAATTTTTCCCTGTACCAAATTTGTCCTTCTACCTCTCTTCTTGGATTATTTCACTTCTTCAGTCTAATAAGAAATGATAATATCTTTTATTGTATAACATACCTTTGGTTTTTTTCCAGCTTATTGAAATGTGATGTATAACATTGTGTAAGTTTAAGGTGTACAGTGTAATGATTTTTTTATATATATGTTTATACAATATATATTAGATATATATTTTTGAGTAATTATATATATGTAATGTTATATATAATGAAATTACCACAAGATTAGTTAGCACATCCATCACCTCATATAGTTGTAATTTTCTTGTATGTTGTGAGAATTTTTAAGAATTCTTAGAAACTTTCCTAATGTCCTCCATGCTATTCCTTATGTTCCACAAATGAGTGAAACCATATGATAATTGACTTTCTCTCCTTGAGTTATTTCACTTTGGGGGGAGACGAACCATGAGAGACTATGACTCTGAGAAACAAACTGAGGGTTTTAGAGGGGAGGGGGTGGGGGGATGGGTTAGCCTGGTGATGGGTATCAAGGAGGGCACGTACTGCATGGAGCACTGGGTGTTATACGAAAACAATGAATCATGGATCACTACATCAAAAACTAATGATGTATTGTATGGTGACTAACATAACATAATAAAATTAAGTTAAATTAACAAAAAAAGAATTCTTAGAAACTTTCAAATACACAATACAGTATTTTGTAAAAGAGAGATACAGAGAGTACAAGCAGGGGGAGAGGCAGAGGGAGAGGGAGAAGCAGACTCCCTACCGAGCTGGGAGCCTGACGTGGGGCTCGATCCCAGGACCTAGAAATCACTGCCTGAGCCAAAGGCACACACTTCACCATCTGAACCACTCATGTACCCCCACAATACAGTATTGTTAACTATAGTTACCATGCTGTACATTACATCCCCAGAGCTTATTCATCTCATAACTGGAAGTTTGTACCCTTTGACCACCTTCACCCATTTCTCCCACCCTCTGTGTGTTATTGGATGCATAGAAATATTTCTATCCAATAGTATACACTTTGTCTTCTAATTTCTTCCTCTTTGCTAAGGAAATGAGTCCTTGTTCTCAATGTTGGGTTTATTATTTCCTTTCTGTGTCATGTAAAGTGATCTGTGGGTTTGCCAGTGCAAAAAAGGTGCAATCCCAGCTACTTATCACTTAAAGAATGGATTTTATTACTTACCACCCCAAGAAGATTTGTATATATATAAGATGCAAACTACACATTTTGGACAAAGGGCAGGACCAAGTGTCCAGTAAATTTTGGGACTCATCTCCAGTGTTCTTGCTTTTCTAGCTGATGTACATCATCCTGGTCATCTCACCTCTTAAACAAGGAGACTGGTGTCCTGTTGGTGAGATGCAATTAGATGAGGCATGTTGTTGGCAGCCACAACCAGTTTCTTATATTGATTGGTTATCCAACTTCTGCAGGTTGAGGGATAGCACTTGAAAGAGTCCCATTCACCCACACATTGTTCTGTTAGGAAATGGCCAACAGGTGCTCTGCCCATCAGCTGTAAGCAGGAGGCAGTGGTGATGTCAGGAATGGGAACACCTGGGTTTTGTTCCTGTGACTGCAACCTTAGGGAGATGCTGAGTGGGAAAGATGATATGGGTCATCCGCATAAACAGGGCTCAGAAAAAACAACTATGTCTTTCTTATTTTTTGCTGAGCTGCCTCCATAATATTCTGGGATTTAGAAGGAAAAATGGCGTGTGTGTGTATGTGTGTGTGTACGAACCCCTGTGCATTAGAGTTTGGAAGTCCCTTTTCCTCATTTTCTTCATGACAGCCTGCAAAGATGGTAGAGTAAATTGCCTGAAATCTCTTCTGTAAACTGTCTGGAGATACTTTCCAATAGCCAGTCCGTTTAGGCTGGTGTGGAAATGAGAAATAAGAGAAGCTCCTGGGGTGGTGGCCCTAATCCAGCCAAACCTGGTCTCGCTCCTCCCCAGTTATTTCCAGTTTTTATACTGAGGTTAATATGTTAGCCTATTTAGATATCTTTTGTCAGCTCTTCAGTTGCCTTGCACACATTAGGAAGATAGGCTATAGAAACATATTCAAACACATAAATATCCATTTGCAAATGGTGATGCAGTACACAAAGACTGTTACCGGTGAGGTTTGTGATGGCATTGACTTCAGATGGAGTGGTTAAAAGTGAAGATTTTGGAGATGGAGTTTAATATGTGTTGATCCACTCCTTCTGGTTATATTTGTTCCCGGCTGATTTCCTTATATTGGCTGATTTTTTGGGTAACTTGCCTCACTTCCTAGAGATTGCAGAAAAGCATGAATAAAACAAAGATCAACCACAATATGGATAAACTGCTCGGATAGCTTTAGAGTGCTTTGAAACTATTTATTTTTTGTTATTAGATAAGGAGACGCTCCCAAATGAGCCACAAGAGAATTCACCTGCAGACACTACACATCGACTCACTCCCTTCTTGTGTATTTAATCAAATAGCAGTGTAATAAATTAGCAGCGATTCATTTGGACACCAAATACCAAGTTGTTCTCCTAAGTGACCTGGATTGATTTCTACATGTCGCAATTCATCAGAAGGAAGTGGCTTCACCACTGGGAGTTCAAATGTTCTAACACATTTCTGTTCTCACTTTTGCTTTAACCAGCAATGGACATTTGGTTTTCTGCCTGAGATGGTAAGCTTCACAATTAGTGGGACTGGAAATGCCAAACAGAGGCCCTCAAATGGATTGGTTTTCCCGGAACAGAAAGGCCTGTGAGCAACTGGGGGGAGCCAGATGGAGCCCGTATCCAGGAGAGAAAGGATGGGGCATCTAGCTACGTCCCATACCCTATGGCCTTGCAGATATATGGGCACACATGACCCCAGGGCTGCATCACTTTGGAGTAGTTGTGAGTTACAGCACACTTGTCAGATTAAATTGTGATGTTAATAGCTAACATATATCGAGTCTTTACGATGTGCCAAGCATTCCTCTAAGTGCATTACAAGTACTAACACATTTAATCTTTACAACCACCCCATGAGGTAGGTAGCACCATAGTCTTCACTTTATAGACAGGGAAAATGAGGTACCCAAAGGGCAAATAGCCTTCCCAAGGCTCCACAGTGAGGTAGGTGGTGGATCAAGTCTTCAAAACTAGGCTTTATAGAAAGAATGGGGTCAATTTCTATGACTTTAAATAGTGAGGAAACCCCTCAAGCCATAGCAGTGGAATATTGAGATTAATAGCAGAAAGCCTATTGGAAGGAGAGGCTTTGCCTACATTTACATAAAATCACCATCGAAACCATCATCACAACCCTGTTATCACTGTATTTTGTTATTTGTTGTCAGTGTTGGTGGAGATGGGGCAGGTAGCAGCTCCAAGGTCATGGGGATAAATGCATAGTACTTTGGAATTTGAGAGTTAGGCACATAGTTACATACTGATGGGTGAGGGTCATCACTGTCAGTTTTGCCATCAGTAGTGGGCTGGTATAATTGGGACAAATTCCATGTTCTCCTGCGGTTCCTTCTCTGCCCGTTAATGGGGGTGTCTCCTCTCCTGTGCTTCCTCTCTCATCCAGACTTTTCTTGTGTCCTTCTTTCTGCTCAGGGATGGTCTTAGAACTCATGTTTTGAAGTTGATAGTTAAGACGTTTGTTTTTTCACTCATCCTGCCAAATGACTCAACTAGGTTTAAAAACTCATGGCGTCTCTTCTTCAGGTGTCCTTATAAGGGGTTGAAACCTCTCTCCTGATTCAAAGCGTTGGTCAGACAAGGTAGAATATCTCTTAGGTTGACTGCCCCCAGCATGGGTGTCCTTGGAGGTAGGTGAATGGGTTTTGAAAACAAATTTAAAACCTGGTTCTGATTTTGTCTCATGTGGGGCGAGTCACCCACATTGATAGGTTCTCTGATTATTTCTCTGTAAAATGGAAACTTTTGGTAAGGATTGATAAGAGTTATCAGTTTTGAGTACACTGTATATTCTGGCTATTATATGAGCAGTTTAAATTTATATCTCATTGGATTCTTAGAACAACTCCATGAAGCACATACTTTACCATTCCCATTCTACAGATGAGGAGACTGAGGTGTAGAGAAGATTAAATAAACTGCCCATGGTCAATTAAATGGTGGAACTTGGAGTCTGTATGACTCCAAAGCCATTTCTCTTAACCGCTGAGCATGACATTGTGGGTCCAGTATTCAGTGAATGAGTTTCCTTTTTCCATTCCTTATGTCCCCTATGTATGATCTTTCTTATGGGAACCCTGCTGTGGGGATGAGAAATACAGATTAATTTCCTCTCTTCCTTCCTCACATGATTCTTTTGGGGTTCATCGTGTTCTATCCCTACTAAAAGAACAAGATGTAATGTCAGTTATGTTGCAGACCTCATAAAGATTAAACACCCGGAGTGGTGGCAACTTGGTAGTTAAGTGAACATTTCCACACAAGGAATGGGGTTTAAACTTTATTAGCCTTTTCATAGCTCCAATATGCAGTGACATTCACAGAGGAGCATTTTATAGGGCATGGAAATACAACACATGGTCAGGCACCTCCTCACCTGCCAAACAGCATGAGCAGGCATCAGAGGACTTCTATCACCTCTGTTGGTTGTCCTTCCACCTGTTCTCTTTTCTTCTAACCTGAGGTTTCATATACAGCTGGGTTTGTATATGGCATACCCTCTGGGTTTGAACCAGAAGGTCTGGGATAGAATCCTGGCTTTGTTCTTTATTAGCTGTGTGCCTCAACCCTCAATTTCCTCATCTGTAAAGTGGGGATAATAATCATTGTTGTAAGGTTGAAGCATGAACTGGTATATGTCAGGTCCTTAGAATAGTTCCCAGTCCCTGGCAACCATTCAATAAATGTCAGCCATTTGACCATTCTGATAACACTAGTCAGGCCAGCTTAGTCCCCAAAAGGCAAACTAATGTTGGAAATTAAAAGCATTTCATATGTTACACTTTTTAAATATCTTGGAGACCTTTTAAAAAAAGAGGTCAGTGAGTCCAGAGCTCTAAGCTTTAGATATCAACCAGCAGAGAGTTTATTCCTTGTGACCCAGGGGTGAGGTGGCTCATCTTCAACTTTCATACCTAAGGTAATGGACCCTTTCTTATTTCTAATACAAGTATTACAAAGCAAAACACGTGACACTCCCATGGTGCAGAGCAAGGCTTTGTGCTCCTTCCTGTGTAGTAACTTAAAGCACTTGGGAATGGCATGGCTTAATCCAGGAATTTCCATGGAGCCCCAGAAATCTCTTATCAAGTCCATATTGTATCAGATGAGGGAGACATGAACAGAAATTCTGAGGAGCACCCAGTCATTTATTCATTCATATCTTTCTACAATATTTATTGAGTGGATACTGTGTTCGCAGTACTCTTTGAAGCAGTGGGGACACAGCAATGAGTGCGACAGACAATAATCTCTGACCTCATGGACCTTATACTCTATGGCAGGATTTGTCACTCTTGGCACTGTTAACATTTTTTGCCATGATTTTGTGTTATAGGCAATCCTGTACATTGTAGAGTGTTTAGCAGCATTCTTGCTCTCTACCCAGTAGATGCCAGTAGCAACCCCTGCCTCAGTTGTGACAACCAGAATCTCCCCAGGTGTTGCCAAAGGGCCCCTGGGAGTAAGAAAACCACCCATGGTTGAGATTCATTCTTATATGGGGAGGGGGATGATACTCTTTAAAGCAGATGATAATCTGTAAAACAACTACCCAGGGGAAAGATGGGGTGCCTGGGGGTGGGGTTGGCTGTTTTACAAAAGGTGGTCAAGTAAAGCCTCCCTGAGGTGATATCTGAGCCAAGACAAAAAGAGGTGAGGGAGCGAGCCCTGTGCACATCTGGGGCCGAGAAATTGGGCAGCAGCAGCAGCAAAAGTAAGAGAATTTGTTTGAACTGGAATGAGAAAGAGGAAAAGGGCGCTTCAGGGATGAGGCCGGATAGGTAATGGTTGTGTCGGCTGGGGGCAGATGGCCCCATAAGGCTCTTCCTCTGAGGGAGAGGGGAAGGGTTGAAGGCTTTAAGCAGACGAGTGGCATCACCTGACTTCTTTTCACGAAGGATAAACGTACCATACGGACAAGGGCAAGCGCGGGGAGGATATTGAGGAGGCCGTTGTAATGATAGTCGTCCAGACCATGGTGGTAGAGATGGAGATGGTGAGAAGTGGAGGGCTCTGGTTATGTTCTAAGGGTCAAACTGGACCTTTAGGATTTGCTAATGGATTGGCAGTGTGGCAGGAGAAGAAGAGAGGCATCAGGGATGGCTTTCAGGAATTTGGAGCGAAAGCGGAAGAAAGGAGCATCAGAGTTTCCTCAGGGCAGATGTTGGAAGTGCCCTGTCCCCAGCCTTGGGTGGGGTGGCAACGGCCATAAAAGTGGTTCCTCCCTGACTTTTTCATCACTGCATTGAACAGAGCTACCTCCTCCCCTACCTGTATCATAATCTCTTTTGAGTGCTCATTAAAATGGAGATTCCTGGGTCCTACCCAAATACATTGAATCAGAATTACTGGAGGTGGAACCTGGAAAACTGAATTTTAGTATAAGCTCCAGGGGATGATGCACCAGGAATAGATCTCCTCTTCCTCTATCTGGCTGTCTCCCTGGGCCCAATTCTGACCCCTGTGTTTATCTTCCACTGTTCCCTGTCAGGCGCCTGCCAAGGCTCCTCTCTCTGAAACAGGCCTGCCCTATACCGCATTGGGTTTATCTTTCAGTTCCTTCATTTTGCCCCTGATTCTGTTCTTCTAAGGAGATCTTCAGGTTTTAGTCTGTTGTTTAGGGTGGAAGGTTGAGTAACTTCAACAGGTAGATTTGTAATCTTAGAATCATAGAATTTTGCACCTACAAGGGACCCCTGAGGAAAGCGAGATCCTCTATTTCATTTTTTTCCAGGTGAAGAAACTAAACCTCGGAAAGCAATTTTGTACAAATTGACCCAACAATAACACTGCTAGTTGCCCTTGCCTGAGAAACAGAAGATCTGATAGTGTTGCATCGGAGTCTTTAGCCTTCCAGTGACCTGTGAAGGATTTTTCATGCCCCCACGAGCCTGTCTTGCCACATCTCCATAGCTGCTTTTGTTTTTTAACATAAGAAAATTGGTGCGTGCTTTGCATTGAGTGTCAACACATCTCTAACTACTCTATATTTCAGTTCCTGCACCTCTGAGCTCTGTTTTAGGGAAATCGGGGGCTTTCAGCAAACTCTTGAGAGTCATTATTTTGTTTTCTCATTTTGCAAAAAAGTGTTGGCTCCAGAAGGGGAAGCTTCACAAAGCCAGAAGTGAGCTGTAGAGATGGTGGCAGCCCAACCACTGTGCCGTGAGCCTGGCTCTTCAAATCCTGCTGCTTGATAAATACTGTGCTAAATGGATTTTGGCCCTGTCCCCTGACTAACCAGATAACAAATGGATACTTTAACAACTTTGTGATAATAAGGGTCATTCACCTTGTGGTACAACAGCCTCTACTGAGGGGTTTCACATTGGGATTGTTTTATTACCATGGAAACATACTTGCTTCCCAAAGGGGACATATTTTATCACAATTGTGAAGCTTCCTTTACTCTAAAAACATTCTGAGAAATAGCATATTGAGGAATGGGTGAAATGAAGGAAAAATAAACCATCATCACCATCATCATAGTCATTAGCATCATCAGCATGGCCTCATTGTCATCATTATCAACATCACAGCGCCATTTACTGAGTTAACTTGTCTTTCATGTGCTCTGTGTCAGGCAGATACAATTTTTCTCATTTTATGGATGATACACCTGGAGTGCAGTAAAGTGAACTTCCTTGTCCAAAGCCATCAAAGTCTCTCTGGGAAATGGCAACTTTGGTACCATGTTCCCTGGCAACTCCACCTATCTGATGGGAGGGAAGCACAGGTCCCACGTCAACTAGGTTTGGAGCTACCTATCTCAGAGATAAAGCTTCCAGAGGCACATGGAGCAGTCAGAAGTGTTACGTTGTGTAGAACTAGCCAGTAAATAATCAGTTCACCTTCATTGATCTAATTGGGCTGGCCACCTCCCTGTCAAAGTAGGAGGAAAAGATAACTTTATCTCTATTTGGTATGGGATATAATCTCTGCTTGAGCTGGAATTACAGCCCAGAGAATCTGGTGCCAGGATGCCCAGTCTTCCCTCGTTTTTAATAATAGCATCAAAACCTGCCATTATATGAAGTTTGCAGCAAATGGATCACCAGTGTTTGCACTTTGAAGTGAGGCCATCTGCTCCTTTGGGCTGGGACCACTTGGGCGTGGGGGCTTTGCAGCAATTTCTTCTTCTGACAGACTGCACCTTTTTCCTTTTCTCTCCTGCTGCTTGTCTTTCTGTTGATTCCAAAGTCCACATCCACCAAGAAAAGTAGTTTAAAAAATTAAAGCAAATATCGTCCACCTACCTACTCAAGGGAAGAACTAAAAAAAATTTTGCCCATTTGTCAGTACTGCAAGCTGCTTAACTGGATAGTGATAATTTCCCAGATGAATCTTATAAAGATGTGCATCCTGGCCTCTTTCTCCCAAAGATCCAGATGATATTTTGCATTAACAGGAGGTAGGAGAAGTGCCAAAGTCAATTTTAGGTTGGTTCTGGAGAGATTGCACACATGCTGATTCATTTATTTCTTTGGTACTTCTTGCTTTTCCATTATGGAGAGTTGCCATCAGAGCCCATTTCTTAAA
Organism: Phoca vitulina; assembly: GCF_004348235.1. Classification (NCBI taxonomy): domain Eukaryota; kingdom Metazoa; phylum Chordata; class Mammalia; order Carnivora; family Phocidae; genus Phoca; species Phoca vitulina. Next base: position 1,753,370 of record NW_022589805.1, read on the forward strand.
GGCGCACCTTCTGGGTTGGATCTGTCAGCAAGCTGCCCTGTGCATAAAGGAGATGAGGTGCAGTTGTGGAGTTCACAGGGAATAAGTAAGAAGCTGAAGTTGTCTGAGTGCTGTAGAACTAAATAAATACAGGGAAGAGATTTTTCAGAGCCATTATTGATTGGATGCTGAGGAGTTATTAAGTTCTAAGAATGGCTTATTACACCACTTGGGCCAAGATTAAAGAGGAGTTAAGCCACGGATATCCATCGGGAGCCATTTCTATGGTGTAAAGCCCTCTGCTGAGGCTCTTGCCCTCCCAGCGATGCTCTCCTTTCTCCCCACTTCCCCTGCCCCCCGCCCCCAGCTTGTCTGACAGAAGATACTGTCAGGACATTTTCTGAGTTGGTTTCTCTCTCTTAATTGAACACCCCTAGGAGCCCCGTGTGGGATGTCTTTATCAAATCACACATTTCCCCAAGTTAACACAAACTGTTTTCCAAGAGAAAAGAGCAGTGTAATTATTTCGTGAGGATCTGAGAACAAGCCGACTTGGGATGTAATGAGCATCCTGTCAGGCTGATTGGCTCTGTAACAGCTTCCACCCTTTGCAGCTAAATCAGGGTTTTCCTTCAGATTGGGGGTGTTAGGGAGGCATGAACCTATTTGGAGGATGGCTCACCCCAACATTATTATGTTAAAACAGTGAGGGGTTTCATCATCTAGAATTTTAAGTTTTATTTTGTTTTGTTTTTAAGTAGGCGCCACACTTAGTTTGGAGTCTGACATGGGACTTGAACTCATGACCCTGAGATCAAGACCTGAGCTGAGATTAAGAGTCGGATGCTTAATCAACTGAGCCATCTAGGCACCCCTCATCTAGAATGAGAAATGAAAAATGAGAAAGTGAGAAAAACAGTACCTTATATGTATCCATATAATTAGCACTCATGAGCCTTTTGCGCATCCTCACTTCCAAATGGATCATCTGATGTACTTTGCCTTAAACATGGAAAGTGCCCCATAAATGGTTTTAATAACTGTTCTATTACTACAGGTTTGTAGTCCCCTGAGGCCAGGTGTGGTTTGGAACTCATAGTTTTTCAGACTTTAGGAAGGCTATCAGTTGTCATGCGATCCATTACATCACACCTCCAGTGAGACCTGGGGCAGCACTCCATAATCAAACACATTAATATTTCTGCAAAAAAGTCAATATCCATACTAATGAGGAAAAATAAATATCATTAGACTGATGAATGGCTGTTCTTTAGGTCAAAAGAGTCCTGTCAAATATTGGAGGTTTCTTTTCATTCAGCCTAACAGAGAGGGTCTCCTATTAGGTCAGGGGAGTTTTTTGTCACCAGATGAGTCTAAGTTAGATGTAAGTAAGAGGTTTTGGGTTTTGAAATTTGATGGGTAACTTGGGCTTCTCCTTTTTTCCTCATTTTGTCAAAAGGCATGTTGGCCTCTGTTCTTGTCACCAAATTTTACTTGTTGGACTGTGTGTGTGTGTGTGTGTGTGAGAGAGAGAGAGAGAGAGAGGAAGAAAGGGAGAGAGAGAGAGACCTGTTTCAGCTCCTTCATATCTCTTGCATCTCATAAGGGACCTTGGACCCCAAACCCTGCCAGGAAAACCCCATTCATGGTCTGACATTTAGAAGTTTATTGACTGGAATGAAAGAATTGTCAATTTTAAAACGTGAAAAGCCACTGGGAGATCAGGTGCTTTCTGCAAATATTCCCGCACAGTGATTCCTGGCATAGAAAAAAAAAAAAAAGGAAAGAAAGAAAAGGCTGCCTTGTTGTTTTATTAATTTAGTTCTGACAGCTGTTAGTTCTGAGAGGCCTTCAAGGTTCTCAGCAGATATTAAACGAATCCTCAGGAACCCCTCTGTGAAGCACCAATAATGAGCCATGTAGGAAATGAAGGTTAAATGGAAAAGAAACTCCACAGGGCCAGGTTGTTTCTACCCCCTCAGCCCTAGAGGTTCAAGTGCATGGAGCACACACACCTCTAATTCTCCAACAAGGTCAAAATGGAACCCACCGTCTTCTCCCCAACTTGCACTTCCATGAAGGTCCCCCAGCTCAGGGAACTGTGTAACTCGCCACCCAGGTGCTCCTACTGAAGCCAGGGAGTCTTTTCCTCCCTTCCCTCACACCCCATACCCTTGAACTCTCCTGTCCTAGGAAATGACTCCCTCAACACCTTTCCCTCCATGTCTCTCCTTTTATCCACATCCCTAGCATCTGGATTCTTGGATTCCCCTTGCAGCCTCCTACTGCACTCCTAAAATCCAGAGCAGTTTTCCCAAACACACATCTGACCTTGCTCCAACAGCCTCCTGCTCTCCAAGAGAGGTCAGAATTCTTAGCATTGCCTTAAAGACCCTGAACGCTGTGCCCTGCCTATTTCTCCCACTCTCCCTGTTGCCATACTCCAGCAACACTGGTTTGATCTCTAAAGTGCCAGCTCGGGGCCTTCACCTGAGCTGCCCCCCTCTGCCAGGATTGCTTCTAGCCCCACTTCTTCTGCCACCTCTGATCATCCTTTGGATCTTGATGCACCACGGGAGATCTCAAAGCACCCAGGACTTCTCCTTTCATGGCACTTATCACCCCTGTAACTACCCAATTAATTCTGTAATTATCTTCTTAACATCTGCCACAACAGACTCCAAGCTCCGAGAGGGCAGGGACTGTGCTTTTTTCCTTCACAGTAGTCTTTCTGGGTCTAGCCCAATGATGGTGCATGGGGGAACCCCAACAACACTCAAGTAAGCGAAGGTCAAGCCTGGAGAGGTAGGGAGTGCACACTTGCTTTTCTGGGTTCCTGTGAGCACTGGCTGATTGGATTCCACTCTGATCTGGGAGCAGCTGCAGGGACTGATTGGTAATGGAGCTTGTGGGAAAACATCCCCAGCTGCGTGGGTCTCAGCTTTGCCTGGCACCATTTCTTTGGGATAAATGCCGACTAAGCTTGCAGATCTTCTCAAGGACTGAGAGAAGTAGCTCCTCCCTGTGGTGGTTCAGACTTCCCCACTTAATCACCCGGGTGACTTGGATGCTGCCCAATGCCAGGCCGCCAGCACGGTGGGCATTAGACCAAGGTCAGGGCTGCTCGGCTGGGTTGCCTCCTCCAGCTTCAATACTCGTTATTCTCTTTGGGAGGCTTCCAAACATCTGCTTTATGTGGGTCTTGAGCTCCTCACGTGTGCCATCTTTGGGGAGCAGGTGGAAATGTTACCTTCCATGGTAACTGATGTTGCCCTGGCTTTGCTCTTGGGGCACTTCCTCATGATCCTACTGCTGGCCAGCAGGTCAGGGGACAACCACACTTGGGTTTAATTAAAGGTAAATTGGTGGCATTCCAGCCAAGGGCATCCCAGAGGCAGGAAGCTGTTGAGCAGATGGCATTACATGTATGTCATAACCCATCTTAATGATCCCGTTCCTCAAAAGGCAGAGCCTGGAACAGTATACATGGAGGCAGGTCCTTCCTTGTCACTTCCCAGTCTTGCAGGGGTGAGAACAGAGCTTTCCTGGGACCAGCCAAGTGAGGGGCATTTCTCTTTATCTCAACTCCTCTTCTGAGGTGGTCTGCAGGCTGTGATGATTCAGGGAATATCACGGTGGGCAGGGCTGGGATGGTTTTGGGTTTCTTTTTTTGTTTTTTTTTTTTAATTTATTTTAAAAAAATTTTTTAAAGATTTTTTTATTTGACAGACACAGCGAGAGAGGGAACACAAGCAGGGGGAGTGTCAGAGGGAGAAGCAGGCTTCCTGCCGAGCAGGGAGCCCGATGCGGGGCTCGATCCCAGGACCCTGGGATCATGACCTGAGCTGAAGGCAGATGCTTAACGACTGAGCCACCCAGGCGCCCCTTTGATTTTTTTTTTTAAATGAGACAGAGTCATTTGTCTTCCTAGGTAAGGTCAAATCCCCATGCTAACAACTCTCAGAGATTTCATTTGACTGGATCCTAGGGCTGCCATGGACTTGTGTTGGCATTTTTTCCTCACAAAATTGAAAATAGGAACTAAGGCATGAGCCTGATTAAAAATGCTGATTCAGACTGAGTACCTCTTATGTGCTCACATTCTATGAGGAATAGAAATATGGCTAAGACACAGGCCCTACCTCTAGCAGGTTGTACTTGTTATGAAGAATAAGCCATTTGCATGATTAAACCCTTGTTCATTCAACACGTGTATTGAGAACCTGCTGTGTGTCAGTGGGGCTGTGCTGGGGGTAGAACAAAGCAGCATCCATGGGACACGGACGGGACACCGTTCTGTGGGGGAGGCCATCATCTTATTAATAATTGTGCAAATAATGACAATAATGCAGCTGAATAATCACAAGCTTTAGGAAGTGCCACAATGTACACTATCGTGCAAGGGTATGTCACAGGTGTCCTTACCTAGTGTGGTGCATCACAGAAGGCTTCCTGGAGGAGGTGTTTGGATTGCGAACAGAAAGCATATATAGGAGTTCAATAGCAGACAGGAACTAAAAAGCTTCCCAGGTCAGGGTGATAGCAGGTGCAGCTGGAGCTCAAAGTGTGCAAGGGTAAGGTGTGGAGGAAGAGGATGAAGGGTGAGCAGAGGGCAGAGCATATGCCCAGCCTTGATGGCTCAAGGAAGGCATTTGGACTGCCTACAAACAGAGAGAAGCCACAGAGCAGTAGGAAGCAATGTGAGCTTCAGGAAAGGAACCAAGAGTGTTCTAATGTAGTCAGTGTAGTTGGAACCAAAACTGAGAAACTCATTGGGGGTTTATGCACGACGCGGGGATTACATTTAAGCAGCAGTTGTTCCGAACAGAAGGCGGCTTCTAATTGCAGTTGTTCAGCATCGAACCCACATTCAAACTTGCAATTATTTCCCTGTTAAAAGAGCTGACGGTTCCCTCTTCTGCAGGGAGGCAGTCTCAAGGGAGCCCTAATCCCTGGGACTTGGCTTACACCCGAGTCCCCTGAGTATCAGACCACATTCCCATGAAGCTGTTCTGTTGGTGGGCCACAGAGACAGACAGGACGTGGGGCACAGGATAGAGACAGGCTGATGAGGATGAAGGGCACCTCAGCAAGGACTCTGGATGCTTCCAGAGCAGCTGAGTCAAAGGAGCCCATGACACAGCTTAGCAAAATCAGTGTCTCGCCTTCCACACAGGGCCAGCACACAGCATTGATGGTTGCTGCGAATTGAGGAATTGATGTGCTATTATGATCCCTCCTTCCCTACCCCCTTAAAGATGAGACCAAAAGAGAGAGGTAAAAGGACCCTTAAAGTCACATGTCAAATCAAGAACAGAGCTTGCATTTGAAGCCAGGCTTGTCTGAGTCCAAAGCACATTATCTTAACCTCTACACCATGTTAGGTCTCAGGTGGGCCTGGGAACTTCCTGGGAGAGTCAGTGGCCATTTAAGCCCCAAGTATCTATTGAGTGACTTGGAAAGAAGAGCAGGAACTGTAGTCACACAGACTCTTCCCTTATCAGCTATGTGTCTTTGGGCAATTTGCTTACCCTCTCTGGGCCTCATTTGTAAGATGAGCTATTATCACTGAAATATGATTGTCACATTTATTGGAATGTGCCAAGCTCTATTCTCAGACCTTTACACACAGTACCTCATTTAGCTTTAGCCTCACAGCAGCCCTCTGGGAAAGGTGCTTTTATTACTCCTATTTTATCAGAGGAGGTAAGTGAGGCGTAGAGAGGTTATAGGACATCCACAACATCACACAGGTAGGGCAAGGCCCAGCCTGACTCCTGAGCCTCTTAGGCTATTAGAGAGATCAAATGACACGCTTCACACACAATTCTTGCCACAGAATGCCACACAGTGAAAGCCAATACATAGGTTTAGGACATCCATGAATGCTGTTTAACCTCTCTGGGCCTCAGTTTCCTTTCTGCAAAATGGGATGGTAACAGTTAACAATTTATTGGGATTTTATGATTGTCTCATTTAACATCCTCCTTCGACAAAGCTGTTATCCCCATTATTTTTTTAAAATTTTTTATTGTTATGTTAATCACCATACATTACATCATTAGTTTTAGATGTAGTGTTCCATGATTCATTGTTTGTGCATAACACCCAGTGCTCCATGCAGAACGTGCCCTCTTTAATACCCATCACCAGGCTAACCCATCCTCCCACCCCCCTCCCCTCTAGAACCCTCAGTTTGCTTTTCAGAGTCCATCGTCTCCCATGGTTCGTCTCCTCCTCCGATTTCCCCCCCTTCATTCTTCCCCTCCTGCTATCTTCTTCTTCTTTTTTTTTTTCTTATCATATATTGCATTATTTGTTTCAGAGGTACAGATCTGAGATTCAACAGTCTTGCACAATTCACAGCGCTTACCAGAGCACATACCCTCCCCAGTGTCTATTACCCAGCCACCCCATCCCTCCCACCCCACCCCCCACTCCAGCAACCCTCAGTTTGTTTCCTGAGATTAAGAATTCCTCATATCAGTGAGGTCATATGATATATGTCTTTCTCTGTCTGACTTATTTCGCTCAGCATAATACCCTCCAGTTCCATCCACATCGTTGCAAATGGCAAGATCTCATTCCTTTTGATGGCTGCATAATATTCCATTGTATATATATACCACCTCTTCCTTATCCATTCATCTGTCGGTGGACATCTTAGCTCTTTCCACAGTTTGGCTATTGTGGACATTGCTGCTATAAACATCGGGGTGCACGTACCCCTTCGGATCCCTACATTTGTATCTTTGGGATAAATACCCAGTTAGTGCAATTGCTGGATCGTATGGTAGCTCTATTTTCAACTTTCTGAGGAACCTCCATGCTGTTTTCCAGAGTGGCTGCACCAGCTTGCATTCCCACCAACAGTGTAGGAGGGTTCCCCTTTCTCTGCATCCCCGCCAACATCTGTCATTTCCTGACTTATTAATTTTAGCCATTCTTGTTATCCCCATTCTATAGATGGGAAAGTCAAGGCTCAGGGAGGTGGAGTGAATCATTCAAGGTCGTGCATTTACTAAAAGATAGAGCAAGATCTGCAGTGCCGGGCTGCCTGAATCTAGAACCCATGCTCTTAGCCTCTGCAGTGTAGTGATTCTCTGGCCGGTGACCTCTTTCTTTGCAGATACTTGTCTCCAAGACTGTCTCAGGGCTGCCCTAGACGTTCCTGGTCACACTGAGTTCGGTCCACATCCCTGTAATCAGCCTACCCGGTGCTCTGTGCTCCCATTATCCCATTTCTGCATAAATGGCCCGTGATGTCATGCGGGTCACTGACAACTTCTCTCTCAGGAACCCTGAAGAAATCCTGAGCAGATTGGATAAAAAGCCCTTGTCAGACATCCTAATTTTAGCGTTCTCCCTCGTGATTCCATTCAGGAAGTATTTATTTAACACTTCACTTGTTTTGCCATTCTCCCTGACTTCATCTTGCAAAAGCTCCTGTAATAACCCATGTCTCCTTCACCAGCCCCATGCTGTTCTCGTCCTTGGAAAAACTTGAGTGCTGTGTTTAGCATCTCGAGCCAGAGAAATGTCCGAGTTTCATCGTGCATCACTAATGCCCTCCTTTATCTCCATGCCGCATCTCCTAGAATTTTTGCAGAGACTTCTGTATGTCCTGCTTTCCCTTGTCTCATTAGGTCTCTTTCAGACATTGTTGCCTATGTGCAAATGGACATTTTTCATACTGCAAGTTTCCTTGCAAGGGCACAGCGCTATTTCAGTGCTATTTCTTTCCCAGGCTGGTTTTTACCATCCCTCTCCAGCTTCTATTTTCAAAAATCTCCCCTCACATGGCGGCATGGGCAGGTGGGCTGTTCTCTCCTGAGTGGCAGTTACCCTCGGGAGTCAGATGCCATCCGTGCACCATGGATGAGCTTGGAGGCCGTAGTTAACTGCGCCCCACGCATGATGTGAGGCTGAGGTTCTCATAGTGTTGAGGGGGGACTGCAGTTCTGCTATCGCTCATGCTTGTTTTTTGATTCAGTGCATTGATACCTCTATTAGATGTTCCTGATACAGACCCTATTAATTTTAATGCCTTTTGAGATGAATAGATGAGAAAGCTCTTGATGGTACAGATGTATGTCAAAGTCTGCGGTTTTATATATTTACTTTTATCTGAAAAAAAAAATGGTCAAGACACCAAAAAAGGGATAGAGATTTGGGTTGATTGGAATTTATTTGGTCGTTTTTAAAAAATTGGGGTAAAATTATTATAAAATTAACCATTTTGAAGTGAACAATTCTGTGGCATTTAGTGTATTCGCAGTGTTGTACAACTATCACCTGTCTCGCTCCAAAACACATTCTTCTTCCCAAACAAAACCCTGTATCCACAAAGTATTATTGCCTATTCTTCCCTCTTCTCAGCCCCTTGAAACCACTAGTCTAGGTCTCTGCAGATTTCATGCCAGTGGAATGGCACAACATGAGGCCTTTTATATCTGGCTTATTTCACTTGGTTTGTTTTCAAGGTTCACCTGGGTTGTAGCATGAATCAGAACCTCATTCCTTTTTATGGCTGAATCCTATTTTATTGCATGGCTAGATCACATTTTGTTTATCCATTCGTCCCTTGATGGACATTTGGATTGTTTCTATCTTTTCGCTCTGTTTGGGGTTTTTAAACTTTGTAGACATCATCCCAGATCCATGCACTGTTATTTTCTTTGTGAATATCCTAGGTCTTGATTCCCTTGCTCCTCTTTTGAGAGAGCATTTAGAGGTGTATGAGCTGCCATAGTAAATGAGAACTACATGATCTCATGGTGGGGAATCTGGCACTGCTACTTGCGGATGTCCTGCCACCCAGTGGGCTGACCTTGACTCCTCAAAAGACAGCCCCCTCCAGGACAAAGACAACATTTACTCAGGGCTTAGACCAGTGGTTCACAACCTACCTGTACATTGTCATCACTTGGGGAGATTTAAGAATTATCAAAGCTCTTGCTTCACTTCCAGAGAATCTGGCTTGATTTGTACGGGGTCAAGTCCTGGCATTTTTTTGTTTGTGTGTCGAGTGGGTTAAATAGAGGCCCTCAAAACATGTGTACAAGTCTTAACCCCCAGCGGGAGCTGGGAAAGAAAACTGAAAAGGTGTGTGACATGCTCCACTGGTTCCTTGTCATAACACACATGACAAAGCTGCTTTAGTATAAAACATTGTGGCCAGACAGCCTAAAGAATGAGAGAAAATATTTGCAAATGATCCACTAAGGCACTTATACCCACAATATATAAAAAACTCTTAAAGCTCAATTATTAAAAGACAACCCAATTTAAAAATGGGTAAAGGATCTGAATAGGCAATTCTCCAAGGTAGATATACAAATGGCCAACAAGGACATGAAAAGATGCTGGACATTGTTAGTCATCAGGGAAATGCAAATCAAAATCCATAATCCAGTATTGCCTTATACCCACTAAAGTGGCTAGAATAAAAAATATAGGTAATAACAAGTATTGATGAGAATGTGGAGAAATTGGGACCCTCACACACTGCTGGTAGGAATATGAAAATGGTACAGACCCTGTGGAAAACAGTGCGGTGTTTCCTTGAACTATCAAACATAGAGTTGCCACAGGACTAACAGTTCCTACATTCTGACAAACTCCTAGGTGTATACCCAAGAGAATGGAAAACATATGTTCACATAAAAACATTTACACAAATGTTTATAGCAGCATGATTCATGATAACGAAAAGGCAGAAACAATCCAAATGTCCCTGAACAGATTAGTGGATAAACAAAATGTGGTCTATCCATATAATATTTCTCAGCCATTTTTAAAAAAGGAACGAAGGCCTGACATGTGCTATAACTTGGATCAACCTTGACAGTATTATGCCAGTCACAAAAGACTACATCTTGTGTGACTGCATTTATGTGAAATGTCCAGAATAGGTAAATAGATAGAGCAAATTAGTGGTCATCTAGGGCTAGAGTGGGGTATAGAGGGGTAGGGGTGATAATTGGATTTTTTTTGAGGTGATGAAATATTCTAAAAATGCCTGTGGTGACAGTTGCATGTGTCTGAATACGCTAAAAACCACTGAATTGTACACATGAAATGGATGGTATCATATGTGAGTTTTATCTCAATAAAACTGTCCAAAAGTGAGCTGGAATTGTGGCCCAGAGCCCAAGCCCTCTCCAGCTTCTGCCACTTAATTAGCTGTGTGAGCCTTCATTGAAGCACATAGTAAATGCTCAGTTAACTGTGGTTTCGCTTTTCTGGCATGATATTTTAGGAGGTCCTGGCATTTTCTCTGTAGCTGCATCAGGGTTAGCATTGCCAGATGTGGTCTGCTCAATATCCTCATGACCAAGTGGCATATCTAAGGACTATAGTCCTCAGTATATCCCCACATAATGGGAAACACTCTGCAGTGTTCCAGTGACATGGGAGGCTGGAAGGGTGTTTAAGTGGGAATGACATGAACCAATTTATACCTGAAGACAATTCCAGTGGTATGGAATAGAGGATGAGGAGAAGGAGAGAAGAGAATTGAGTCCGGGAGGCCTTGGTGGAAGCCAGTGCAGTGAAAGTGATCTGAATTCAGGCATGAGCACTGGGGATGCACCTCACAGGTGGCAGCATCTCATAGGTAGGGCAGTACAGCTTGGTAGCTGATTGGATCAGGTGGAAATACAGGGCTGGCTTTTGCAGAAATGGAGAGAGGAGGGTTAGGGGCCACCTGGATAGAGCTGGAAAACTTCAGATTGCATGAGGACAGAGGTCAGGTGAGGCTGGGACCAGGGTGGTACCTGTGGGGTGGGGTGAGGAGAAACAACTGACTCCTGATGAGAGAGGTCCAAAAGATGGGCTTCTCCAGTCTCCCGGGTCCTGGTCTGCCAGTAAGAAGGTGCTGGCTTCATTCTGTGACCTCTTCATGGGTGGGTTTGTGTGGGGGGTGGTAGCAGAGGGAATAGGAACATGCCAAGGAAATGCCTCGTTCACCCTCAGGGTTTGCAAGAGAAAGTCTCATGTGTGCTGCAACCTCCTGCCTGAGGTCCTGGGGTTTGTGTGATGCCTTCTCCCCCACAGGGTCAGGAACACTGAGAAGCACTGTGGTCTAGGGGATGTCACAGTGGCTTTGGATGCGGGGGTTCCAGGGTTCACACCTGAGCTGCCTTCTTGTTTAAGTTGTGCAACCTTGGGTGAGTCACTTAACCTTCCTGAGTCCAGTTTACCGGCCCATTAGTTGAGGATTGTAGCTCCCTCTTTCTAGAAACAGGTAACATCATTACTTCCATCTTCTGGATGAAGGAATTCAAGGATTAGGAATTCAGTATCTTGTCCAAAGTCACACGGCTCACAAGTGGAAGAAAGATGGTTTGGATGCTGGCAGTCAGACTCCAGAGCCTGTCTACGATAAAGAATAGCTACATAAACTTGGCCACCTAGGCCAGTTCTCCAGAGTGTCTAAACTTTGACAAAGTCCACAATAGACTGGATTGAAGAGTCGTGTAAAATCAGCCTCCCTCATTTTATTTATTTTACAGATATAGACTCTGAGGCTCAGGAAGGTTAAGTAACTTTCCCAGAGTCACACAGAAAATCAGCCAGAGTCCTGCCTTGAACACAATTGTACCTGATCCTCATTGTGGCTCTTCTGCTTTCTGGCCCCGGCCTGCAGAGGGTCATTTTGCTGAATCCTGTTAACTCTTCCTTTCCAAGTTCATACTCTGTACCATTGGGCCATGGGCCCAGGGTGTCCCCTGATGCTGCCCTGACTGATGTGAAACCCGGTTTTCCGTGGCTGCATATTGATGCCTTAGACAACAGCCTAGTGTTTCAGAGGAGTCTGCATGTTACAAAAAAGGGCAGCAGGTGTTATTTGGGCTAAATTGACCTTGAAATTGATTTCTTTATTTTATGACTTACTGAGAGGAGATTAATACTTTTTTTTTTCCTGCAGTCTGAAACAATTTACATGGTAATAGAAGGCATAGTCAGTCAAATAAATTGCTGGAAGTGGTCGTGTTCCAAGGGAAGAAAAAAAATACAGAGCTTACTCACATTGATTTCTTTGCCCTGGGGAGAAGCAGAGATTTTAACATCTGGGAATAGGGAGCTAAATTTTATCTCTCATTTTAAAAGCAGAGGACTGAAGAGCTTAATCTGACATTTACACGAAATTCTCTAAGTTGGGGGAAACAAGGGAGCTGAGTTCCTTGCTGAAGGTTAAGGGCATTTTCTCAGACGGACTCTGTGTGGTTTGATCTGGGGGGTGGCAGGTAGGTACCAGATGACCTTTTCAGAAGATGGGCCTTGGAAATTTGGCTGCCTCACCGCCTTGCTGCTGGGCACTGACAGGGAATGGTGGTGGTGGGAGCCTGGTGACATAAACTCTACCTAGACCCAGGTGGAGTTGCCAAGGAACCATGTGAGTGGAGACCCTGCTTCCAGATTTCTGGGCTTTGCCATGTGGCTGTCCTACCCAGAGGTGGAATTCGATTTCAGCTGGTGCATCAGTATGCATGTATGGCTAGTGTTTCTCACTGTGTTGGGATGGGTTTGAGACTGCACCTCTTGACTCAGCAGGAAAATTCAGTGCTCCATTAGTACTGCCTGCCTTGGGAACACAAGGGGCAAGTGTAGTTTGTGTGCCACATACTTGAATTTCCAAGTAAAAACCAGCATTTCTCATTCAGACCATACTGACAGGGCTCTTGTCCTCCAAAGCAACTCCAAGTCATTTACCACATAATGTGGGCTAAATTTTTTTCAGAAAATGTCAAGAAGTGAATCTCTACCCAAAGGGCTCTGCTAGTATTGCCATATGTTATTCCATTAAATTATTTTCTTTTCAAAATAAAATTTTTTCATTAAAAATACATGCCCAGAATATACAAGAGTCAGAAGCATAAAATCCCCACTTCCCTACTATTCCATTCTGCTCAGCCAACTAACTCCTATTTCCAAAATTAGCCATTTATTTTTACCAGTTTCTTATCTATCTTCCAGAGATTTCAGTGCATACACTCTATATGCATATAATCTTAAAACAAAGAACAGATTGTGGCATACTATATGAACCACTCTGCATTTTACTGTTTTTCTCTATCATTCCATATCTAGCTGCCTCATTATCTTTACTAAGGATTTCTGGATGCACCATGCCTGATTTAGTTGGTCTCTGAATAATGGAAATTTATGTTGCTCCCAATATTTTGTAATTAAAAACAGTGCTTCAGTGCATATCTTTGGCATTGGTCATTTTCTACATGTGCAGATATTCCAAGAAATGGAATTGCTAGTTCAAATATTACCAAGTTTTAAAATGTTGACCAATGTGTACTTGCACTGTGTATTAGAACATAGTTTTCCACACTCTGACCAGCTCGCTACCTGGCTCAACCTTTGCCTTTACCAATCTCAGTAAAAAATAATACATCGCCTTAATTTGCATTTCTTTTATTATGGATGAAGTCAAGGATTTTTTAACGTGTGCAACAGACGTTTGCATCACCATCTGCTTTGTGAGCTATGCGTTTCCCTTGCTCGAATTTTTCCTTCGACTTCCTTTGGTGTTTTCTTATTATTTGAGGGAGCTCTTTATAAATGTAGGAAACTACCCCTTTGTTCAGTGAGTTATATATATATTTTTATCTTGTCCTTTGTCTTATACTTTATGGTCTTATTTTTCACACAGAAAACTTTATTTGAAATTTTTATTCATTTTTTATGGCTTTTATTTATTTGTTTTTTAAAACTGTGCTCTTTTTTCTTTTCTTTTTTTTTAAGATTTTATTTATTTATGTGACGGAGAGAGAGAGCACAAGCAGGGGGAGCCACAGAAGGAGAAGCAGGCTCCCCGTTCAACACAGGGCTTGATCCCAGGACCCTGGGATCGTGAGCTGAGCCGAAGGCAGACACTTAACTGACTGAGCCACCCAGTCGCCCATTTTTATGGCTTTTAGCTTTGCGTCATAATTAGAAAGATCTTCAGCATTCTGAGATGATAAAAATCTACACGATATGATTATGGTAGGTCCTCCAGTTGGTTCACACATTGAGGAGTTACTCTGATTTTTTGCCTTGGCAAATGCAGCCTCCACAGCATCGGTGGAGATGCCTCTTGTCTGTGATCACCTAGAGGCCACGATCTGGCCTGGTAGGCTCTTCAAATTTCCCTGTTTCTTTCAGCATACAGACTTCTCCAGGAGTGTCACACCCCTGTGGTCAGGACATTTTGGGGTACAGTGGGCCCAAGATGCTTGGCAGACATTTAAAGAGCTTTCCCCACCTGTCTTTCCCAAGTGGGGTCCCTGCAGGTCTTACTAGTTCCATCCATGGGAACCCACCATGCCCCCAACCCACACCACAATTTCTGTTCATTAGCTGTAGTCTTGGCCTTCTGTTAATTTGAAGGATAAACCCTTTAAAGGTCATTTTTATGTAAAGAATGTGACTTTCTAATGCTTTCTATCACGTTCTTTGGGAGCTCCCACCAGTTCACATCAAATCCCCTAGAGGATAATGCCAGATGGCCCTATGGGGCTCTCTGGCTTGGTCATTGTTTAAACTGGCTCAGTCCTCACTGTTGGTGATCCATGTCCCAGCTTTTGAAATCTGTAAACCAAGACACAAGAATTCCAAGGGCAGGGATGAGGCCCAGGGAAGGGATCAGTTGTACTTGGGACAAAGGGAAAAGAGGTGGGCAGCAACTGTGGGTTGCTTAGGGTGGTGCTAGTCTGTGACCTGGGAATGGGAGATTGTCAGATCTTCTCTTTCCTAATGAAAATTTTCATTAGAATGGACCAGTTTGAGTCAAAAGATGTGGAGGTTTATTGTAAGGACTCAAAGGAGACAAGTGAGGCTTTTTCTGGAAACCAGAACAAAGTCAGACAACCACTCCCTTTCCTCTCTTTGAGAGATGTTATCTCTTATCTGTTTCTGGCTTAGATTCTACATATGTGCTTGTCACTGTCTTCAAGGTAAGGATGGAAACAAGCACAGGGGACTAGGTGTAGAGTCAGCTGCTTTGTTCAGGATAATACAGGGACTGTGTTAAAAAGGGTGAGGGCTGCTAATCCAAACAGGTGTGTACACAATTACAGGGTACAAAAAGGTCTATAGGTGTCAGAAAAAATCTTCTGAGGAGAGTGGACCGAGTTGGTGCCATCCCCACCTCTCAGGAGTGAAGGCTCCCGACTAATTAACATGAGGTGGAAGTACCACAAGGAGGGATAGTCAGCTAGGTAGGAGCCTGGGCTGCTGTCTGGTGGGAGGGGGGTGGGAAGTGAGGAAGGGGCAAAGAGAAGGAGGGAAGTCTCTACAGGGGGCAGCTGGATAGGAATTCCTCGGGTGGCAAGGTTCCCATGTAAGATCATATTTGAGTGTCTTTCCATATTTGAGTCTCTTTCCAGGCCCCGGGACTCTCATCAGTGTGGTAGGAATGGCTCACCTGGGGCCTCCCTTCTCCTTTGTTCTAGTCTGCTTCCTCTAGAAGGCTTAGTTTTGGCTTGACCCAAACTTCACCTTCCCAGGGTAGTGGTTGCTATGAAGCCAGCACTGGCTTTGAATACAAGTGCTTCGGACCCCTGGAGCCCAAAGACCGTCTCCATGTGTCTTGGTCCTTATTCCTGAGAGAGTCCATGGTTGGTGCTGCTTGGGGCAGGTGTGCATTGCTAGACCAGGTGGAAGTAGGCCAGGGGATGGGTCCTGGCACAGTCATGGGCCTGGGTCCCTTTCAAAGGACGACCCCTCAGTAGACAAGCACCCCAGGGGATCTGTAACACTTGGACCTTGTCAGTTGGGTGAGATCTGCTATGGGCCTGAACTCCTCATTCAAGTGTAGTTTTTAGTTGGCTCATATATAAAATGGGGCCAAGAAGGAAGGGAGAAAAAAGAGCAGTTCTCAGGCCAGAGACATTTATCAAAGGCGGAGTAGTGCATCTGTCTGCAAAATCATACCTTTGGCAACATCTTTCTCCTTCTCTCCCCTCCCAGGTTGCTGCTTTAGGCAGTCTCTGGAAGGGGGACCATGATTTGTGCTTATATCTCTCCCTCCTTTCCTCCCTTCTTCCTTCCCTCCCTCCCTTCCTCCCTCAACTCATTAATCATTTCAGTAAACTGAGGGGGTAGCATGGGGATGGGGGACCATCCTCCACATAGAGGAAGGAGGGATACAAGCACCATTTTGATCTCCTCGTCGCTGGATTTTTCCATGACCAGTGTCTATGGCAAAACTGCAAAAAAGGGAAATACCAAGAGGTGTTTGTCTTGTTGGTATAAGTGAACTATTGACAGAATTCTGTGCATGGGTCTGAGTAACTTGTGGCTAGTGCTGGAGAGTAGGCAGCTTCTTCGCTCTGTTTCTCTCTCTTCCTGTCTTTCTTCCTCTCTCTCTTTGGATCTCTAGGTCTCTGTCTATATCTGTCTCCCTTGCTCGTGCATGAATGCACATACAACTTTCTCTCTGCCCAGGAGGTTGAAGAGGTGACTCCAGGTCGAACCCCAGTGACTTTCAGTTAATGGCAATTTGGAGCTTTAGGCACTGCTGCCACTTTTGAGGTGGGGGCAGCTCCCCAAAGTTGGGTGGTGACTGACTGTCACAGGCTCTTGTATGCTGTGACTCACGGAGAAGTGGATAAAGGCCTCAGAGGGAGAATACAACAGCACGACGACAATCCATCTGTTCACATGTGGGCCCAAGCCCTGGCTCTCCTGCACCCCTGCTGGGTACTTTGGACAGGTTCTCAGCCTTTTTGTGCATCTGCAACTGTAACATGGGGCTGAGATTGAGACCTACTTTTGATATCCTTGTGAGGGTTAAAGAACAAAGTACACAAAGAGCACAAAGCGCACAGCAGTGCATGCGCTCCAGGAACGGGAGCTATTGCCGGGGTGAAGCAGTGGAAGGTCAACCTGCACCTGCCACAGGACACCTGGGTGTGGACCTTGGGGCTTGGGTGGAGTATGCACACTCGGAGAAGAGTCTAGACCAGTGCTGCCTAATAGAGGCGTCAGGAGGGCCACACATGTAATTGAAAATTTTCTAGTAGCCACATTAAAAAGTAGAAAGAAACAGATAAAATTAATTGTAATATATTTTATTTCAAATATTCATAGTATATTTATGTATTTAAATAGAACACTATTTTTATATGCTATTAAATATCACTTTAACATGAATCAATATAAAATAATATATTAGTATGAATGAGATTTTATAGTCATTTTCTGTTTTTCATGAGTGTCTTCAAAATCCAGCAGGTAATGTATACTTATAGCACATTGCAGCTCAGATTAGTCCGATGTGCCTAGTGGCTGCCGTATGGGGCAGTGCAGGTCTAGACCCCTCCAGGAGGGGGGCGGAGAGAGGGAGAGAAAGTCCTGTGAGTAAATGTGGCGAGAGACCGGGGGTCATGCTAAACCGGATTCCTCCAAGTTGGAACTTTGTCTTCAACGTGGGTTCCCCCACCTGTTTCTGTTTTTGTTTTTACCAGGACGACAAATGTGAGAATTCCACCCTCCTCTCTAGGGCCAGGAACAGTCCAGAAGACTCAGTAAGTAGAAGCATTTTGCTGAATGGATTAGACTGAGAAACTACTTTTGCCTCCTTTTCAGCCTCCTTGGTCTCCATCATCAATCACCAGGACTGGTTTTTACCTGAAACTGATCTTGCTGGAGGAGTAACTGGGTTTGAGGGGAATAAGTGTTCCAGGGCACTCGCAGAATTTCTATTAGGAAGCACGTGGGGCCAGAGTCTCAGCCCATGGTACATGATATGAAAGCTGAGCACCTCCCTCGGAGAAGGGCCGGGCCTACTTGGGGGATAGGTCTGGGGGAATAGCAACTGGTAGAGGGGCCATGGGCTGGTCTCTTGGCTTCTCGATGTGGAGACGGACCCCGCAGTGGTGGGAAAATGGAAGGAAGTTTAACATCATTTTATTGTTCCCATGATAGAGACAGGAATGCTTATGAGTGCCTTGAAGCCCCACATCATGGTGTGGGATTTGGGTCATTCAGGCAAAGGACTGTGGACAGTGCTAGATATGAATTCCTGGGCCCCCTGCACGTGTCACCCAGGTGTACACAGGCAGTGATGCTCCCTGCACTTAGGGTTCCAGGAACACCCCTGCTTGTCCTCTCTGGGGCGTGGGAACGGTGTGGTGTAGTCCTAAAGTGTGTTCTGTGACTATGAGATGATCTCAAGGGGCACATAGACCTCTGTTGTTGCTGCTTTGTATTAGTCACGATGTGTTTGGTCTCATGAGTATCTTTATAGCAAGCGATACTGGCTTTCCATTTATGGTAGCAACATGAAAATTTTTCTGAAAATATTTTTTGAAGATGGGAGTTGACTTAGAAAAGAGTACAAAGAGTTTGGAGGTAATACGTAGATATGGCAAGACATTTGTGGCGGGGATAAGAAAATGGCTGAGAGTAAATTCTTTAATCAAAAGATGTTCACGTGACCTTGGGCAGCATCCATGTGTGCCTTATGTTTGGTGTGCTCCCAATCTATGCTGATACTTGGTGCAGACTGGACAGTCAAAGGGCCCACTCCTTGGCTTCTGTCTGTTCCCCCAAAATGACTTTTGAAGCTGGGTTTTTATCATAAACTCATTGCCGAATCACCTGAAAGAAGTGTTCACCTGTGATGCCAAATGGAGGAGGAAGAAGATGAAAAATGATGAGAAGTGACAGTCACACAACTGGCTTTCTTGTCCCACTGTACATCTGACCAAGTGTTTCCTCTCGGTTCTGAGTCAGTCCCCTCAATGACCCCGTCAGGTAAGTGCTGTTTCTGTCTTTATTTTGTGGATGAGGAAACTGAAACTCAAGGAAAGAACGTGCCCAAGGTCACACAGCCTGGCCTCCCCCTCTGGCCGATGGTGTCACTGGGGCACAGTCCATAACTCCGCAGCACATATGTGTAATAGTCTTCCCATTTTGTAGATGGGGAAATGATTCATGGATCAGGAAAGTGGATTTTATGTCTTGGCACATAAAAAAGGTCCCTGGACCTTAGTGGTTTAAAAGGACAAACATTATCTCACAGTTTCTGTGGGTCAGGAATCTGGGAGTGGCTAAAATGGGTGGTTTTGGCTCAAGGTCTCTCATGAACTTGCGCTGTCTTCATCCGCCGGCTTGAGTGGGGCTGGGGAATCTACTTCCAGGCTGGTGCGCTTATGTTGTTCCTGGCGGGTGGCTTTAGCTCCTCTGTGGACCTCTCCATAAAGTTGCTTGAGTGTTCTCAGGACATGGCTCCCTAGGAGGGGGAGAGAGCAAGGCAGAATCCATGATGCCTTTTATGACCTCTCCTCAGAATTCATGTGCTGTCACCTCTGCCGTATTCTGTCCCTCATGCAAACCAATGCTAATGAAATTGTGGAAGAGGGCTACACATGAGTAGATACCCAGAGGAGGGATTGTTGGGGGCTGTTTTGGAGGCTGGCTAGCACACTTTGGATCATCTTAGAATAACCATGTCTTATAGTTGTACACAGGATTCTTGTAACCTCACACCAAGTCTATGAAAAGAAAACCTAAAGATACCAAACCCATTTTGCAGGTGGGAAAATGAAGCATGGAACAAGGAAATGACTCACCAGAGTCTTGAAGTTGGCCTTGCTATGCCAGAACTTTTAAAGAGAAGGATGGAAAAGTGGGGAGAAAACCCTCCGCTTTAATGCTCATTGCCCACAATAGGACCAAAGGTGGCTTGAGATCTCTCCATTTGTCAGGATCTTAGAAGAGCACCCTCTTGATTTTCAGCTTTGTTGGATTGGGTTAGCTGTTCCCTGGTCCTGAGCCCCACCTCATTAAAGCTGATGGCTTCTCTCTACTGGAAGCAAAGATGCGCTCCTGTTAGTTTCCCCACTGGAAGCTGAGGAACTTTAGAGGTTTTCTGGGGTCAACAACCCTAACCCACTCTTTCTTCTCCACCTCTGACCTTCACAGTGCTGCTAGTCTGGGTCCTTCTGGCTGGAATCCATGGGTCAGCTTCCCAGCCTAACGTGTCATAGGTAGGAGCAGTCATTTTTGTGACTTCTGTTGGTGGCAGCATGTGGTGACCAACAATTCTGGATGGCAGCCTGTCTCACAGGTTTCAAAGCGTAAAACATGTTCACTCTTTGATGCGGTAGTCACACATCTAGGAATTTACACCTTGGGGATGAATGGACGAGCATGAGAAGCTGTGTTTGTATATTTGTTGAAGGATGATTGTGTTAGCAAAAAATAATAATAAAGATGCAGCCTCAATATCCATCAATAAGGAATTGTTTAAGTAAATTACATGCATCCATAAAGTCCAATCCAAGCTGCTGCTAGAATTTCGTCGTGAGGATTTATGTTTATGAACTTGGAAAGATGCTCATGACATATTGTTGAGTGAGAAATACAGCGTATATCATATGATTCCAATTATGTGCAATTATATTCATATATCTCCCTTTCTCTGAATGCAGAGAGAGGTGTCAGAAAGGCAGATGGGGAATTCAACTAAATTGGTGGTTTTACATTTTTCTTTGGACTCTTCCAGTTTTATTTATTTTTTACAGTGAGTGGTTATTCTCCTTGATAGTAGTAGTAATAATAATAATGTTGGTAATGACTATTTATAAAACTAAGCAGTGAGTCTTGGGCTGTTAAGTGAGGGTACCCAGGGCAGCTGATGGCATTTTATTACAGTTTTATTCTTTTTTTTTTTTTTTTTTTAAAGATTTTATTTATTTATTTGAGAGAGAGAGAATGAGAGACAGAGAGCATGAGAGGGAGGAGGGTCAGAGGGAGAAGCAGACTCCCTGCCGAGCAGGGAGCCCGATGTGGGACTCGATCCCGGGACTCCAGGATCATGACCTGAGCCGAAGGCAGTCGCTTAACCAACTGAGCCACCCAGGCGCCTACAGTTTTATTCTTAATTGACAGAAATGCTGCAGTCCCCTTGGAAGAGTGAAAATGAGGCTCACAAGACTGAAGTAGGGTCTGGAGGCAGACTTTTTTGGTCCTTGGCTGCTCCAGGGGCCAGAAAGCCTTTGGCCTTGGCATCTCACCACCATTTCCGTTCGCCACTCACGGCCCTGCCCTGTGCTGCCACCCAGCTCCCTCAGTCCTGACCTCCAGCTTTCCACTTGGGTACCACCTCCCAGAAAGGTCCTATGCTGGATACAACAGGTGCCATTCTCTGGCATCCAGGATCCAGGACATAATGACAATGATAGCCAGCATTATTGGGCACCTAGGAAGTACCTGGCATTGTGCTGTTTCAAATGCATTATCTCTTCTACACCCCAGAGTTGCCCAATGAAGGAAGAACTGTTCCTACCCCCATTTCTGCAGCTGAGGGACAGGCTCATAATCTCATAGCTAATGAGTGGTGTTTCTGGAACTCAATCTGGTTTTGACTGTTTCCTGAGCTGGGTTGCACTGAGGATAAGGCCACCCGGTTTTGTTTAGTGGTGCAAGGAACATATCTGGGAACATTTTAGATGTGGGGTTGATTCTGGAATCAGCAGGTAAGATGAAAATGATACCCGGTCAAAGTTACCTGTTAAAGATAACTAGAGGATGCCAGGTTGGAGGTCTTTCTTCCCCTTGATACATCTCAGACAGCCACTCTTTCTTTGAATATTAGAACAAATTGAGGTCTTTGCTTAGGTGCCACATGAAATGGTTGTGTTGAGGTGACATGGTGGAGGCATGACATACACTTCTCTTTAAATATTGGGGTCATCTGTGGCCACATGGTCGCATGACAGGGGACACTTAGGAAATGAAACCGAGTGAGAAACTGGCAGACTCACACTCCATTCTGGGGTTCACTCTGGAAAAAATGTGTCCTAAAGTGGATGGAGGTGACCCTGCCTGTGTGAAGAACACTGCTACTCTAATTTTTTCTCTCTTGATTCTCCTGGAGACCTAGTACAGCTAAGTGGCAGAGGCCAAGTTTCTACTTTGGTCTGCTTCATTCCAGAGCTGTATTTCCTAACCTCTCTACTCTTTTGTAGCGGAAATACACTGTATTCCCTTTCTTGTGCTGTACCAAAAATTGCCAGAAACTTAGTTTAAAGCAACACCTATTTATTATGTCAGCTAACAAGTGTCAAGGGTCTGGGAATGCATGGCTGGGTCCTCTGATCAGGCTCTCACAAGGCTGCAGTCAAGGTGTCATCCAGGGCTGGGGTCTCATCTGGAGCTTGGGTCCCCTTCTGAGCTCACGTGGTTGTCGGAAGAATTCAGTTCCTTGCAGTTGTAGGATGGAGGCCCTCTGCTCATAGAAGCTGCCTGCAATTCCCTACCACATAGCCCTCTTCCTAGGCAGCTCACATCCTGGCAGCTTACTTTCTCAAGGCCATCAGGGAGTCTCTCCTGGGCATGCTAGCAAGATGGAGTCTTACATATATATGTCCTAATATAATCACACGCATGGCATTCCATCACATTTTCTATCAGTTAGAGGCGAGTCATGGGTCCTGCCCCTACTCTAGTGGAGGGATGATCTATGGCATAAACCTGGGTCTGTCCACCCCAGATACTTGTTCATGAAAATCCTGAGACAAATCCAACTTCCTCCTTGTGTTGGGACCAAGTGCTCTGCTCCATCATCTTTCCGGTCAGCATCCTCCTCTTCCTCCCCCTGTAAAGGGCTCATAGCTCCCCCAGGCACCAGCCTCCACAGCAGTGCAGGACTCTCCAGCCTTCCTGACCCCCAGCCATCTGGGTGTCCTCCTCCCCATGTCTATTCTGTGGGACACTCCCTGCAGCAGACTCCATAGCAAATGAATATTTAATGGAATGCTGCCACCTTTTGGAATTTAGCAAAAGTGATCCCTGTTGTTTAGAGGGATGAATGTGAAGGTCTAGGAAGAAAACACAGTCCTGTTCCCTTGTACACACCCCCACGCATGCACACGCAATCACCCAGCCTTTATTTCCGCTGGTGATTGACTAAGATTTGATGCCGGATTCCGGAAGAAAAAAAAAAGAAAGAAAGAAAAGGAGCCAGTTTCTTCTTGAGGCAGGTTTGTTCTTCATTTATGCTCTGGTTCATAATCACTGTGAGTGCTGACAGGCTTGTGCCGTTTCACACTCTAAGAGGCAGCAGAGTGTATGAGCAGGAGCCTTGGTGCATTGGGCTGGATTTCGTCCCTGGTTCTGCCTCCAGCCCTCCAAGGATTTCAGCTTCCTTATCTACCTTCCAAATGTAGGTCTACCAGGCTCTTCCAGCTCTCAACCCCCTGATCCCAGGTTGCGATGTCTGTAACCAGGTATGGGAAATAGGTAAGACCGCATTTATAGATGCCAATCAAATAGGAGTGGTGCTAAGGCCATTTCTGCCCTCAGCAGGAGAGACTGGCACCGTTAATTATTAATGATTAATAATTAGGGGACAGTGGCAGCATGGGTGCCATCCCAATGCCAGGCATCTCATGGGGACTCACAGGAGCCAACACAGAGCTGCCTCCTGCCCTGCCTCCCCTGATGCTTCCCTTCCTGTGTATTCAAGGACGTTGCTATCCTCCCATCCCCCAGCATCCTTTACATTTCCCTAGCTTACTCCCAGTTTGAAGTCACTAAAGTTTGTCCATTCTCCCCTTGGCATATCCCTAGCAGACCCACTACTCTGGTTCACGCCCTTGTTATGGCACATCTGGATTATATAACTACCTCTGACCAGTCCTTTGCTTTGGCTTTTCCCTCTTCAATTGATCAGCCTCACATGTTTGACCATGACTCTCCTTTTGAGCATGCTTCAGTAGCTCCATGTGATGTGAGAATAGAGTGCAAACTCCTCTGATTGCAAACTTGGCATTTGGCCCCCATCTTGCCACTCCTCTAGCCTTGGTCCTCCTGTCGCCATGCACCATATTCCCTAACTGTGGACCCTTGCACAGGTTATTCCCTCTGCTTGACTCACTGCCCACCCTCCCAATCTAAGTTCCTAACCATCCGTCAAGATCCATTGGAAAAGCCTTGTTCAAAAATTCTTCTAAGTCCTTCCATTGCATTTAATTTCTCCATCCAGTGGATGCCCTCTGCCCTCCATTCCTCCCTCACCTCCTTCTTCCTCACCTCCCCTTGTCATCTATCCCTCTCTCATTCCCCTTCCCTTAAACTTTGCTGCAGTCACTGTTGAGAGTCAAAAGACACAAAAATGAAGTAGACTCACATCCTGCCCTTAAAGGGCTTGCAGTGAATGAGGGAATGAAAACAATGAATAAAAAGAAACCCATAATTGAGGCGTAATCTGATTGCTCCTTAGTGGAAACAATGCAAAATTCACTGGTGGCACGAATAGGTGATCAGAGAAGGCTCCATGGAGGAAGTGACACTTAGAGTCTTGATGGTCAAGGGGATCCTCAACACCAGTTGCAGGGGCCAGGGGTGCTAGGGACCACCATGGGCATGGACTTCAGTCTGACTCAAATTCTAGAGGAGGGCATGTTGGAGAAACAGGCATGCCTTGGTGCTTCATGATGGACATGAGTCGAGGTTTTGATGTGATTGATGTGGGGCCACAGAAGGGTTTTAAGCTGGTGATTGTCTTGATCCGATTTGCATTTTAGAAAGATCTCCGTGGGACCTGGCTTAGGAGCTGAGTGACTGGAGGAAGCCTTAGTCCCTCTTGGGCATTTTTCACTCCTCCACCCCACCAGAGCAGGCCTCCGGAGCAGAGGGGTCACCAGCTCGGCACCCAGGCTTCTAGGCACGCTCTGCTTCTCATCGCTAATATGCCTTTCTAAAGCATCTGCTCGGCAGAAAACCAAGTGTGTGGACGAGATAACAGCATTAAGAGCAGAAGGACAAAGCTGATACTCGGGGCAGTGAGACATGGAGGCTTAAATTCTTTCCCTTCAAAATGTTGCACATGATTTTGGCCACGTGATCCTGATTAAAGCAAGCCAGGCTTGCTAGGATGAAATGCTAAGTGGTGCTTGCGACCTCAGGCACAGGGAGTGCAGAGGTCTGCTGCTCTGATGAGCATCCCTGCCATTTCTCCCCACCGTTTTCTGCCAGATAAAAGAGGGAAATCTATTTAGCGATTTTTCCAAATCCCTGAGGATGGTTGTGCCCCCTGGAGACACAGTGATACTGACAGGTTTCCAATGTTAGATCCAACTTCAGGTTGGGATTGAGGGTCTTGTATTCTCCCCACCTCCTGAAGGAGTGTCTAAAATATAGTGGGCACTCAATAAATACTTGTTAACAAAATTAATCAGTGAGGGAAAGAGTCAGTCTCATTGATTTGGAGCACCCCAAAAGGCTTCTTTGTGCCTCTTCTAAAGTCAGTATATTACCTCCCCCCAACTACCCTCCTCACTTTTGTCACCAAAGATTGATTTTGCTCATTTGTGAACTTGATGTAAACCCCAACAATAAAAGTGCATCTGCTTCTTCTCTTCAGCAGCATCCCCAGGACGTCCAGCTATGTTGCTGCAGGTATCAGTAGTTGCTCCTTTTTAAATTGTTGAATTTAAACTGTTGAATCCTGTTTCATTGATTATACCATCATTCTCTGGAATTGTTGATGAGCATTTGGGTTGTTTTCAGTTTGGGGGTATGTGTACTCTTGTACCCATTGTTTGGTGGACAGATGCACCCATTTCTCTTGGGACTATGCCACGGGATACATTCAGTCACATGATAGACACGCGTTTAGTCTTAGTAGATGCTACCCCAAAATTTTCCAAAGCAGTTGTACAGATTACCACTCCCACAGCCAATGAATATGAATCTCCCTTGCATGCCCTTTAAATGCATATGTTGTGAGTTGTCACAATACCCCAGAGGGGCAGGTGTGGTTATTGCCACCCCCAGTTCAGAGGGGCACACCGAGTGTCTGCTAACTCGGTGAAGGCTATGTAAGTGGTCAGTGATGGTGGGAGCCTGAAGCAGGGGTGCCTGCAGGACGGCAGCAGGTCTTAGGCACTGTATACCATGGATTGTGAGCAAGCAACTCTGCCGTGGAAATCCCAGAGGGCAGTGTGGTGGAGTGTTTATGTGAACCTCACTTGTGAACCAGAATGCAGACATTGACCACCAGCTCTGCCACTTCCTTCTTGTGTAAGCCCGGACAAGCAGCTGGACCTCTCTGTGCCACACTTTTCATGTTTGTAAAGTGGAGTTGATAAATCAGGTTGTTGTGAGGATTAAATGAGTTAACATAGGTAGAGCCTATGGGTTGGGCACTAAGGAAAGGTTAACTCATTAGTATTCAGCTCTGCCCAGTTTGAGTGCTGGACTTAGCTCCTTGGGGAGGAGGGCTGCCTCTCGGCCAGCTCTAATAGTTGTCAGATAGGCTACATGATTCTCCACCCCTTACCGCCCCCCTCAGAAGGGAGCTGGCTCTCCTCATGAAATCTGGAATCTAATTTTGAGCCCCGATCATTGGTTTCACAAAGCCTGCTGGGGTGCAGCCCGACTGGTCCCTTCTAAAATGAGTCTCTGCTCTTTACTGCCCCTAATAAGAAATGTGGTCTGTTTGCTCAGGGTTTTACCCTTTATAGAAATGGTCAGATTTCTTTCTTCTCCACATCTCCATTCCGTAAATCCATGCCAAATATTGATGTTTGATGACTACAAATATCACACATAGCTTTTAATCAAGAGAGACGGAGGGAAGATAAGGGGAGTAAATACGTCTCTGTAAGGTAGTTCAATATTCTCTGTAACGATTTTGCTAAGAAATAAAATGAGTGGAGGGGAGGAGGTAGGGCTCTGTGATGTGTGTCAAGATGGGCTGGACCACCTGGAACATGCTGGACCATGCCTGGGCCCGCACTCCCAGCCCATGGTTTGGATTTAAGTTAGATGTTCATTACCCGGATCGGTAGATGCTGTCTCATTTTACAGAAAGGAGAGATGTATTTTAAAGTGAATTTCCAATATGTCATCAGTCTATCCCATTACAAGCAAAATACATTGAGCCAAATTCTGTCGTCTGTTGTCGCTTGTCTGAGATGGGAGTAGAATGTAATTGCCTACCATTGCCCGCTCTAGAGAGATGTCAGCCTGCTGGAGGCCGAGGGGAGGTCAGCCTCTAGACTTTTGCCCATCAATGTTGTATTTCCCTCACATGGGGACAAAGGGCAATAGTATGATCCTGGAAGGTTGGTAGGTGTCAAGCACTGAGAGATACTTGGCATAGTTACTCCAGGCCAGAGCTTGGTCAAACCAAGTGAGACCTCTCGATCCAAATCCAAACCCCACCCATAAGGAGGCCCCCAACAGCTCACTGCTACCCCAGCACCATCCTAGTGCCTGTGTGTTGTAGGAGCTCAGACCGTTCTACTGGAATGAGTGAGCGAATGAATGAATGAATTGGTGGGCCTCCCTCTCCACCAGCATCATTGTTGCTGTTTTGTTCAGCTTCTACTTTGGCATTTCTTATCCCTCAATAGCCTTTTGCTTTGTATTTTGATAACTCAACTTTTTCTAATTGACAAAGATCAATCTCAGAAACCAATGTCAACAAAAACCAGTGACCTACCCATCCATTCACCCATCCATTCATCCACTCATTCAACCATACATATCTATCAATCCGTCCATTCATTCATCTATCCAATATTGTGCACCCACCATGGGCCAGGCCCCGTGTAACTACTGAGGCTGTAGTAGTAAGCCAAGACACACCTGGCTTATCCTCCTAGAGCCTACAGTCCAGTGGGGAGACAGAGACTAAGCATACTAGAGGATAATCATACTAGAGGATATCTGTAAACAGAGATGAGTGCTCCATAAGGAGGAACATGGCTCTGGGACAGCCTATTACAGTGAAACCTGGTCCAGATGGTGGGTATGTCTGAGGTTTCCCCAGGAGGACACTCATGAGCTGAGGTCTTGTGGCAAGGGCAGGGAGTAGAGGATTCCACACAGAGGGGGCAGTGTGTGTAAAGGTCCAGTGGCCAGATCATTTCCAGGCACTCTCATAGGTCATCGAGAGTGGCTGGAACTCAAAAAGGGATGGTGGGGTATTCTAGATGAAGCCAAAAGTGTTGACAGTGTCAGCCCACATGGGAATTCCAAGCCATGGGGAGGACATTGGTCTTTTTCTCAAAGGAATGGAAGGTTTTGAAAGGTTTTACAAGAGGTGATCTGATTTGCATTTTGTGAAGATCCCTCTGGCTCCTTTGAGGAACTTTGGCTGCAGTGGGGGGGAGGGGGAATCTCAGAGTCCACGAGATGGAAAACAGCTGGTGGCGTGGCAGTGGTCCGCCTTCCTCAGGCTTGGGCAGCATCTCCACCTGTCATCCAGGTGGATTTCCTTCAAAAGTCTCAGAATACCCACAGGCTCACAGTACATTTGCATTTGCACAATTGAAGATGGGTTCCCCAACATAAGCCTTCCAGGTTCTTGGCAGAGGGAATGTCAATAGACATATTTTTGTACAAGGGCTGCAGCATGACCCCCATCCCACCCCATGCATACAGGGATCTTCTGCTTACTTTCATATCTGCCAAGCCTGCTGATGGAGCCATGTCACAGCTCAGGATATGACTCCCAGAAACTGAGGTTAAATTGTCTAAAGACCAGGGGGGAATAAGGGATGGTGCAAATGAGGAGATTTTCATTCTTAGATGTCTGTGAGCTGCCAGTGACACCAGAATGTCACATCCAGTTCATGGGACCAGTTTGGACTATCGTTTTGTGGGAGGAAACCATTCAGTACCAGGGCCATACTGGTCCTGTGGAACTGTGTTGAGGGGGCTGGGATCCATAACCATGTGGTGGCATTGGGAGAGTATTTGGTACCGGGTGCTTCTTTACATATCTCCAAGTTAGAATTCTTGCCTTATATTTATTTTACTCCCCAAATCAAAGTAGATGGGGTCATTTTTTCCCAGGTGTCATCAGACAACTGGATTCATGGATGGGCATCTGAAATCCTTCTTTCTGATCCCTTTTTCTCCTCTCTCCCCCTGCAGGATTCCAGCATCCCATCAGCTCCCCAAAATTCCCCCTTCAAGGGGGCTATGGGAGGGAATGTCAACCCCTGTAGGAACTGTGAGAAGCAAGTTCAGCCTTTTTTACACTAAGATTGGCCACCTCTTTTGAAAAATTCTTGTATGTTCTCATGCCTACCAGGTCTCTTTTCTATCTTATCAAAGATTCTCTCTTGGGTTGGGAATTGGAGGTCAGAAGGGAAACTCTATTCTGTTACATGCAGCCTGGGAGTTACATTTTTTTTTTCAACAACTGGAACTGCAGATGTCTTTAAACCAGAAGAAAGCAAATTTGGGCATGGGTTAAAAACAAACTCCATCTCCCTCCAGGTCTCCCTTGGGGACTGTGCAGGAGGGCTCTGGACAGTTGGGGGTGAATTTTCAGTGCAACTTTCATCTTTCTGGTTTTCCTGCCTGAGTCCACAGGGATTTCATAAACATTATGTTGCTCAATTTCGGTTCAATGGCACGGAGTCGTTCCAATGTATTCTAATTACTCAGACATAAATGATTTCTGGTCCACTTTAAATGATTTCAGATGCACTTTTGTCTATCAGGCTGCTGATTTATAACTCCCTGGGACTTTGATGTTGTGCTTCATTGATTTCTTTTAAGGCTCTTCAGAGGTATATTTATTATAGACGATACATTTCCCTGTTCATTCGCTCCATAATTCTGAAACACTCTCATTTTCCACTTGTCAACACTCCATCCCTACCCCCTGCACTTATGCTGTCCCAATAGCAAGAAGACACATTTATTGAGTGCTTGCTGAATGCAGAACCAGGTACTAGATGCTATGGGTGAGTGGAGATACACAAATTAAACACACATTCACATTTCTTCCAGTGGCATCCTTATCATTTAGACAAAGGGACAGCACACACATAGATTCATTGATGTGACAGGAGAGAGAGAACACAGGGAGGCCACTGTGGTTAGTCCATGAGCTGTGAAAGATGCTTGGAAGAGAAGAGAGATGAGAGATGGGTGGGGTCAAAACTTTGTGTCCAGATCCCTGCAGTGATGGTCCATGGGAGTGGTGCTTGGCCAAGACAGCTGGCTGCGGTCCTGAGGATGTGGTGGGAGTCCCAGCTTAGTCCTGTTTTCATGGGTCTCCATCTTGCCATGTAATGGTCTCTTGAGCCTTAGTTTTCTCATCTGTAAAATGGAGCACATCCAATCTTGTTGGTTAGGCTCTATGGATTGGGCACTTTGAATGTACTAGGCGGGGGCAGATCGATGTTGTGTGGGACCTGAAGCTTCATCAGTTTTGGGAGGCTTTTAGAAAACCCCAGATTCTGAATGCCTGGCTAGGTCTCTGCCCCACAGTGGAGCCCACTAGAGTTAGTGCTGTGGTCTTCAATGCTTTTTAAGCACTGGACTTGTTTTCTTCCCAAATTATTTGTTGCATGGATGTCCCGGTGTGTAAGACAGATAATAGTGGAGCTTCTGTGATTGGGAACCTTTTCTTTCTCCCTGAGACTGGGCCCTGAGGCATCTTCAGAAAATGTGTTCTGTAACTGGTCTTGATAGGGAGGCAGGATCTGAACTCAGCCCTCCTCCCCATTCCCCACTCTGGATGTTTCTTTGGGATTGCCTGAAAGACTAGCCCTGTGTTGAGAGGGACAGCGTGGCCCCACTTTATGGGCGGTTCTTGCCACCACAGGCTGATCCCAGGTCTCCCAGGCTGGCTTCAGGCGTCTTTCAGTGACAGGATACTTTTCTTCCCTGAAGCGCAAGCCTCAGGTTCCAGCCGCTGAGAACCAGGGGAAGGGACAATGAGGAGTATGCGCCACCTAGTGACCATTTCCAGGAGCTGTCACTCTCAGCACCATCTGGGGAGGAATCTTTATCTCTGGGCAAGGTTGAGTCTGGGGATGTTGTTCCGCAAGGTCCTGAAGCTGCTTTTTGAGAGGGTGTGGCTCAGATCTGCATCTTGCTGCCTTAGAGCAGGAGTGACTCTTGTCAGACTGCCCTTGATTCTCCTGTGGAGACTCTGCCACTGTGAATATGGGCTCCCAGAGAAGTGACTGCCTCCCTTTTTCTTCTTCCCTTCACCATCATAGTCCCCCCTCCCCTTTCTGGTTCTACTTCTTCCCTCCCTTCCTCCTCCCCCTCATATCCTTCTCTTTGGTGTCTCCCCTCCTCCATCTCCCCTCCCTGCCTCTTCTCTTCTTTCTCCCTCCTCCCACCACCCCTACTAGCCCCTTCTCCTTGTCCTCTTGCTCCAGATCCTTCCCATCTCCTTCCTCCCTTCTTCCTTCCCTCTCCTCTTCTCCTTACTTTGGCTCAGCCAGCCTTCTTTTAACTAAATAGATCTTTTGGGGGCTCTGTATTGGTCCAGGTGCAAGCAGGGTAGTTGCTGTGTTAGAGGTAGGCCATGAGTCCCAGCTGTGGATGGTAAGGGGTTGAGATGGCTTGCCTTCCTTTCTCCCTTCCTCCATACATTTGTGCATGCATGCATGCATGTACACATTCAATCGCTTATTCATGAGTGCATGCACAGATTCAATAAGTACATTTTGAGGCAAACTATGTGTCAAGCATTGACAGACTCCATTCTGGCTTTAACCCCTGGGCACTTAGCACACACCATTCCTCTCTATTATCTTCCTGGAAAGTTCCAACTCACTTTCAAGACCCAGTCAAACATTGCCCTGCAGACTAAATTTTGAGCCTCACCCCCTTACCCATTAGACCTGGGGTCTTTGGAGAGCTTTTCCTTCAGTCTCCTTAAAGCCCAGCCCGCAGGTTCCCAGCACTCGAACTCAGCCTTACATTGAGTCAAAACCCCTGAAGCTGGTTTTTGTCTGCCCCGGAACTCTGTGTTCTTCAGTGATTATGCTTGTTCCTCTCCCAGAGGGTATCCTGTACACAAAGCATCCCTAGAAATCCAGAAATCTTAGCACTAACAACATGAGAAAGGCCGATGGAAATGTTTTCTGTATTCTTGGGTTCTACTAATCACATTCTAATAAGTTTTCTTTATTCCTAGGGATTGAGTAAAAATAAGTTGTTTCCGAGGACTTTATCCTGGATGTCTTGTCTTGTGTTTTGGTTTTACTTTGTTTCTCTTCCTCTGTATTCCCAAGTTAATGCTGGGAAGGGGGAAGGTAGGTTTGTAGTTATGTTTGTTATTACAGAGTACGGGTGAGATAGCCTATTATAAAATGGAGAGAAAGGATGACGGGAATGTCTACACTTTGGCTGCAACATCTTACAGGGTTATCTTTGGCATTGTGGAAGGTACCACTCTCAACTGAGGCTATCATCCAAACTATCAGTGTCTAAGCTCTGGTATGCACTAGGTACTCAATAAATGGCTGGCAATTCAAGAAAAAAATCGAGATTTAACTTACATACTATAAAGTACAAATCTTAAGTGTACAGGCCCATGAATTTTTACATATGCATACTTCCTGGATGCCATCAGCCAGATCAAGAAACAAAACATTTTCACACCTCAAAGTTTCCCCTGTGCCCCCTGCAGCCAGAACCACTCCTACCCAGAGGCCCCACCACTCCACTCACTT
Organism: Phoca vitulina; assembly: GCF_004348235.1. Classification (NCBI taxonomy): domain Eukaryota; kingdom Metazoa; phylum Chordata; class Mammalia; order Carnivora; family Phocidae; genus Phoca; species Phoca vitulina. The sequence goes on from NW_022589805.1 coordinate 1,785,802, forward strand.
CCTCCTTAGATCAGTTATATCTGCTTTGGAACTTCATAAAAATGGAATCCTGACAGACTCCACTCAATGTCATGCCCATGAACATCATCCATGTTGCAAATGGCTGACAGATTCGCGCTTGGGTATTGAATGAATTGTCCACATGTTGGCCTTCTCATATGGGTTGAGTTGAAGCCTGCTTAGGAGGTTGAATCAGGATAGTTTCAGTTGAAGAGCTTCTTCTTACCTTTAACATGGATTTTGCTGAGTCCTAGCACCCGTGTGTGTTGGATCCAACACTCAGTTTCCCATTGCTGCCAGGCAGGATCATGGGTCCCAAGAACCCAGTGTGGGACGTTGGGTCACCAGTGGACACTAGCTCCTCCATTTACTTGTTCCACATGATTTCAGGGAGTCTGGGCTATTTAGAAGGCATCTAGCTGTCACCTGTGGACAGGACATGATGTCTAATATATTTGTAGTCACTGTACGTCTTACCTGATTGGCATCTGTGCAGGAGTCTCATGAGGAATTTGACTGGTTTATGAACCATCCCAAGGGGTCACCTGTGAGGCCTTAGCTCTGAGGCTGTGTTCATTCATGGAAAATACTGTTGGCCCCACTGAGGAGTCTGTAGGATGCCCAGTGACATGCCTTCCAGGCTCCTGCGGCAAACACTAGGGTGAGGTTACCACCTGGAACAGATGGCCTAAATTCCTGGACAGGAAATACCCACAGGGGGACATGTTCAACATGAGATTAACAGGCTCTAGAGGGGAGGCTCAGGGACCTGGGGCTTGGACTAGATTGCTATTCGAGGTAAGCTCTTGATTTCATGACCTCATCTCTTGCCCCAACCCTGAGACTTCACTCACAATCCAGGTTGTTAACACTGAGAGATCTTATCCTGTTAGCCTTTCACTTGAAAGAAATTGGATTGAAAATCTCACCAGACTGCCTCTGGACAGAGCTTTTCCATCAGCTGTGAATGACCCTCGGGCAGGGAGAGTTGCTTTCCTTTACACACCAATAGCAGGTGACAGAAGGGGGGGGGGGCATTCCTCTCTGCCCGGCTGCTGTCAGAAACTCTTGGAGAGGGACCCCACTGGGAACTCACTGTCTGACCCATGACAAGGCCTGAGAAAGTCACTTCCCCTCTCTGTACCTGGGCTCACCTCCATTACATGTGCTTGTCCCTTAACAGAGTCTCATGGAGACTGTCAGAGTGGAGCAAATCACCTGGGAACATGGGGATTCAGACCCTGCTCCGGGTGTCTTGGGGAACCTCAGGGATGGGTTTGCCTACTCTCCTACCTCCAGTATTTTTACTGTGCCCATCCTGCTTTTTAGTAAATTTCTGTATAGTGTGGTAGATTCCTGGGGTATATTAAAAAAAACTATTAAACTCCCCAACACCTGAACTCATGAAACCGAGTTGCTGCCCACTCTCTCCCTGGCCTGGTCTGCTCTCCTGATCCAGCAAAGAGTAGCAGTGTTTCAAGTAGGAAAATGGTGCTCAAGCTCTGTTTCTTTGGACATCACAGACTTGGGAGGATTAAGTTGGATTTTATCCAACTGGTGGCCTAACAGATGCTTGGCCTCCCCCATGGATTGGCGATCATGTCAATGACACTGAATTGAGGGGGAGATGGAGGCACAGAGGTGGGGTACAGACTTCAGCTGGGCCCAGTGCATATTTCCCTATCCCAGTGTTATGTATACAGATTCTTACAGGCCTATCAACCCAGTGTGTCAAGGAATAATTTAGGAAGGGGAGGATCTAAAAGATACCATGATGAAAGGGACACTCCAAGCTAAGGACTTTCTCCAACCCCTGCTGAAAAAGGGACTGGGCATTAACTCCAAAACCATGTAAAGCTATCATACAGGGACTGTATTAGAATTTTATACAAACATGTATATGTCCAGGTTCATATTTATGCGCCCAAGCGTTCTCATTTCTGTGCTGAGGAATGAGGCACAGATCCGTGGAAACTTCTTAAGACCCAGAGCAGCTGCCAGGAACCAGTGGTCTAGTGTCTCATGGGAAAGATGGGGTTCTTTTAACAACTAAGAATGTGGCCACATTTTGAAGGTAAATATGGCCATGGGGAAATAAAATTATCTGGGTCATCTGAAAATTTTCTAGAAGTACATGGATCCCAATTTCCCAAATATTCCCTTTATTCCTGAAAAGTATATTCCTAAAAAATGAAGATATATGCAAATTAAGTTTTCCCCAAAGCTCTTAGCAACCTTTGCTAGTTTACTGGCCCCTTCTGGCTTCAATGTTCCACAATGAGAGCTGACTTAAAGTCCTAGGATGGCAATTGTCCTTCATGGTTTATAAAGGCTTTTGTTTAAAAGAAACAGCTTTATTGAGATAGAGTTCATATACTATACCACTTAGAGTGTATAATTCAATGGTCTTTAGTATATTTAGAGTTGTGTAACCATCACCACCATCAACTCTAGAACATTTTCATCACCCCCAGAAAGAAATCCCACACAAGGCTTTTGAAGACCATTCTTACAGAACCCCATGAAAAGAGCAGTGTGGACAGTTTCCACCCCACTTTACAGATGGGCAAACAAAAGACTTGGGGGAGTTTAAGGATTGGCAAAAGAAGCTTAGGGGAAAAATTTCAGTCCTTTTTAATACTGGAAGGTGCCACTAAGTTCCTAAAAACAAAGATTCAAGTCTCTGAGCTCCCAGGGTTTCTTAAGCTCAGGCTTCTCTCCCTCTCCCCTGACCTGGGAGGCAGAAGGACGGTGGCAGAGACGGACTGTGTGGGTAATGGATTCAGACCTCCACTCCCTGACAGGCCGTCCCTGTGCCAACTTGCATATGCTGCAAACCTGCTGACTTGGACACAGCTGCCAATGCAGGGTGACAGAGCCTGCGGCTTGCTTCAGGGACCCTTCAGGACCTTTACTTTGAGTGCTAGGTGGCACTGCCGAGCTCTTATTGTGGGACAGGGAGACAGAGGGAATTGCTTGCTGAATGGCTCTGGGAGAGAAACAGGCCTTTTGATGACAAAGAGATGGACCAGTAGGGTAATCCATAGCCAAAGAGCAAAATGGCTTAGGCATCTGCAGGGATTCTTCCCTGATTGGGGACAGTGTGATTGAGGGTGACTGTGGTGCCAGAGAGCCTGGCACAAGAGACTATTAACCATCAGCTATCATGGGCTACTGCAGATGATATTTTAAATGGGATTCAGGGACACTATATATAACATACTGAAATGGACCAAACCTTAGAAATTTGCATTTAAGCCATCTTTCTTTCTTTCCTTTCTTTCTTTTTCTTTCCTCCCTTCCTCCCTTCCTCCCCCTCCCTCCCTCCCTCCCTCCCTCCCTTCCTTCCTTCCTCCCTCCCTTCCTTCCTTCCTTTCCTAAAGTGCCCTTACTATCGTTACTAGCAAACCTTCCCCAGGAGATAAACCCCATAGGGCAGGATGTTTTGTCAGTATCCTCTTATCTAGAGCAGTTCCTGGACATGTGCAGGTTCAGGACATTGAATGAAGCAATGAGTTTGATGAGTAGTCCCCTGTGTCAGGTGCCACTCTACTTGGATCCTTACTGCAGTTCTCAGATGAGACTGGCACAGAGAGGTAAAGGAACTGGCCATGGTTCTTAAAGCTCAGCAGTGGTGTGGTTGGGATTTGACCTTGAGCAGTCCCTAACCTAACCCCTGTGTAGTCCTTCCTGCCTAGCCAAGTCATAAGGACTGGTGTAGATTTACTTTGTAACTTTTTGTGTCCTTTAATTTACCCTATAGGAAAAGAATAACTCGGTTAATAAATCTGATTTATTTACCATTGGCACAGTAGGCTCTGCTCTCATGGAGTTACAGTGTAATGGGAAGAGAAGAGAGAATCTGTAGCTGAGCCAGGATATCTGAAACCTTGTATTAGGCAGCTCAGCAGCCATAACAAAGAACCGCAGACTGGGTGGCTTAAGCACAGAAATTTATTTCTCACAATTCTAAAGGCTCAAAGTCTGAAATCAAGATGTCGTAGGGTTGTTTTCTTCTGAGGCCTCTCTTTGGCTTGCAGATGGCTGTCTTCTCCTGCGTCCTCACATGGTGTTCTCTCTGTGTATGTCTGTATCCTAATCTCCTCTTAAAAGGACACCACTCCTATTGAGTTGGGCCGTGTTGGGCCATCCAAATTACCTCATTTCACCTTAATTATCTCTTTAAAGATTTTGTTGCCAAACACAATAACATTCCCAGGTACTGGGGGTTAGGACTTAAACATAGAAATTTGCGGGTGGGGGGTACAATTCAGCCCATAACAGACCCTAAACACAAAGTTTCAGGAATCCTACCTCTAACTCCTCTCCAATTCCAGGGGCCCTCAGTTCCTTTCCTTCCCATGGGAGCCAGATGTCAAATGCTAATGTGAACTCCCATAAATAGCTGGTTATACTCAGATGCTTAGGTGGAAATGAGTTCCCTTATTTTTTTAATGGTGGATCTTGTGAATTGGATAGAGGTTTCAAATAGAGGTGGAAAAAAAAAAAAAACAACAACAACCCTCAGATCTCTCTCTTTCTTCAGCTCCCTTCTGAGCACATTTGAGCAATCATTTTATCTAAAACATTTTTTTCCATAAGAAAGAATTTTGCTTAATTGGGTCTCATTTCTGTTCTCCCCTTAAACAACCAAGTGTCTACATTTCTGTTGGGATTGAAAGATCCAATCAGTTCAGATAAATCAGCTTCCTTTTAAATTATGATCTTGGAGGAAATAATGATCTAACTTACTTTTTGTTAATTACTTTTAGGTGAATTAGACATCCCAGGTTTGCAGTTCCTGATTTCCTCAGAAGTATTTAAGCCCTCAAATCTATTTAAACCTTTTCTTTTACTCAAATTAAGATGCTGAAAAATTCCACTACTAGAAATGCTTTAGTTTTTTTTTTTAGGTTCAGCTTCATGGCTCTGTAATTTTAAATAATTTGAGCTGAAAAATCCTATCATATCCCATAGTGTGATACCAAATTAATGTTTTCCCTTCAAAATTGTCCTATATTATTGGTGTCTCAGATTTGGTAAACAAATAAATAGAACATAGAGGTAATGAATAACATCACCAGGTAGAATTATAAAACACAAACCAAATTGTGTACCCCACAGATAGGAATTATGCGTTTAACCATAGCAATCATGGTGTGTGTGTATGTATGTCTCTGTGTTTTTGTATCTCCAAGAAAAAAAAATCAGTTGTAAAGTACAGAAAATGGGATAGTTTTGATCACAAAGAATAGAACTAAAAATAAATCTTTTTATACAAAAAAATTTTAAACCTTCAGGAGTGAAGAAGCAAGTTTATAAGTAACAAATATATTTAGAAGGGAATTAATATTTCACAAGAGAAGCACATAATTAAAACTTGTGGAAATGGCCAAAGCAGTACTTAAAGGCATTCTCATAGCCTTAGGTTTTACTGTCTTTTTTGTCTGAGAGGAAATTTTATCTTCAGTACTGAGTGAAGTAGTTTGTATAAGGGTGGTAGTCTTTCTGCCTCTGCCACCACTACCCCAATCAGTAAAGACTTTGTACAGTTTGAGTTTCAGTGCTTGTAATAGTCCAGTATTTGGCACTGGATAACTTGCCTTCACATCAGATAGTCTATTGAGAAATACAGTGCAGCCCAATGTCTGAATTAAGGATTTACGGGATTAAGGAAGCCAAGAATTGAAGTCTCTTTCTGCCATGCAAATGGTGGTCCTATTTGTGATGCCACTTATCATAGACTAAATTTTTCTTCTCTTTTTCTCTTTATTTCTGTTCTTTATTGACCCCTCTGGATCCTGGGCACATTCCCCATTGGGAACTAAATCAGAAGGAGCCCTTGAGTTCTATGAAAAAGGAACCATTGATATAGTTTAGGTTCCTAGGATCTGGGCTAAGGAAGGGACCCTTGAGGCCAGGCAAGTAGTATTTGAATTCTAGGAAAGATCCTAAATCCAAGGCCTGAAGTGTCCTGGTGATTTGCTCTGTCTTTATCCCCAGTGAGAATGGAGACACTTCAAGAACTTTCAGCTGAGACATCTGGGATAAATGATGGAGGGAACCTTGTTATTATGGTCCTTGATAGCAAGCCAGGGCCAGCAGAGCAGTCTCTAGTTTCTCATTTACTAAGTTCTGACTAGTACATTCCACATCTCCAAGAAATGCCAAATATGAGCAGCCTCATGGCTAAAGTGAGATCTCACAGGGCCATGTTATTCCTTTTTTGTTTGTTTATATGTTTCAAGTTTCTATTTAAATTCTAGTTAGTTAACATACTGTGTAATATTAGTTTCAGGTAGTTTCAGGTATAGAATTTAGTGATTCCCAGAGACAGACCAACTTATATACAACACCCAGTGCTCATCACAACAAGTGCCCTCCTTAATACCCATCACCCATTTATCCCATCCCCCCACCTTCTTTTGTTTAAATTCATCTTCTCCATAGGCTGTAATGAGTCCTGTGGCACCTGACCAGTCTGTAAGCTAAGTCACATCATGTACAAAGGTATCTTGTAGCTTTGTGAGGATAGCAAGTTATGGCTGATGCGGGTTGTCACCAGAATAAACTGTGAGTAATTTAATGCCTTTCTAATGATGCTACCTAGGCCCCAAGCACCCATCACATAGTCAACAAATGTACTGGAGTAGACTTAAATACTAAATAGAAAAGACAAAGTGATGCTCCAAAGGGAACAAGCCATTTACTCTTCATTCTCCACTCCTAATGTGTTGAGAGTGAAGGCTAGAAGACTCAGGTTGGTGACAGGCTGCCACCAGGACCTGGATTCAACCCAGAGGTGATCCTGGAAGACCCTCTCTCTATCCCCACTCCCCAGTATTTTAAGGCCGTAACAGGGGGATAATCAATATTTAATCACCCATAGGATTTTGATGCCAGTCAATCCAAATGGATGCAGCAACTAAACAGAACAGACTCAGCTATAAAGCTTGTATAGCTGTGCCAGGATGAACTAGCTGACCACAGTGTCCTCCATTGTATCTTTAGGCTTTGTCTACAAATTCTGAGACAGTTCCTACAGACTCAGAGCCACTGCCTGAAGAGGGATGTGTGGGCCATTTAAGCACTGGAAAACTCAGTAACAAGAGAAGAGTGGGACCAGTGTCAGAACCAAGGACTGAAATGCTGTTCCAGCTGAAAGCCAGTACCACAGCTGCCCTCCTTGTTCATGTAGATAATCTTGCCCTTGACACCTCCCTGGGGTCCTGGTATGACGACGGTTCCCCTGAGTTTGTTTCCCTGTCCTGACCTTGCTTCCTTCTAGCTTAAGTTTGTATTTATCCAGCTGTCTATTTTAGTAGGCAGACCTGGGCTCAGTGTGCAGCCCTTTGTGTTGAGTTGGAGATAATAGAGCCAAGGTTAAAAGAGGTGTCAAATCTTGACTTCTTACCAACTTACCTTCAAGTTTCACTTTCTAAATCTTAATAAACATGAAAGTACCCTGTGGTGTTGTAGGGAGAATTCAGTGAGCTAAAAGCATTTAACTCTTAGTAGCACTTAATGCCTGGTGACTCTTACGTGGTTGGGGATAGGATCTCTTTCTGTCCTCATGGGAGGTTAATGCAGATATATCTCTTCCCCTATCTATCTCTGTCCATTGCTCAGAGGTCGTTTGAGGCTCAGAGGCTCAGGGGCTCAGGGGTGTGGTGCCCTCTGCAGGAGAGAGTGAGAAGAAGGCATAGGTACTTCAGACATTGCTCTTCAATATCTAATAATTATCATGTTTACAAAAGTTTGTCAGGCTCTCTTCACAGATCACCTCAGGACCTTCATAGCATTGGTGGGCAATGACACTCTCCATGGGAATAATTTGGGTCTCCAATTGTTGGTGCCAATGCTTTGATCAGCTAGCATTTCCCAGAGACAGACCCACATCTTAATGCTTTTTCTATCCTGATTAAGGGCGCAGGCTTGCCATTCAAACTAGGCAGGATTTGGGGGACCGATCCTTCTCACCTTGTGGCTTTAATAGTTGGAAGAAAAGCAATAAGAGAGATTGGATGTGTGGATGAGGAGGTCATTTGAAAGAGGAGCACTATGAGTTTTAATTTTTTTGGTTGCTGATGTTTAACAACCAGATACGGTTTTTAGATGGTTTTTGATGTTACTTTCTCCATCTACAGCGAAACAGCTGCATAATGGCAACAGTTGACATTTAAGAGTGGGAAAGTAGGGCGGTGAGGTTATTTCCTTTGGAAAGGTCACACTTGGATCTGGAGGTTGTCCATGACAAATTTCCAAAACTGTGACCACAGACACTTGGAGGTACTGCATATGAGTTTTTTAAAAAAAGGTAAAACAAAACTCAAGTGGTCATTGACTGTATGTCAGAATTTGCTCTGATGAAGGTGATAATGTTGATGATCATGACAATGTTGATGATCGATATTACTGGCCAGGCTCTCTGAGGCTCTTTCTGATCCCCTCACCCTGCTGTATGCTTTTAAAAGTCTTTCTTCTCGGGTACCTGGGTGGCTCAGTTGGTTAAGTGTCTGACTCTTGATTACAACTCATGTCATGATCTGGGGGTTGTGGGATCAAGCCCTGCATTGGGCTCCACGCTCAGTGGGGAGTTTGCTTGAGATTCTTGCTCTCTCCCTTTCCCTCTGCCCCTCTCCCTGCTTATGTGCACGCTCATCCTGTCTCTAAAATAGATCTTTTTTAAAAGTCTTCTATGTACCCATTGCTGCTTTGCTTCTATTATATATAATTTATCATATACTATTGTGCCCACCTGCTTTCATGTTTCTCACTCCCTAGATTGGAGCTACTTGATGATCTCCCCTTTTTCTTCTTTGTACCTAGCATTGGGCTTACTGAATATCTTTTGAATGCAATACATGTTCAGAATCTGGTGAAAGGAAATTGTTGTTCAGATGAACTTTTCTCTTGATGAGACAAAGTTTTGCTGAAGGCAGCTCCCAGTGCAGGATCATTTCCCGCAATGGGCACTGTGGTGGTTTTGCCATGTTAGGGCCAGGTAATGGACAGGCAGACAGGTGATATGATATCTCTACATTGCAAAGAAGGGCTAAGCCTCCACATGGTTGCTCTCTGTAAGCTTTTGTGCAGAGATCTCAAAGGGGGATTGGATGCCTGAGATTTCTTTTCCAATCTTACTGAGTTAGGGAGCCGAGGAAGGTATGGAGATGCCAGAGGAAGGGTCTTGCTATGCGTGCCCAGGAGTCTCTTCATAAAGGACACAGGATGCAGTTCAGCTACTTGTCATGGCACCTGTCAATGCACACAGTCAAAACATTATTATTATTATTATTATTATTATTATTACTGTCATAATTATTCTTATGATTTTATATTAGGGAGCATGTCATGAGACAGCTCAACTGGCCATAGTCTGATGTTTGAGAACAGGGATGGAGTTGGGAGTCAGACCTGCTGCGTTCCACATCATTGTGTCCCTTGGACAAGTCACTTTACCTGAGCTGTTTCCTGGTCAATATTTCTTTACCTTCTGTGAGATGGAGAAAATTATATCTAATCTATATTTGTGGTGAGTGTCAGGTAGATGAAAAGTGCCTAGCATAGTAACAACTCAGTAAATGAGAGCCATCATTTTTGTTATTGCTGCTGTTGTTTTATTATTCAACAAGGCAAGGGCTTCAGTGTCTTCTAGGAAAAGTTGAATTTTGCTGTCATACATAATAGTGGTGATTCATTTCGAAATAAGAATCACCTCTAGTTTCTGCCCACAAACTACCTAACCCTGCCTGTGTTTGTCTTCTACTCCAGGGCCCAAAAGGGAGCAGTGGGGGGGGGGGGGGGGAGGTGCACAAAAGCACCATAACTGTGACTTAGTGAGCACTTACTATAGGGCTGATGCTGTGCTAATATTTGACAAGGATGATCTTGAATCAGTCTTCACATAATCCCTGTGAGATAGGTACTATTATTATCCTTCTTTAATAGATGAGAAAATTGAGATGCATGGAAGTTAAATAGCTTTCTCAAATATATGTAGAAAAATGCAAGGCTGGGAAACAAACTCAGGTCATCTGATTCCAGGACTTTTAATAACTTTTATACTGGATGTCAGTTAAAATGTCGTAAAACTACCACTCCTCTGTCTAGAATCACGTACTTGTGTTTTCTTTTCTCATTACAAAGCATAGATAGATACACTTTTGATGGCCAGTTTCTTACCATATTAGCAATCCCACCAGAGGATAATGGTGAGTGTTCCCTCTACTGCCACCTAGGGGCTTGCACTTAAATAAGTGACTGCAATTTCTGAGGTTCAACTTTCCAAGATGCTCATTCTCCTTTTTTTTATTATTATTTTCAGTTAGCCACTGTATAGTACATTAGTTTTTGATGTAGTGTTCAGTGATTCATTAGTTATGTATAACACCCAGTGCTCATCACAACATGTGGTATCCTTAATATTCATCACCCTGTTAGCCCCTCCCCCACCCCTCCCCTCTGAAGCCCTCAGTTTGTTTCCTGGGGTCCAGAGTCTCTCATGGTTCGTCTCCCTCTCTGATTTCTTCCCCTTCAATTTTCCCTTCCTTCCTCTATGGTCCTCCGTGCTATTCCTTATGTTCCAAATATGAGTGAAACTATATGATAATTGTCTTTCTCTGATTGACTTATTTCACTTACCATAATCCCGTCCAGTTCCATCCATATCGAAGTAAATGGTGGGTATTCATCCTTTCTGATGGCTGAGTAATATTCCATTGTATATATGGACCACATCTTCTTTATCCATTCATCTGTTGAAGGGCATCTCGGCTCCTTCCACAGTTTGACTGTTGTGGACATTGCTGCTATGAACATTGGGGTGCATGTGCCCCTTCTTTTCAATACATCTGTATCTTTGGGGTAAATACCTAGTAGTACAATTGCTGGGTGATAGGGTAGCTCTATTTTTAACATCTTGAGAAATCTCCATACTGTTTTCCAGAGTGGCTGTACCACTTGCATTCCCCCCAACAGTGTGACAGGGTTCCCTTTCTCCACATCCTCGTCAACAATTGTTGCTTCCTGTTTTGTCAATTTTTGCCATTCTAACTGGGGTAAGGTAGTATCTCATTGTGGTTTTGATTTGTATTTCCCTGATGGCAAGTGATGGTGGAGCATTTTTTCATGTGTCTGTGGCCATTTGTATGTCTTTTTTGGAGAAGTGTCTGTTCATGTCTTCTCCCCATTTTTTGACTGGGTTGTTTTTTGAGTGTTGAGTTTGAGAAGTTCTTTATAAATCTTGGATATCAGCCCTTTATCTGCAATGTCATTTGCAAATATCTTCTCCCATTCCGTGGGCTGCCTCTTAGTTTTGCTGTTTCCTTTGCTGTACAGAAACTATCTTGATGAAGTCCCAAAAGTACATTTTTGCTTTTGTTTCCCTTGCCTTTGGAGATGTCTTGAAAGAAGTTACTGTGGCCAATGTTGAAGAGGTTACTGCCTCTAGGATTTTGATGGATTCCTGTCTCACACCGAGATCTTTCATCCATTTTGAGTTTGTCTTTGTGTATGGTGTAAGGGAATGGTCCAGTTTAATTCTTCTATATGTAGCTGTCCAATTTTCCAAACACCACTTATTGAAGAGACTGTCTTTTTTCCAATGGATATTTTTTCCTGATTTTTTGAAAGATTAGTTGACATAGAGTTGAGGGTCCATTTCTGGAGTCCCTATTCTCTTCCAATGGCCTATGTGTCTGTTTTTGTGCCATTACCATGCTGTCTTGGTGATCAGAGCTTTGTAATATAGCTTGAAGTCAAGCAACATGATGCCTCCAGTTTTGTTTTTCTTTTTCATCATTCCCTTGGTGATTCGGGGTCTTTCTGGTTCCATACAAATTTTAGGATTGTTTGTTCCAGCTCTTTGAAAAATGCTAATGGTATTTTAATTGGGTTGGCATTGAAAGTGTACCATTGCTCTGAGCAGGATAGACATTTTAACAATGTTTATTCTTCCAATCCATGAGCAAGGAATGTTTTTCCATTTTTTTTTGTGTCTTCCTCATTCTTTACCTTTTAACACATTAACATTTTGTGTTATTGCATGCTGGTGTTGCCTGCTAGGTACTGGCTCAGTTTTGGCAAAGTCTTCAGTTTTGTCCTTACAGTAGTACTAGTGCAATTATTTGACTATTTGATTCCACTTTCATCCTTAATATTTTACCAAGTGTGGAAAACAGGCAAATTGCTCATACAGGTGGATAAAAAGCAGGGATCTCAAATACAGCAGAGACCAAAACAAGGAGGACTATTTCATTTTAATTGCATACTTACTAGATTGAAAGTAATTAATCATTTTAAATTGCATAGGGGGAAAACAAAATTAAAGAACTCGTACAAAAATGCTAAGTGTATTTTATCAAATACCTAAGTGTGATTAAAGATATATATCCATCCTTTCCATAACTGAGTGCACATCCAGATGTCTTCAGTCATGGAAATTACTTCAAATCATTTAAGCCTAGAGGAATTGACTGCCTTACACAGTTGGGAAGGATCCTGGGTCCTTCCCAGGGAGTTACGGAAGAATTGGAGGAGCCAGGGAGGTGGGATGGAGAGCCAGGAGTCAGGGCCACTGTGCTCCATCTGTTTTTCATTTCTGCTCATTTCCGATTGGCTTCATTCTGCAGACAGACTCTGTCCAGATGGCATAGATAGTGGGGAAGATATCCACCAGCTCCTTGGCTTTATAACCTCATATTCAGCAATACCAGAGGAAAGAGAATCTTCTATTCACAGCATTTATGTATCAGTCCCAGGGTGGATTCTGATTGGCTCTCCTTGGATGCTACACCTCTACCAATCACTGTGTCCAGAGTAAGAGTTACCATGATTGGTCAGGACAGGGTCACATGATCACTCCTGTGCTCAGGAAGGCCCAGACTGTGTTACAGGAAGAAGGGAAATGAAGGGAAAATATGCCAGGTCGCCCAAACAGCGCTCATCACAGCCCATCACTGAACCACATTCCGTTCCCATCTTTCTTTAATTTTTCACTTTCGACTTCTGTGCAGTTTCATCGTAATTAAAAGAGAAGGACCAATTGTATTGGTGGTTAGCCATCTGACAGAATCTCAAAATATTCAGCTGTATCAACCTCACCGAATAAATTGAATAAATAATTTACATTCTGTACAAGGATCATACAAATAGTTTTGGCATGGTGGGAATTTGCATCCTTGCAGTCCATCCCTCTCTCTGAATGTGGTTCCCTAGGCAGCAAAGTAGCAGCATCTGTTTTGAACACCTGGTGGCCTCCATCCCTCAAGGAGTTAAGCTGAAAGCTAAAGAGAATGAAAATGGGGCCAGGGACTGGAGGGACTTCGTTGAGTAGAGCCTTCTGGCTTTGAGTGACAAATGTGTTGAGATGTGAAGGAGAGAAATATGTATCCCATACAGATTTGTTTTTCATGTAAATAAGTGTTTTAGCCTCAAACTTTCTGGCATCTCATTATGCAGGTGACTTAGTCATTGACATGCATAAAATTTGCATTTCCCCCTTCTTTGCCAAAAGTGCAGAGACTGTAACTTGGCCAAATTACACGTCCTGGGTGCACAAACAAAATGCACCATCTTGGGAGGATTTGTAAATACCAAGGGATAGATCGAGCCAGAGTAGGACACAGGTCTTATTGATTTGTAGCATTAGCCTTTTCTAGAGGATTTTACCCTCTTTGATTGCTAGCATGCAGCCCATTTCTCATGTTATAGATACTTCAATGAGGCCTGTCTGAGACTGGGAATGGAGGGATGATATTAAAAATTTTTAATATTCAATCAAGTTTGGACATTTGACAGATCAGAATGGATAATGGCCACAGTACTGGACTAGGATCTGAGGACCTTCACGGTGCCAGATGTAAACCTTTTAGTTGCTGGGTCATAGAGAGTTCAGGAGGGTGATTGTAGGGCTATTTGGCAAGGTCAGGGCAGTCATTATTTACTAACTGGTATGGCAAGATATGATTTACCAACTGGTCTCACGACTCTGGTACATATGGGCTGACAAACAACTCTTACAGGCATGCAGGCATATAGACCTAGCAAAGTTCTTGGTAGACTTGAGATCATACCCTGGGAGAGCTGCCTAAGGAGCCCTGGGCGGTGGACTAGGCAAGACTGCAGGGCTGCCTTCCAGAGCTGCTCTTGCTTGTTTTCATTTTCAAATGGGAATTTGATTTAGGACTGGCCTTTGGTTTCTCCGAGACCTAGGAAGTAAACATTTCTTATTCTCAAAACCCACAAATTAATCATTTTTGCAAATCAGAGCTGAGCTCTGAGCCTCTGACCAGGAGGCCTGAGCCTGCTGGCCTCGGGAGCCTGGATTTGCCAGTGTGTGCTGCTAATGCATATGCATTTGTTCTTCTTGTGGGGAGCTCTGGCCCTGCAGGCTTCAAGGGGTGACGCTGTGCTCACTAATCATAATGCAATATCAGTGTTTTCTGCAAATCCCCTTATTATCTCTGCATCATTAGCAGTTTCTGAGCTTGTCTACAACTAATTTCACAGTGAATCTTATTTCTACCCGATATTTTAAATAAGCTATCATGCCGGGCAGCAGCTGACACGCCGCTGAGAAAAAGCAAATCAACCTAAAGCGGGCTTTCAAACAGCCTCTGACAATTAAGCTTTAGGTCATCATTTAAGGTGGGAGAATGTGGCAAATTTCTAGAATAGTCCCTGCCTCTGACCTCAATTTATTTAGCCATTCCTTGGTCATTAGAGAAGTGATCTCTAGAGCCAGGTTTCCAGGAGTCTCATTCCTGCTCTGCTACTTCCTACAGGTAACCCTTAGCATATGAAATAATATTGCTGTGCCTCAGATAATAAAATAATACCTACTCATACAGTTTATAATGTGTTTAATGTATTGTATCTAGTATATTGAGTACCTAGTGTGTGTTCCATAAATAGTTTTTTTTAAATTTTTTTATTGTTATGTTAATCCCCATACATTACATCATTAGTTTTAGATGTAGTGTTCCATGATTCATTGTTTGTGCATAACACCCAGTGCTCCATGCAGAACGTGCCCTCTTTAATACCCATCACCAGACTAACCCATCCTCCCCCCCCCCCCAGAACCCTCAGTTTGTTTTTCAGAGTCCATCATCTCTCATGGTTTGTCTACCCCTCCGATTTCCCCCCTTCATTATTCCCCTCCTGCTATCTTCTTCTTTTTTTTTTTTCTTAACATATATTGCATTATTTGTTTCATAGGTACAGATCTGAGATTCAACAGTCTTGCACAATTCACAGTGCTTACCAGAGCACATACCCTCCCCAGTGTCTATCACCCAGTCAGCCCATCCCTCCCATCCCACCCCCCACTCCAGCAACCCTCAGTTTGTTTCCTGAGATTAAGAATTCCTCATATCAGTGAGGTCATATGATACATGTCTTTCTCTGATTGACTTATTTCGCTCAGCATAATACCCTCCAGTTCCATCCACGTCATTGCAAATGGCAAGATCTCATTCCTTTTGATGGCTGCATAATATTCCATTGTATATATATACCACCTCTTCTTTATCCATTCATCTGTCGATGGACATCTTGGCTCTTTCCACAGTTTGGCTATTGTGGACATTGTTGCTATAAACGTCGGGGTGCATGTACCCCTTCGGATCCCTACTTTTGTATCTTTGGGGTAAATACCCAGTAGTGCAATTGCTGGATCGTATGGTAGCTCTATTTTCAACTCTTTGAGGAACCTCCATACTGTTTTCCAGAGTGGCTGCACCAGCTTGCATTCCCACCAACAGTGTAGGAGGGTTCCCCTTTCTCCGCATCCCCGCCAACATCTGTCATTTCCTGACTTGTTAATTTTAGCCATTCTGACTGGTGTGAGGTGGTATCTCATTGAGGTTTTGATTTGGATTTCCCTGATGCCAAGTGATGTTGAGCACTTTTTCACGTGTCTGTTGGCCATTTGGATGTCTTCTTTGGAAAAATGTCTGTTCATGTCTTCTGCCCATTTCCTGATGGGATTATTTGTTCTTTGGGTGTTGAGTTTGATAAGTTCTTTACAGATTTTGGATACTAGCCCTTTATCTGATATGTCATTTGCAAATATCTTTTCCCATTCTGTCGGTTGTCTTTTGGTTTTGTTGACTGTTTCTTTTGCTGTGCAAAAGCTTTTTATCTTGATGAAGTCCCAATAGTTCATTTTTGCCCTTGCTTCCCTTGCCTTTGGCGATGTTTCTAGGAAGAAGTTGCTGCGGCTGAGGTCGAAGAGGTTGCTGCCTGTGTTCTCCTTTAGGATTTTGATGGACTCCTGTCTCACATTGAGGTCTTTCAACCATTTGGAGTCTATTTTTGTGTGTGGTGTAAGGAAATGGTCCAGTTTCATTCTTCTGCATGTGGCTGTCCAGTTTTCCCAACATCATTTGTTGAAGAGACTGTCTTTTTTCCACTGGACATTCTTTCCTGCTTTGTCAAAGATTAGTTGACCATAGAGTTGAGGGTCCATTTCTGGGCTCTCTATCCTGTTCCATTGATCTATGTGTCTGTTTTTGTGCCAGTACCATACTGTCTTGATGATGACAGCTTTGTAGTAGAGCTGGAAGTC
>NW_022589805.1:1802384-1892951 GCF_004348235.1 Phoca vitulina
CTATTGGCTAGTATTTTGGTGAGAATTTTTGCATCCATGTTCATCAGGGATATTGGTCTGTAATTCTCCTTTTTGATGGGGTCTTTGTCTGGTTTTGGGATCAAGGTAATGGTGGCCTCATAAAATGAGTTTGGAAGTTTTCCTTCCATTTCTATTTTTTGGAACAGTTTCAGAAGAATAGGTATTAATTCTTTAAATGTTTGGTAGAATTCCCCCTGGGAAGCCATCTGGCCCTGGGCTTTTGTGTTTTGGGAGATTTTTGATGACTGCTTCAATTTCCTTAGTGGTTATAGGTCTGTTCAGGTTTTCTATTTCTTCCTGGTTCAGTTTTGGTAGTTGATACACCTCTAGGAATGCATCCATTTCTTCCAGGTTATCTAATTTGCTGGCATAGAGTTGCTCATAATATGTTCTTATAATTGTTTGTATTTCTTTGGTGTTGGTTGTGATCTCTCCTCTTTCATTCATGATTTTGTTGATTTGGGTCATTTCTCTTTTCTTTTTGATAAGTCTGGCCAGGGGTTTATCAATCTTGTTCATTCTTTCAAAGAACCAGCTCCTAGTTTCATTGATCTGTTCTACTGTTTTTTAGTTTCTATTTCATTGATTTCTGCTCTGATCTTTATGATTTCTCTTCTCCTGCTGGGTTTAGGCTTTATTTGCTGTTCTTTCTCCAGCTCCTTTAGGTGTAGGGTTAGGTTGTGTACTTGAGACCTTTCTTGTTTCTTGAGAGATGCTTGTATTGCTATATACTTCCTCTTAGGACTGCCTTTGCTGCATCCCAAAGATTTTGAATAGTTGTGTTTTCATTTTCATTGGTTTCCATGAATTTTTTTAATTCTTCTTTAATTTCCTGGTTGACCCATTCGTTCTTTAGTAGGATGCTCTTTAGCCTCCATGTATTTGAGTTCTTTCCGACTTTCCTCTTGTGATTGAGTTCTAGTTTCAAAGCATTGTGGTCTGAAAATAGGCAGGGAATGATCCCAGTCTTTTGGTACTGGTTGAGACCTGATTTATGACCTAGGATGTGATCGATTCTGGAGAATGTTCCATGGGCACTAGAGAAGAATGTGTATTCCGTTGCTTTGGGATGGAATGTTCTGAATACGTCTGTGAAGTCCATTTGGTCCAGTGTGTCATTTAAAGCCTTTATTTCCTTGTTGATCTTTTGCTTAGACGATCTGTCCTTTCAGTGAGGGGGGTGTTAAAGTCCCCCACTATGATTGTATTGTTGTCAATGTGTTTCTTTGCTTTTGTTATTAATTGCCTTATATAATTGGCTGCTCCCATGTTAGGGGCATAGATATTTACAATTGTTAGATCTTCTTGTTGGATAGACCCTTTAAGTAGGATATAGTGTCCTTCCTCATCTCTACAGTCTTTGGTTTAAAATCTAATTTGTCTGATATAAGGATTGCCACCCCAGCTTTCTTTTGGTGTCCATTAGCATGGTAAATGGTTTTCCACCCCCTCACTTTCAATCTGGGGGTGTCTTTGGGTCTAAAATGAGTCTCTTGCAGACAGCATATTGATGGGTCTTGTTTTTTAATCCAATCTGATAGCCTGGGTCTTTTGATTGGGTCATTTAGCCCATTTACATTCAGGGTAACTATTGAAAGATAGGAATTTAGTGCCATTGTATTGACTGTAAGGTGACTGTTACTGTATATTGTCTGTGTTCCTTTCTGGTCTATGTTGCTTTTAGGGTCTCTCTTTGCTTAGAGGACCCCTTTCAAGATTTCTTGTAGGGCTGGTTTTGTGTTTGCAAATTCCTTTAGTTTTTGTTTGTCCTGGAAGCTTTTTATCTCTCCTTCTATTTTCAATGACAGCCTAGCTGGATATAGTATTCTTGGCTGCATATTTTTCTCATTTAGTGCTCTGAATATATCCTGCCAGTCCTTTCTGGCCTGCCAGGTCTCTGTGGATAGGACTGTTGCCAATCTAATGTTTCTACCATTGTAGGTTACATATCTCTTCTCCCGAGCTGCTTTCAGGATTTTCTCTTTATCTCTGAGACTCGTAAGTTTTACTATTAGATGTCGGGGTGTTGACCTATTTTTATTGATTTTGAGAGGGGTTCTCTGTGCTTCCTGGATTTTGATGCCTGTTTCCTTCCCCAAATTAGGGAATTTCTCTGCTATAATTTGCTCCATTATACCTTCTGCCCCTCTCTCTCTTTCTTCTTCTTCTGGGATCCCAATTATTCTAATGTTGTTTCGTCTTATGGTATCGCTTATCTCTCGAATTCTGCCCTCGTGATCCAGTAGTTGTTTATCTCTCTTTTTCTCAGCTTCTTTATTTTCCATCATTTGGCCTTTTATATCACTGATTCTCTCTTCTGCCTCATTTATCCGAGCAGTTAGCGCCCCATATTTGATTGCACCTCATTAATAGCCTTTTTGATTTCGACTTGGTTAGATTTTAGTTCTTTTACTTCTCCAGAAAGCGTTTCTCTAATAACTTCCATGTTTTTTTCAAGCCCAGCTAGTATCTTTAAAGTGATGATTCTGAACTCTAGATCTGACATCGTACTAATGTCCCTATTGAGTAGGTCCCTGGCAGTCGGTACTACCTCTTGTTCTTTTTGTTGAGGTGATTTTTTCCGTCTTGTTATTTTGTCCAGAGGAGAATAGATTAACGAGAGAACAAAATGCTAACAGGGTAACAAGATCCCCAGAAAATATACTCTAAACAAATCAGAAAAGACCTGAAGCAGTGGGAAAAGAAAGGGAAAGAGAGAAAAAAGGAAAAAGAAAAAAAAAAAAGAAAAAGATAAAGATAAAAACAGAACAAAACAAAAAAAAAACAGAATATGATCAAATATGATCAGGCTGGTATAGAGATCAGTGCCACACACTAGATTTTGGGTGTAGTTTGGTCTGTTAGAAGAAAGTGCCTCCCAAAATTTTAAAGAAAGAAAAACTTATATATGTACAAAAATAAGGGTTGATATGATGAAGGGTTGGAATATGACTGTAGAGATGGAAAGTATAAAAAATTTTATAAAAGAAATTGCTAAGAAGTTGTTTGAAAAAAGAAAAGAGGATTTAAAAAAAAAGAAGAAAAAGGAGAGAATGTGATCAGGCAGGGGAGTAGAAAAAAACCATACACTAGAGATTTAGGGTATATTTTGATCTGTTAGAAGAAACTATCTCAAAATTTTAAAGAGAGAACAACTTATATATATATGCCAAAAATACGGGTAACTATTATGAAGGGATAGAATATGACTCTAAAAATGAAAAATAATGTTTTTTTAAAAAAGGGATTGATAAGATGTTGGTTGAAAAAGGGAAAAAGAAAAATTCAAAAAAAAAAAAGTTAAAAATCAACTTTGAAAGACTACAGAATCATGGTAAATAGCCATGGATTCTATGTGCAGTATTCCCCTAGCGCTGGAGTTCTGCCGTTCTCATTGATCGGTAAACTTGGTCTTGGCTGGCTGTTCTCACTGATCTTCTGGGGGAGGGGCCTGTTGCTGTGGTTCCCAAATGTCTTTGCCGGAGGCGGAATTGCCCTGCCTTTGGTGGTCCGGGCTAAGTAATCTGCTCGGGTTTGCTCTCGGGAGCTTTTGTTCCCTGCAAGCTTTCCGTACAGCTTTGGAGGCGGAGAGTGAAAATGGCGGCCTCCCAATCTCCACCCCGGAGGAGCCAAGAACTCAGGGCCCCGCTCCTCAGTGAGCCCCCAGAGAAAAGCCGTCAGTCACTCCTGTCTCCCTGGTCTCCGGCCTCACTCCATGCTCACCCGGCCTGTGACCGCGCGTTTCTGTCTCTGCCACCCGACCCCGGGTGGAGTCTCCAAACCCAGCAGATCCCCGCGGTGCGCTCCTGCACCTCTCCTCCCGGGGGAAGAAGGTGATTCTCCCCGGATCTGCCGCTTGTTGGGTCCCTGCTGGAGGAGCAGTGGCCCGACTGTGCCGAGGATCACGGTTTATGGCAACCCTGAGCTGAGAGCCCGCTCCTCGGCTTCGTCTCTGCAGCCGGCTTCCCCGCTCGGACACCTGGGAGCTCTGCCGCACTCAGGCACCCCCGGTCATTCTGTGACCCTAAGGGTCCTGAGACCACACTGTCCCACGAGGGTTCCACCCCCCGCTTAGCCACCGGAGTGACGTCCCTCAGCGGAGCTGACTTCTAAAAGTTGCGATTTTGTGCTCCACGGCTCTATCACTTGCCAGAAGCGGCCGACGGAGGCCCCTCCCCCGCCGTCTATACTCCCGAATATCGCCTCAGATTCACTTCTCCGCATGTCCTACCTTCCAGAAAGTGGTCGCTTTTCTGTTCAGAGAGTTGTTGCTATTCTTTTCTTTGATCTCCTGTTGAGTTTGTAGGTGTTCAGAATGGTTTGATCCCTATCCAGCTGAATTCCTGAGACCAGACGAAATCCAGGTCTCCTACTCCTCCGCCATCTTGCTACACCCTAAATACAGTTTTTATTCTTTCTAATTCATTTATGAACAATTCAATGAATGATCCCTTTGTGCCTTGTACCATACAAGGAACTGATATCCCTTGGCTACTCCCTGCTTCTGGCCAATCCAGTAGTTCACTGAGGAGGCTGAAGAACCCTATGAGGGTGGAGAGAGATTCATACATCCAGGCAGCAGCAAGAGAGAACTCAGGTTCCCATGCTGAAGAACTTTTGTCCCTGGTTGAGTGGTAAGGAAGGAGGATAGCCGGGTTTATACCCACTCTGGGTTCCGGAAACTTCTCCTACTCCTTAGCTATGGCCAGCTGCCATCCCTTAGAGAAAATGCCACCATTTCTTTGGCTGAGCACCAAGCCTCTTTGAGAAGGTACCTAGGAGTCCAGTTTTGTGAAATGTTTCCACACTGAAGATGTAGAGAGTCCAAGGCTGTTCCATCCTTTTGGGTAAAATGGACAGTCCCTCCCATCCTCATCCCTGCCCCTTAGAAAAAGATCTCTTTTTCTAAATAACTGAAGCAACATAGAACAGCAACTAATATGGAGAATTTTCTATTCTTATATACAATGCTAAGTGTGGTACATACATGATTATTTAATACCCCCTGTAGCCCTATGGAGGGGGCTCAATTATTACTGCCATTTTATAGCTAAGAAGAGTGCGGCTTGGGAAGGTAGTGTTACTTGCCCCCAACCACCCAGACAGTAGGTTGGAAGAGCCTAGAGCCTAACCCAGACTTTCTGATTCTGTCACAAATATCCTAGCCCTCCCCATGGTATGGCTTTCACTAAAGATACTAAAGGTTGTTTGATCAAGGTGGTTTGTGAGCAAACAGCCCAGGCATCGGGGTGGCTGCCTGGTGAATAGCCATCCTGATTTTGTAGGCCAGAGTTTACAGGGGCTTCTGTTCCATTTTCCTTCACCTCTGCCTGCTGTTGCCTGGAATAATGTTTGTGCCACACCCTTTGTTCCTCTCAGTAAACATACTGCTCCTCTGGAAGTGATCCAGAAAGGTGTCTTTTGGGTCTAAAGGAAATATGGGAAAGTAGGACTGGGATTGTCTCCAACCTCCCCCCATAAGATCCAATATTAATAAAATTTTTATTCCCGTAGATTCTAAATGGGGAAGATTAGAATGGGAGAAAGAAGGGAATTGCTTTTTCCATTTACTGTCTGCCCCATGGATATTGGCTTTCTATGTCATAAAGCTTCAGTAGGACACTGTGAGTTCTAGAGGCATAGGAAGGTAGAGGAGCAGAGTTAGATTCTGGGCTAAGTGGGCTCAGATAAAGCAGGAAGTGCTTTGACTCTTTTGGTTCCTCTTCACCATGTCCTTCCTCTATGTATAGCAAAATCCTATACCTCCTAAAAAACTCAGTTCAAATGGCTCCTTCTTTATGATGCCCTCCTTGATTCCTCCAGAAAGTGCCATTCCTTCCTGCAGCAGGTCATTGTAGGAGGAAGGAATAGCATACTCCCTCAGAAGAATTAGACCTCCTAAGAATTCAGAGCTTGGTTCTTATCCCCTACAGACATCTCCCCTTCCTCCCTCCTCTAGTTACCTTTGTGTGTGAGATTCCTAGATTCTTTTAGACTATGGGCTGAGTTCTTGTTGCATCTAACTCAGAATGCGCTTGGTCCTTTCCGTGGCTTCCTGTCACAGTACATATTCTAGAATTGTATGTGTACATAATCATGCATGTGTGTACAGGAGTGCCCTTGTTAAGTGCACAATTGTTTGGACAAAGAACTACATAAAGGCTGGAACTTCAAATATCTAAGCTATTACTCTCACAAGTATGATTTTTATGGGTATGTCTCATTCATAGGTATATTTTATTTGCTTGCAGAATTGTTAAAATTTTGGGCTTGTCAATGTTTTGAAACTAGGAGGTTTAACAAGAGTCTTCTCTTGGAAATCAGAAGGTCTGGTAACACTGGATCCATATCCCAACATGACACTAGTCAAATGGACTTGAGTAGCAGCTGCCCCCTTCAGAAGGAGGATGGACTCTGTTTACCACAGTCTCCACCACTTCTTATTGCTTCCCCAACACTGAGTATCAGGGTCAGTTTCCATTCAGTATCACTAATGCTGCCATTTTTATCTGTCCTGCTTCACTTATGCATGTGACCTGTCAGGCATTTGAGTGGAACCAGATGACTGTGTTTGCTCGGATGTTTGGCAGAGTGTAGGCATGGTCTCAAATTCCCTGAGTTGATGTCATTCTGTTCTCCTTGTTATCATGGTCAATTCATTCATCTGGTGTCTTTGAAGCTGCACAGTATTTGGTAATAAGCTATTTTCTGCTAAGGTAAGAAGCATTGTGCTAACCAGACAGACAAAGCATCTTTCACCCCTCCCTGCACAGAGCCTTGCTTTCCCGTCAGTGGTGTTCACCAGGCATTTAACTCTTTCTTCCTTGGTGCTCGGTGCTGCATCTGATGGTGATCCTGTTAGCCCACTTTTGCTGTATACAGAGCCTAGAGAAATAGGAAGAATGCAAAGGGGACTTTTGTAGCAGCCAAGGAGCAGAAGTGGCCCCTTGCCCAAGTGTGGAGTCCCATTCTTCAACACTGAGCTGGACTACATCACTCTGAAGAATCCACACAAATGAGTTTATTTTGCAGAAAAGTTCATTTTATCAGCTCCAAATTGGTGTGAATCAGGGGAGAGAGAGTATTGAAGCTTACATATACATACATGTCCATATGCACACATGCATGCATGCACAAATTGTGTAGCAGTTATTAGACTGTTCTAAGGGCTGAGCATTACATTGGTGGCAGGTGGGGGTAAGGGTGGCGGGATGACAGAGTCCCTGATTTCATGGAGAATGAATTCTAGCAAGGAAAGACAGGTAATAAACTAAACAAACGAATATATGATACAATGTCACATGGTGGTGAATGCTGTGAAGAACAGCACAGTGTGGTGGGAGAGAAAAAGCGGTGCTGTTTTAGATAATGGTGAACAAGAAGGCTTCTTTGAAGAGGTGGTACTTATGCAGGGCCTTGCACAGGGCAACTGTGCCACAAAACTCCTGGGGACAGCGTTCATATTGTATATTAGAGTGGGGCCAGGGGGGATGCCATTTATGTTGATAGCCACATGAATCGCGCCCTCTAGGGGGTTTTCCCTACAACAGATTGGGGAAGTGAGCCTGAGCAGAGAGCACAGTGAGGGCAGATGTCTTGGAGCATGCTTGCTGTGTTTGAGGAACAGCAAGGAAGCCAAAAACAGGGTGAGGGGGTAGGTCCTGCCAGAGAGTTGTCCAGGACTCTGTTCATGAAAGGCTTTAAAGACCAGAGAATCTCAAATTTTAATGTGCACATGAATCTACCAGGGATTTTGCTAAAATACAGATTCTGGTTCAGTAGGTCTGAGGTGGGGCTCTAGGTTCTGCATTACCAATGAATTCCCAGTTGTCTTGACCTCACTTTGAGGAGCAAGGTTAGGGGCCCTGTCTGGCCTAGGGAAAGCCACAGGGAGGGTCTCAGTCTGGTAGTTTATTTTGCCTGGCTGAAGAATCGTTTGCTTTAGAGTCCAAGTGCTCATCGAATCAGTCCATAAGGGAGCATTTTTGATCCCTTCGCTGCCCAAGCAGGCAAAGGGAGGCTGCTGGGAGAGATAAGGAAAGGTTTATTTGTGTAGCTACTCGAACTCCGGGCTGTTTATAGTCGATGAATATCTGTCTTTAAGCAGCTGTGTGAATTATCCGAAATACATGAAAGCAATCCATTCGAGATCAAAATCCTTAATTCCAGACCTTTCCAGGTTGATACGTCTTAAAAGAGGGAGGTTTGGTAACATTGTTGAACATTAATTAGGTAACACTTGTGCAGGATTTGGAGGATGAAAAGCCTTCTGTGTGTAAGTGCTTGGGAGCATGGCTGTGAAACGGTGCAATCTGAGCCTGGGATTGAAATGAAAATTTCACATAAGCAAGTGCTCGTCCCCATCAGGTGCGGTGATTGGAGATTGTGCAAGTTTGAATGTGCCTAGTCGCACCCCCACTCCCCAGCAGCACAGCCTCAAATCCTGCTGAATAGAAACCAGCATGCAGATGAATGGGGAATTTACTAGAGGTAATTACAGAAGGAAGGAGGGAGGCCCCATGTGCTCCCTGGAGGAGAGGGCGTCTTTCTTTTTCCTTGTCACAAAGGGCTGTTTTCCTCTGTGGTGTTCTTGTAGCCTGTGTTCTACCCAGGACTTGGTCAGAATATGTACTAGTCGGAAGGTGGGAAGGCCATGTGTGGCCCCTAGAAGAGTCTCCATTCAAAAGCATGGGATCCCTCACTCACCTGTCACCACCTGTGTGCCTACCCGGTCTTCCTTTTCAGTTCCTCCCAGGGCTGGTCCAGTCCCAAGAGAAAAGTGAATGGTACTCCAGGGATGGGGTTCCCAAGCTGCCCTACGAATCCACTCCTCCTCTGGCAAGGTCCCCTTCAGTCATGCCAGACCTGATGCCCAAGGCACGGTGTCCACTGCCTCCTCTGGGAGGGACTTCATGGAGCCCTGGCAGGAAGTGAAAAGGTTGTCTTCATGTTAGTATTTGATTTGTTCTCTCTTCTCCAGATCATCTAACACGAGGAGGCACTCTGTGTTACCTTTTTTTTTTTTTTTTTAAAGATTTTATTTATTTTTTTTGACGGAGAGCGACACAGCGAGAGAGGGAACACAAGCAGGGGGAGTGGGAGAGGGAGAAGCAGGCCTCCTGCAGAGCAGGGAGCCCGATGCGGGACTCGATCCCAGGACCTTGGGATCGTGACCTGAGCCGAAGGCAGACGCTTAACCGACTGAGCCACTCAGGCGCCCTCTGTGTTATCTTTTAAAAATCTCAGCAAAAACCCTCCATCGCAGGTATATGCTTTGATCACTACTCCCATGGTAGATGTGAAAACAAAACAAAACACACCCGGATCAAGATAGTAAGGAAACTTTCTAAAAGTTGTATAGCATATGAGCAGAGGAGTCCTGCCGTTAACCCAAGACTGCTCCTTCACAAAGACAACCGTGCCTACTTTGCTATTCTTGGTCATCTTTTTGCCAGGGCATTGTTGGTCTCTGCTCATTTCCTTGGGCACTGAGACAGGTAGCTGAGCCTCATGCAGTATTTCCTTCTCATTGCCTGTGTGCATGTGGACTTGGCCACACTTTCCCCTGGAACACAAGAAGACTTCCAAAAATCACCAAGTTGGGTTGTTCTGTCCAGTTATCAAGATGCTGTGTACCTGACCTCACAAACCCAGCCTAGGAATATCCAGAAGTCAACCTTACATCAGTTGGGGCAGTGAATATCTCTCGATTTATTGTTGTCAAGCACTGTTGAGTCACAGCAAGATAGTTTTAGGTACAGGGTCCCCTTCCTGATAGCACTTAAATTATGATTTGGTGTCCTATTGTCTACTTTACCCACAGCCTGAGTCTTCTCAGATGGGGGTGATGGCACCCTCTATTTTATTTGATTCTTGTACCAGTTCAAGACTCTTCATTCCACTGATGCTGGTGGCAGAAGCCTTCCAGACATTGGTGTCCCTGAATCACAGGTTAAGCCAATAACGTGCCAGCCACGAGAAGGGATTCACATGGAATCAAGCTCAGCCTGCACTCACGTAAACAATATGAATAAAAATTAACTTAAAAATCTTTTCTCCCTCCTTAACAATGACATTATACCAATGGGGCCACTTAATTTCTTACATTTGTACCTTTTCAAAAGGGCCCGCTGTTTTACGATGTCAAATGTGACCTTTACAACGAAACGTGCAAACTGCGTTGTACACAGAGGACTCTTCGAAGCTAGTAATTTTCATGATGCGAATTTCAGAGCAGAATGAGCCCATTAACCAAATTAGCAATTCATAAAAGCAAAAGTTCATGGTCAGGAAACAATTGCATCTTTTCATAAGGTATAATTTTAGCCCATTGTAGAGTTAAAGTGTTTTTTTTTCCCTTTAAAAGAAAGTATATTAAGGCTCTAATTAAATAGGTTAAAGCTATATATGAAAGAGAATGCAGTTTATGTGCAGGAAAGTGAATTAGTGATTCGTAAGAAGCCAAAGATCCTTGATAAGGGCATAGTAATGTTACTGCGAATGTGAATGAGTGATTTCAGCCATTCTGGGAAGGAAGGAAACGCCCATGGTGGTGATGGTGGAGTAAGGGAGAATTTTGTAGGGCATGTTAAAGACTCTTGGGTTGGATGCAGGTTGAGATTGTATTGTATACAGTGAAGGCAAATTTCCAACCTATACTCATGTCATGTAACTACTTACATGACACAGTCCAGGGATATGAGCCAGGGACTTTAGCCCAAGATACTCCCATTTTCAGGAACACAGCTGATTTTGAAGCAGGTAGGGCTGGGAGATATGACACTGGCAGTGTTTATGATTCTGTCTTTTCCTCCAAAAACTGGGGGGATAAAATACTATGCATTGCACAGCCTCATTCTGATGATTAACTGAAATTATGTATATGAAAAGCCCCATGTATGACTGAATAATATTCCATTGTATGTTTATGCCACATTTTGTTTGTCCACTTGTCGGTTGATAGATATTTGATTGGTTTCTACCTTTTGACTATCGTAAACAATGTTACTCTGAATATTCGTGTATAAATTTTTGTTTGAACACCTGTTTTCTGTTGTTGGGGATGGATACCTAGGAAGAACGAAGTACTGATACACAGCACAATGCCCATGAGATCCTTGGAAACATGATGCTAAGTGAAAGAACCCAGACACAAAACATCCCATATTCTCTGATTCCATTGACATGAAATGTCCAGAAGAGGGAAATCTATAGAGACAGAAAGCAGATGAGTGGTTGCTAGGCACTGGGAGGTTGGGGGAATGGGGCATGAGTGCTAATGGATACAGGATTTCTTTTCAGATTGATGACAATGTTTTGGAACTAGGTAGAGGTGATGCTTGCACAACACTGAGTATACTAAATGCTACTGAATTGTGCACTTGAAAATGGTTGATTTTATGTTTAGGTACACATCTATGTTATGTGATTTTTACCTCATTTAAAAGAAAAAAGCCCCATGTGAATTGGAATAGGCTATACAAGTTGGCTTATTCATGTTTTGTGAACTTCCTTGGGACAGAATCTGTGTTTGCTTTATTTTGAAAGCCCTGGTTCTCAGCACAGTGCTTGGCAATTTGTAGGCTTTTTGCAAATAGCGCCAAGTACCATGATAGTTAACTTGCATTAAGTACATGTGACATGCTGGTTACTGAACCAGACCCTGTTCAAGAGTAAGGAGATAGTTTGTTCTCCTAGCTCGTGGGTGCTTTGACCAGTAAGAGAAGACCATGCAGATTGGTGACCTGCCATGCCAGAGAGTCACAAGAAGAGAGCATGGCATGGGGGAGGGGCATGCCAGGGGCCTGGGCAGACAAGGAGAGCCCAGGGTGATGGTAGAAGGACTGCAGGGAGAAAGAGAGGGCAATAGCATGGAGCTGCTGTAGAGGCTGTGAGGGGAGGATTGTACATATAGATGTTATTCCTCTGAGATACACTGTGTGAATCTGTGCTCCCCTTCTAAGATACCTTCATTGTTCTTAAATGCTTATGGGATCTGTGTATGTTTAATATGTCAGTGGACAGAATCAGGCCTTCAGGCAGCCCAGTCATATTTGGGTTATACATGCACCATTTCATTGAATATGATCCTCCCTGGGTTTATAAATAAAAATAGTGGGGCATAGGGAGGTTAGGTCCTTCACCCAGGGTCACATAGCTTGTAAGTGGCGCAGCTGGGATTTAATCATATTATACGACCTCAGATGAAATTGGATTTTAGAAATACCAGAAAGCCCCTTTTTCTCTTAAGTGTGCTGCAGTTGCCACACGTAAATATGATTCTTTAGTTTCAAGTTATTTCTTCATCTGTGAAATTTGAATACTATTATCTGCTTTGCAAGATTATTATACAGTCAATAGAGATAGATTATTGAAAGCTTGTGGCAGAGTAGGTGCTCAGCAAGTGTTGGTCTTTACTCTGAAACCTCCTTTTCCTCTCCTCCCCTTACTTCTCCTATACTGGGGGAAGAGGAAGAGAAGAGAGAGAGAGAGTAGACCCCAGTAAGAGAGTTGATTCTCTGGTTATTAGGTTAGGAGGGACTACACTGTGGCTTAGCAACAAAGATCTGAAGACCCAGGTTCAAGACCAAATCCTGCCCATACTCAGCTATAGGGCCTGGTAGAGGTTGCCTGGCTTCTCTGAGCCTCAGTTTTCACATTAGGCAATGGAGATAACAACCCCACCTCCTCAGATGGGGCAATTCAAAACCAAAGTAAGAAAATGAATGCAAAAGTCCTCAGAAAACACTAATGTACTATGTATGTGTGGTGCACTGTGCCAGAAAAAGAGAAAGTAGAGTGAAATGTATGGTTTCATCTAGGCCAGTGGTTCTTATCTGAGCGTGATTTTGCCCCAGGTGGACACTTGCCAATGTCCAGGTCACAACTGGGAGTGACATGCTGTTGACATCTAGTGGGTGGAGGCCAGGGATGCTGCTAAATATCCTATAGTGCATTGGACAGCCCCCACACAGTAAAGAATGACCCGCCCATAAGTGTCAGCAGTGCTGAGGTTGAGAGACTGATTTAGAAAGGAAGAAATAATACATGGAGATTTGGACAGGAAATGACTGAGTGTGTAGAGCTAGCTTTTCTTTTGTACACAGCCCCCCCTTTTTTCAAATTAAAAAAAATACAGATGTAGGGGTGCCTGGGTGGCTCAGTCAGCTGAGTCTGATTTCAGCTCAGGTCATGATCTCAGGGTCCTGGGATCGAGCCCCAGGTTGGGCTGCTCATAAACGTGGAGTCTGCTTGAGATTCTCTCTACCTCCTCCTCTGCCCTACCTCTGCTTGTGCTGTGTGCATTCTCTCTCTCTCTCAAATAAAATCTTTAAAAATAAAAGTTAAAAAAAAACCAGATGTAGTTTAAAGGTACATGTAGTTTAAAGGTACATAAAAGTACAAGATAATGTAAAGAAAATGGAAAATGAATAACTATGATCTTACCACCCCAAATCAGAAGTTATCTCTCTCCTAATATTTTTAATGAAATTTTAAAAATCACAGATACGCTACCTCATCATTTTCCTTTCTCATTTCCCTTTCTTTCTCTAGAGATGCAGCCTTTATCATGAATTTATATTTTCTTTTCTTTCTTTTTCTTTTTTTTTTTTTTTGGTACTTCACAAATACTAATATCCAGGAACAAAGTATTGCGTGGATTTACATTTCTTCCCCAGTGAACACAAATGGAATGGTGCCACATGCAACTTGCTGTTTTTTACTCAACAATTGCTCCCGTTGACCGCATGTGGGTGGGGTTGGATTTAATCTGGATCCTTTCAGTCTGATTGAGTAGGCTTGAATAAAACTTGAAGTCAGTCCCGATGTGCAGATCATAGAGCAAAGTGAACTACTTCATTGCAGTGGGGTGGTATACATATTCCTGAGAATGGTCTCCAGTTTGGTACCTCAGGATGTGGAATGTAAGCCCAGGAGAGTAGTTGAGGGTAGATTCTATGCAAATACCACATCTCTCTCTGTGCTCAACATTGATCCCTGCTTAAGTAAACACAGGCTTGGAAGGTAAGCTGGGGTCCTTATGGACAAGCTGCCACATTATTTTTCCTCTCAGTAACCTCTGTGGTTTGGACAGGGACTCCACAGCCTCCAGCCCTGCACTCAGGGTGAAATGTTCTCAAGATGAGACTCTCATTCTTACCTGTACAAACAGACCAATGCTTGGGCCAGAGAGAGGTTGACACCGACACCATGAGATATGAAGTGCCCTTTATGGCCTTTCCAGCCACACACGTCACCCTCTTCAGAGACCGCAGTGGCTGTGAAGGTTTGGGGGAGAGGGAAGGCACCCTCTTGAGTGGCACCTTCATCATTCTGGTGTCCTGCACTTGGTGGGGGAAAGGTGGGGTGAATGTTCAGTCTGCACTTTTTAGAGACAGAGATAGAAAATAAAGCAGCAGCTTCCTGCTATTAAATGGGAGTGTGATTAGTTATAGGAAAATCAATTCATTCTTTGGCTTTGGGGAAAGCTTTTAAGTGTGAAAGGGGATGCTAATCCCCTGGGAAATGATTTTTAAGCAAAACTGCCTTAGTTCTGCCAACTGCTTAGATAAACACCAGAGGGGAGGGGAAGGCTTTTCTCTCTCCATGTAACAGGGTTCCAGAGGAGCCTTCTCTCCTCCCTCCCTCCTTCTCTCCTAGCGTCCTTCCCTCCATCTTTTTCTTCATTCCTCCCTCACACATTTATTGAGTACTCACTGCATGCCTTGACAACAGGTAGAAATGGTCTTTGTTCTCATGGATGATGGGGCAGCGGGGGGCAGGGCTGGTCGTAGAGACAGACACTCCTCAGGTAAACAGTATAAGAGAATGCCTTAGAGCAGTGCTGAGTGCTGTCTTCCCTCACTCCTCTCTCCTTTTGGTCTCCCCTCCTTTCCCTCTGGTTTATCCTTTTTTTTTTTTTTTTTTTTTTTTCCTTTTCTTTCCTCCATGGCCCTCTTTGGCTTCCACTTCTCTCTCTCTTTTCCATTCCCTTCCTTTCTCCCCCTTCTCCTGGGGGAGAATCTTAGCATCTTAATGACCATCCCTGAAGTGACCTGCAGAGTGTTGATTGAACATAGGTAAGCCCCTCTGCAGTTCACCCCATGCAGTGACACACAGAATCCTGCCCTCTGGCTGCTCCCAGAGCTGCAGCACCCAAAGCACAGATTCCCTTAGGACCTGTATCAATTTCTGCCCTCCCCAGGCTGTCAGGAGTCAGTATTCCTTTAGGAGAAAGAATACCCTTTGTTCTCTCCTGTGCATGACCTTGTTCAGCACCACTCACACCCTCGTACTCCATCTACAGCACCATGTTCCCAGTGTCCACCTGTGAGCCATTTCAGCCTGCCTGTGTCCACACTGGTTTCCATCCTGTCCTCCATCGTTTATACTTTTCTCTCTGGACATACATAGGGAGTGCTTGTTACATAATTTCTTGTAATCAGTCTTGCCCAAACATAAGTTTCATTTGCATATCAGTGAAAGGGTGTAATGATAACAAAATATTTTTGATGATGATGATGGTGGTATTTATAGAGCTAACATAGCCTGAGAGATTACTAGTCATCAGATACTATGTAGCACTTCATTTATTTGATCTTACTTAATTTTTACAACAACCTCATAAAGTAGCTATCATCAACTCTTGTTTTACAGTTGGGAAAACAGGCTCAGTGAGACTAATTAACTTGCCCAAAGGAGCAGATCTGGGAGGTGAGTGCAAATTTGTCGGACCACAAAGCCTGTGTGCTTAACCCCTGGCTTTCCTACCTTTGTGGCATAGTAGGAACAAAAGATGGAGCCACATGTTACAGGAGACTAAGAAAAGTTAGTTTTACTTTTCAGCAGAGTCCTTGCTCAGCAATGAGTGACAAGGAGTGGTGACAAGATCATATTTGCAAACCTCTTCGTGCTTTTCCAAGACTATACGATTCAGATCTCCATTCCTGAAGTCTTTGCATATCCCGCTCCAGGGCCCCCCACCCAGCCACCCAACATTTAGAAACTTAGTGGGGACTGGTAGGTGCAGATGCCCAGCTACATGGAGGATGCACTGTATCCCTTTCAGAGAGGTATGGAGGCCAGAACATAGAATAAGACAGACTGAAACCCAAATCCCTGCCACTTTCTAGCTGTAGGACTTGGGGTAGATAATGAATCTCCTTTTCCTGGCTCAGCTATCTCATCTGCAAAAGATTTCCAAGTCAGAGGCTAACTGCAAGGACTAGTGAGTTATGCAGTGTAATGTACTTGGCATATAGGTGGTTGGCATCACCCCTGTCCTTTCTCAAGGATGAGTGAATGGTAACACTCATCCCAGGCCTCTCTCAGCCCCATCTGTGGATGCACATGAGCTCACTTGTGTGAAGTTGTGAGTTACTGAACTTAGTGTTGGGCTTGGGGTGACTGCCTTCTGCCTGCTTACTTCGTGCATCCCTTCTCTTTTCCTGCCTCATAAGTAGCTGCCCTTCTCTTTTTGGAATGCTTGACTTCAGGGGCAGATGCCAGACTATGGGAGATGATATTCATTTTCCAAAAGTACTTAGAGTTGCTCATTTCCACAGGCCAGGGCTGGTGTCACTCAAGCCCAGCCAGTTTTCTTGCAGCCATTGAGTCCAGGCCATGCGCCCTTTCAGAAAGGATGCTGAGTTCAGGAGGCTGTGCAAGGCTCAGCCAAAGCCAGCAGGCAGGAGGACTTCTCTCAGCTCCCGAAAGATGAGGAGATAAGTCCAGTCTCTGCTCGTCTGTCTTCCTTTTCACTTTGTGGATGTTCTGAGGTCCCATCTGGTCGGTCACTTACTTAGCAGGGTGGGCAGGTGGGGGCCCAGCTGGTGTGAGCTTTTGGTTGATGAGCCTGAAGTCAAGAGCTCGACACCTGCTGTGAAAAGTTCATAGACTTTATAGTCAGACACATCTGAGTCAAATCCTAGCTAATACCATGCTCTTGCTGTGTCACTCTAGACAAGTCAGTTTATTCTCTGGGCCTCGGTCCTCTCATCTGTAAAATGGACTCACAGTTACTACCTCTGAAGATTGTGACTGTTCATTGAGATAATATATGTACAGTGCTTCAAGCCGTTCTTTGGCCCACAATCAGTGATGTACTAGAGCCTGCATATATCAACTTCTGAGAGCTTTTGGTTAATTTTTTTTTTTTAAGGAATCTTGCAAGCTGGCATTAAGCCATTGTAGCTTGAAATAGGTCATGCATAGTGGGAGTATTTACACCATGGAAATCAGCAAACACTACAAATCTGGACTCCCCCACCCTCCCCAGAGCCATATAACTGGATATGGAGGCTGCTTAAGGAATGTTGTTCCTTTTCTTTTTCCCTCATAGCTATGTTCTCTTCTCCAATTCAGAACTATCCCAGAGGACTCAAAGCACAGATATTTCTGGGCCAGCCTGGCCTATACTGGATGTGAAAACACACTGTTCCTTTCCCACCCAGCCCCACTGAGCCTCTCAAAGTCCCAGGTTCTTTCACATCTCCCTTAGAATTTGCCATAACAGGGATGCCTGGGTGGCTCAGTCAGTTAAGCGGCTGCCTTCGGCCCGGGTCATGATCCCAGGGTCCTGGGATCGAGTCCCACATCGGGCTCCTTGATCAGCAGGGAGCCTGCTTCTCCCTGTCTCCCTCTGCTTGTGTTCTCTCTGTCAAATAAATAAAATCTTTTTAAAAAAAATTAAAAAAAAAAAAAAGAATTTGCTATAACAGCTTGGGGCTGATGTAGTCCAGGTCCCCTAGGATCCTACATCCCTTGTGGGATGTGCCTCTCCCTTCTGCAGCCCCTGTAGTCTCTCCTCTCCCACGCCCACTCTTCTGGCTTCCATTACATTCTGTCTTTATTTTTAAGTTCCCAGAGGGTAGACTGTGTCTGTTCCTTATCGCAGCACCCTTTCAGCACCTAGGACAGCTCTCCCCAGCCAGTAGAGGCTCTCCTGTTGTGCATTATATATATTGCATTGCATTGCAGTCTGGGTCCAGCCTGTACTTCCTACCCCAGACCAACCTTTTCAGATCCAAGGGAAAACGCACTCACTGGGCCATATCTCTCTCCACATCTAAGAGGACAATCTGAGGGCAGGGCTGACAGGTGGTGCCATCTTCAAATGTGACCCATTTGATTAATATTTGGAATTTAGGTTCCACAAAGGTAGCATTTGCACACCATCTTAACTCTAGGTCCAGCACAATGCCTAGGACAATGGCTAGAGCAATGTTTGACTCTCATAAATATTTGAATTAATGAATAATAATGTGCAACTCCTTTGTTCTCTTTTAATAAACCTTTGGAAGTAAAACAAGAATAAGATGAATATCCCTTTGAGAAGTGTGGTTGTGTGCTTAGGACCTGCGGTAGGTTACAGCATTTTCCTTTCCATTATGTCAGTGTCATGCTCTTCTACAGAGTCTCTTCCAGACACTCAGGCTTTCATAGAACTTTTCAGAAAAAATAAAAAGATCCCAATAATTCCTTCCCCAGGAGCTCCGAGATCTTCCCACCACCACAGTAAGTGGTGTTATGTACTCTGTTCCAAAGTTTAGGCTAAAAAAACAGGAAGGAAAAAACAAATCCCATTTAGTTTGAGTCATTTAATACCAAATTTGATTCATTAGGAACCTTCCTAATAATCAGTATATGGCTAGTAGAGGGGTGCCTGGGTGGCTCAGTTGGTCAAGCGTCTTGATTTCTGCTCAGGTCATGATCTCAGGGTTGTGAAATTAAGCCTTGTGTCAGGCTCCATGCTAGGTGTGGAGCCTGCTTAAGATTCTCTCTCCTTCTCCTTCTGCCCACCCCCTCTATAAAAAAAAAAAAGTATATATATCCATGTAAATGGATATATATGGTTATATATGGATAATAGGGCTACATTTTCATTGAGTGATTATTTTGTGCCACACTAAGTGCTAGGTGTTCTACATGAAGATGTTAAGTTTCATAGCACTGTATGGTTAACATAATTATTCTCCCTTTATACAATAGGAAGCTGAGGTCCAGAGAAGTGAACTAGTCAAGGTCATTTAGTTAAGGAGATGCACAATCCATGTCTGTGCACACTTACTCTTAGTCAGAACCTGGCTATTTAACTGTTACGATAGCTTTCCTTCTCATCTTCCCTTGGCATCTTGAAGACATTATCAATTTAGCGTTTAACCATAGATAATCTGGTTACCCAGCACTTGGGACCTATAGGTTCTTGTCTATTCCAAATGACTTACTCCTGTATCTGGTGTTGGAGAGAAGTACATTAATTGAGTACCCAACATGTGCCTGGCACCAACCTGGGCACTTTGATGCTCTATTGCCTCATTTAATTCTCCCTATAATATTAAATGTTAAGGACTACTTTGTCCATTGTCCAGGTGGGAAAATGGAAGCTTCTGGAGTTTAATTAACTTGTCCAAGTTTAGACAGCAGATAGGAGTTAGAGCCAGAATATTTATTAATGAGTTGATTGACTCTCAATACTTTTTATGCCATTTCTTGTCGTCTAAGAATATTCTTAAACTGCCTACTCTTGGGCAGGGATAAATATGTGATAGGTTTAAAAGAATCAGCAGTATGGTAAATAATGTGTGAAATGGGTATTAAATCAATGGAAATAGCTATAATAGATTGATTATGTATTTAATTGCTGCCACATGCTAGGCATTAAAGTGGGTTAATAAATACTGGCTGTGTGGACAGAAGAGCAAGGCATTTAGTTAAACTACAGAAGATGAATTCTGGACACGTGTTTCTCAAAGAGTTGCCAGGTTGAAAGGAATTTCAGAATTCCAGCTTTCCATCTTATGTGGAGTCCCTTTTACAATGTCGAAAGACTCCAAATGAATATTCCACAATATATTCCACTTCTTTCTCAGAGAGCTTTAAATATTAGAAAGGTCACGCACACAGTGTGTCTCAGGGCCTGTCCTGTAACTCTATCCATTGGCTCCCAGGATGTGAACCCCACAACAGCCCATATAAAGTCTGTCTTGCTCTCCACTGTTGCTCTAGCAATGGACATAGGGTCTGGCTCATATTAGGTAATCAGAAAATATCTGTTGAGCAGATGAATGGATGGGTGATAAATGGTCCTGGTTCTATCCTAAAAACCCAGAGTAAATTTGGTCTCTCTTTCCTATGCCAGTCCTTTAAGTATTTTGAGCCAGAAATCATATCTTCACTGGGATACTCTTCTTTTAACTGTTGTTATATGTTTGGAGTGGTGTGGGGAAAGGATAGTTATGGAATAGTACTTTTTATGTGCCAGTTGTGTTAGCCATTTTCATGTATTATTTCATTTCATCCAGCATCTCCGTGAGATAGAGGTAATGTGATGATTACTATTGTACAGGTGAGAAAACTGGTGCATCGAGAGTTTTTGTGTTACCCAAGACTACACATAGCCTAGTGAGGTTATAAACTCATGTATCTCATCAATCATTTTAATACTCCTCAAGAAACAGGGCTTGTGTTAACTTGAAATTTGGGTATTGCCCAACATTTGATAAAAGTCAGGAAAACTTGGGTCTTGAATTTTCTACCCTCAGAGTTGGAAAAGAATCATGAATAACAGGAGATCTGCATTTCCTGGAATGGCATGGCTTCTGTAATTATGAAAATTACTGTTTGTGATAAAAATGTCAGGTCAAGGACTATCAATGGGAAAATGTATTCCATGAATCTTTTCAGTATAGACTCCTTGGTGGCTTTTACCCATTTCATGGGGTGAGATTGGTGTAGAAAAGCTAGTCAAGAGTCCCATTGTGTCCAAGTGGAAAGACCTCAAAAGTTGAAAACCTTCTCCTCCTGCTTGGGATTGGAGGTTGATTGAGGCTTTTTATGAACACATCTGGCAGGAAGTGACATCTGTAGGAACAGCTGGCTGGAAAAAGACTGAGGATGGGTAGGGCTAGGTTCAGTGATGAATGGTGCTTTAAATTCCTACCCAGAATTTTCCAAAGTGAGTCCTATTACAACTATAGAGGGAATAATTGGATGAGGGGCTGTCATGGTTGTCTTTTGCACAGCAAAGTATTCTATGTGTCCTTTTAAAGCTTTGCTTGCAAAGGAAATGGGTGTGCCTTTTGTGCTTTTCCCACATCTCACAGACACAGCACAATCTTTGAGAGAGTTGGGCGTTGGGGGGGGCGGGATTTAACAATAGATTGTAGGAACTTGGGAATACACCTAAGCCTTAGCCTTGCAGGCAATATAAATTAGTAGGAGATGCCATTCAAGCCCCTATATTATTTTCTATTTCTCCTTGGAACTACTTTGCACACTGGGAATTACTTTAAAAAATACATGTGATTATTGACTAAGTATCTTCCCAATCTAGTATCTCTAGATATCCCTTCTATCTAGTATACTAGATATCCTTTCTAGGAAGGGAAAAATGGTATCCAACATGTCTGTCTTGTTCACCATTGTATCATGAGCAATTTTTAGTAACGAGCTTGTAGTAGGTGCTTATTGAGTGATTGGGAATCAGTGTTCTAGAGTAATGAATAATTATATCAATTATTATCAATATAAAAAATATTAACATGAATCATTTGGGGCTTGGGAAAAACTGGGTTCATATCTTTGTTTCACTACTTAGATTCACATACTTAAGTAAATCATTTTGACTCTGAGGTCTTCAGTAACTTATTTTATAAAATATGAACAGTAATACCTGCCTTAAAGGGTTGTTGTGAAAGCTGAAAGAAATCATTCATTTCAAGCACTTAGTGCAATGGTTAATGCACAGTTAAAATTGTTATTTGTTGTTAATATAATTATTATTGTTACATTTCACAGCTCTCTTACACTCATTTAAGAGTATTGGTTGGAAGAAAGTTGCATTATTTTTTAACCACTTTACTGAGGTATGACTGAAACACAAAAACTCTATATATTTAATGTATACAACTTGATGAATTTAGAGAGAAGTACACACCTGTGAAACTATCACCACAATCTACACCATAAGCCTATCCATCACCTTCAAAATTTTCCTCCTCCTGTCTTATTGATGATGATGACGGTGATGGTAATAAGAACAGAACAAAAGATCTACCGCTCCTACAGCCACCACTCAATATGTATGGTTTGTGTCTCCTAATCAAGGACATGTTTACTAATTTTTCTTTGGGAATGACCTGGTTGAATTGCAGACCTCTGGTTTCACCAACTTCAGAGCAAGCTCTTTATGGTCTTACATCCTGCTTTCCCAACAACAACACAAATATTGGCTAATATATAAACTGCTAATGTACAACAAACCCTTTGCAGTCTTTTTCATACTTAATCCATGTAACAAGACAGGGAGGCAGATCTTACTATCACCATTTTACAGACAAGGAAGTTGAGATTCAAATGACTAAAATACAGTCACAAGGCCAGTCAGTGGTGGTTGAAAAAGAACATTGAACTCAGTCTGACTCCAGAGTCTGGAATATTGATCAGTACACACACAGTTCATAGAAGTACTCAGCATTTACTTGGTGAATAAAGGAGGGAATAGATTGAGACTTGTAGATTCTTGATCCTGTTTCATGGTCTAGACTCCAGGGCAGGGCCAGAGAGGATACCTGCTTTGGGATACAAGTCCCTTGTTCACAGAAGCTATGTCAAGATTAACCCAGCAAGTGGAGGGGTGAGAAGAGATAAAGAAATACCAGCAGACCTGGGGTGTTTTATCCTTTTCAGCTGCTTGAGAACTTAGGCGAACAACCTGCTAGGGGACTAAGACCTCAAGACTAAGCTGTCAGGGCTGGAAAGGCATCCTGACAGAGACAGAGCAAATTTCTCATTGCAATCCAAGTTTGTAGCTGAAACAACCTGAGGGGAGTCAGGTCGTAGGACCTGAATGTGAACCCTGAATGACTATCTTCTAGGGTCATCATCTAATTTTGATGATCAGATTGGGACACTTGATTTCCTTGATGAAACTTGGAGTGGTGCTTGTTGACATGGGAAGATTGCAGTGAGTTTCCATTTCATTTCACTCTGTGGAGGGGTCATCCATCCTCTGCCTTTCCTTCACCAGAGCAGAGTTTGACTATGAGTATTTAATGGAAGGGGATTAAGGGCACCAGTACCAAACTGGGAAAGCCACTGGCTATCTTAGCTGAGGGGATCAAGGTGTACCTACAATGATAAATATCAAAAAGATAAAGATTTCTGCCCATATATCTATCCATCCACACATTTACCTGCCAACTTCACCTACTCATTTCATACAGCTATCCATCATCCAACAAATATTTATTGATGTTTCTGTATAATTACTATGCTGAGCATTGGGGGTACAGAGAGAAGATCAGGGACATGGTCTCCTGACCTCAGAAAGTTTACAGTCTTGGGGGAGGAGGGCCTATAGTTTCTAGTGATTAGGAAATGCATCTTTTATCTTTTTTATTTCAGGCTTGAATCTCCCTTTGTTACATAATATGGACACAGGAGATGTATGTTGGATGGGTGAAGGAACAAAGTGCATAGACACTGTTGAAAGAATGCATGGTCGGGAGAAGAGGAAGCCAGGCCCAGTTAGAGAGACTTGGCATGAGGCTAGGTAGGAAGGGAAAGAGGAGTTGATAGCCATAGACTGGTGGAGCTAGGAAGGCAGAGACAAGTTCAGGGGGTGAGCCTTGGAGCCAGAAATACATCTTCCTCCAACTGA
The DNA here is from genome assembly GCF_004348235.1 of Phoca vitulina. NCBI lineage: Eukaryota > Metazoa > Chordata > Mammalia > Carnivora > Phocidae > Phoca > Phoca vitulina. The sequence goes on from NW_022589805.1 coordinate 1,826,068, forward strand.
CTGTATCTTGAAGATTAACGACTGTCAAGATTATTGAAGGATGGGGATGAGATATTTTTAACCTGGGGTCCATGGCTAGAATTCAAGGAGTCTGAACTGGGATGTGAAAAAAATGACATCTTTATGTACTTTCACTTTTAACTGCAAAGTTAGCATTTCCTTCATTTATGAATGTAGACGACAAAGCAGTGTTTTTTAACAGAATCTGTGACTGTCATCTATCGAATCATACATCTTTTCATATCACATTACAGTTGATGTTGATATCCCAAAATATTATTTATGCTCATCACTCACTACTTTGAAATTATGGTTGTTATTAGGTCTGCTGCTAGATCTTTTTATTTAATGCATTAATAAACTGGTCTCTTGCCAAATCACAAGTTTGTTTTTAAAATATTTTGATAACTCTATTGCAATACTATTGATGTTCTTGGTAATCTTTGTGTCCTATTTTTATGAATTTAAAAACATTCTGAGAAGGGGTGCATAGTCTTTTTTTTTCCCATCCCTGTGACTTAATTTTATAACTGGAAGTTTGTACCTCTTAATCTCCTTCACTGATTTTGCCCATTTCCTCATTCCCTCTCCCTGATAACCACCAGTTTGTTCTCTGTATATATGAATCTGTTTGCATTGCCTTCATTAGACCAAAATGGAGGTGCAAGGCACATACGAAACTGAGAACTTCTGGTTTAGATACAAATGCCTTTTTATGCATTCAGAGAGATTGAGACTCAGGTCATTTGGGGGTGCTGGAGGATTGAGGTCAGGGAAATGGTGTTTAGAGCCAAATTCTTTTGCTTGACTGGCTGGTGTTAAATGGTACTCCCAAGTGCGGCATTGAGAGAGGGTAATTTGAGGCAAGCTCTTGACTCCCTTTGAGTCTTTATGACCAGGAAACTCTCACTGGGTTTTTCTCACTGCCCCACTGCTGGGCTTCCCTGGTAAAGCCCATTGACTAGGAAGGAAGCTTTATCTCATCATTTCACAGGTAGAACCTAGAGGGAGATACTACCCTCCAGATGCTTGTACCAGACTTCCAAATTTATTACCATTTCAACATGAGTAATGAATGCCCTGTGTTGTGTGATGTGTTCTTTTAAGTTTATTAAATCACCCGGGTGCTATTCCAATTGGGTGTTTTTATCATCTCTTGAAGAGATATGAAATTTATGGTTGCAGTTTGCTCTGTTTAGATAATTTTGACACTTTTCCCCTTACATGGTTCATTATTTATTTTTTTTTTGTATTCGCCATAGAAGTAAAGTGTTTAAAATAACTAGAGCTAAGCTGATGAAACTAACAGATCCATAAATTGGGTTATGAATGATCCTTTAAGGTGCTGCTGTGCCTGAGAGGTGAGCCAAAGCAGCTGAGAGGTGAATAAGGCGGTATACTGTAAGACAGAGGAGTAGATGGGGATGAGAGTCCCAACATAGAGCCTGAAGGATTGCTGTGTTTGCAAACTGAAACTGATTAGTCAGCGCATCCAGGAGGGAGTCCTGTCTTTCCAAGAATGGCTCTAAATGGGGTTGAGGAGGTAAGTGCCATGTTGAATTAGCCCCAAGCTTTGTTCTGACATGGCCAGGAGCCCTGGCTCAATGGCATGTCCATCCAGTATCCACTCACTTTACTCCTGCCGTTTTCCTTGTAAGATTTAGAAGAGAAAAACTAAAAGAGCTCCTATTTTCCTTCACCATGTCTCTTCATCACTCAAAATCAAATTCATTTTTCCAACTTTATTATTAAACATTGAATTTAAAAATATATAATGAATGAATCACAAAATGTACATTATATACCCACCACCCGGATCCAATGCCTGTGAACATTTTGCCACTTTGCTTTTTCCACACATGTATGTGTGTATGCATGTTTCATGTGTATGTGAATCACAGTACATTGCAGATATCAACCCCGAAACCTTCAGCCTCATCTTCTAAGAACATTCTCTTCACAATCACAACTTTTACATACTCAGGAAATAATTAGCAATAATTCCCTAATGTTATCTAAAATATAGTAAATATTCAGAGGCACCTGGATGGCTTAGTCGGTTAAGCGTCCAACTCTTGATTTCAGCTCAGGTCTTGATCTCAGAGTTGTGAGTTCAAGCTCTGCATTGGACTCCACACTGGGTGTGGAGCCTACTTAAAAAATGATAATAAATAAAAGATTAAAAAAATAAAATACAGTGAATATTCAGATTTTCCCACTTGTTCCCCAAATATGCTTTTAAATCCCCCTTTAAAAACTGTAATCCCATCAGGGTTTACACATTCCTTTTGACTATTATACGTTTGAGTTTCTCTAAATCTAGAGCAAGAATTCTCAACCTTTTTGGTTTCAATATGCCTTTATAGTCTTAAAAATACTGAAGAGCTTTTGTTCATGTGGCTTATATCTGTGTTTTGCACATACCCCATGCACATGTGCGTGTGCACCCCCCCCCCCACACACAGAGGACTCTGGCAATGTCTAGAGATATTTTTATTCATCACAGTGAGGGGAGGGGATGTGTTACTGGTATCTAGTGATTAAGGGCCAGAAGTCTTAGTACTTTGGGGCTGCTCTAACCTGATACCATATTTCTTATAGTCTGGAGGCTGGGAAGTCCAAGTCAAGGCATCGTCAGATTTGGTGTCTGGTGAGGGCCTGCTTCCTGGTTCGTGGATGGCCATCTTCCCCCCTGTGTCCTCACATAGTAGAAGGGGTGAGGGAGCTCTATGGGGCCTCTTCTATAGATGCATTAGTCCCATTCATGAGGGCTCCAACCTCATGACTTAATCACCACACGAAGACCCTACCTCCTAATACCATCACCATGGGGGGTGGGTAGGTTTCACCACGTGAATTGTTTGGGTGAGGGGATACAAACATGTAGTCTGTAGCATCAGGGATGCTGCTAAACATCCTAAAATGCACAGAAAAGCCCCCCAAATAGAGAATTATATAGCCCCAAATGCCAGTAACGCAGAGGTTGTGAAATCCTTGTTTATAGCTTATGTGTGGATTGTAGTCAACACTTAACCAAGCTCCTACTCAGTGCAAGGCACTATGCTAGGTGCTGTAGGGGATGCAGCCATGTGGAACGTTGTGTGGAAAGCTAGTGTAAAAGCAGTTGGAAAGCACCATATTCTGGGTCCCCTCACCTGTGTTTATCCTAGCTACTCGGCATTTCCCATCACAGACATTCAAGAGGCAAATGTGGGGTCCTAAAGTTGGTAGTTGGAACTTGGTAGGAAAGCTGCCTCCATCTTCTTCTGTGTTTTGTTCTAAGTGAAGCAGATATGTGTAAAAGTGGCGGTAGCCTTCTCTCTAGGGACCAGTCAGTGCTCAAGACATTCCAGGTATTGTGGGATTCCTTTCCTGCCTGGGACCTACCCATTGATGAGACAGATATTTATGGTGTGCTGCCTTCTCTCCCAGATGCCTGCCCTTCTTGCTTTTTATCTTCTCCATGTGCCTCTTGCCATGGCTGTCCTGTCTGTCTGCTCTGTTCTTGCTTCATTTGTTTTAGTGCCTGCCTTTTAAGTAGTAACATCTTGAAAGAACTGCATCTCTTGGCTCAGGGTTTCTTGAGCTATGCTGTATTCTGGAATCAGTTGTGATTGCCTTAAAAAAAATATAGATTCTGGTTATTCTTCCCGGAGATTCTGCTGTAAGACAGTAATCTTGATGTTAATCTCCAATAGGGATTCTTGTAGTCAAGGTGGAGAATCTATGTCTTTGTCCCAGAAAATGTACTTTACATGTCAGAAAGTGGGAATTCCACTGCTGGGACATGCTTGCATTTGGTCTTCATGTTGCAAGTTCCTTTTTCTTTTTTTCTAATTCCTGGATCCCATAGAAGAGTAATGCTTCTTCTAGTTTAGAATTCTCCTCTGACTTCTCACTGTTTTCAGAATAAAGACAGTTCCACAGTCCCTTCCTAACATACAAGGCCCTGCACACTCTGGTCCTTGCCCACCTCTCTCTCATCATCGCTGCTCTCTCCCTGATCAATGTGTTCCAGCTTCATTGACCTTATTTTCATCTCCTCGAACAAACTGTTTTCTATCTCAGAACTTTGCACCCGCAAACTGTCCTCCGTACCTTAAACACCCTGCCTCTTGCTCTCTGGGCAGTTGGCTCCTTCTCCTTCACCTTTAAATCCATCCCATCAGACAGGCAGTCTCTGACTTCTACAACTAAACGTAGTTCCTGCTTATTATCTCACATACCACCTTCTTCCTTCCATTTCTATCATTAGTTACAATTGACAGACTATTTGGGATAGTGTGTTTGCTGTCTTCCCAACCAACGGGTGTCCTGGGGGCAGTGAGCCTTTGGTCACTGTCCTGTTCCCAGCTCCTGGTTCAGTGTTTGGCATATCATCGGCACTCAGTAAATATTTAGTGGATGAATGAATGAATAAATGAATCGGTACATGACTAGACTTTCTCTAGCTGTTTTCCTGTATTTCCCAAGTGCCACTAATCTTAGAACAGAGCCTAGAAAACTCAGGATGGGAGGAAAGAGAGGTCTGCTCTAGCCCCTTGGGCCTTCACACTTGTCCTGGGCCTGACTGTGTTCAGAGGCCTCATGTCCACATGCCTGCAAAAGCTGGACAGAGCCACACAATGCCCTCAAAGCCCACAAAAGTGGGAGCTGGTGTCAGCAGGCCTTGGCTTCTCAGAGGCATCTGCTGAAAGCAGTTGTTGGCATGAGTGTGTCGAGAGAGTAGCAGAGCCGAGGAAATGTCAAGGGGTGAATGGGATAATCAGGCCCTAGCCGTCAAAACTGCCACCCACTCAAGCCTGTCAGATTCTACAAGAGAAATCTTCCAGACATGTCAGCTTCTTCACATGGCTAATGGCAGAGAAAAGGATGCACCTGAGGGAGGCTCGTGGGGCCAGTACTGATTGACTGGAGCCTTTTGGAGCCTGACTGGGCATATCCAGTGTGGGGAGAAAGGCCATTTAGAGGGGCGGCAGCTGGAGAGGAAGTTGACGGAAAATCTTTCAAGGTATGAGTGTCTGATTAAGTTCCCAGTGTGTGAAATAAGTGCCCAAATGACCATTATTATTTCATTTCCCTTTTCGTTTCTTCATTGTGGGTGCTCATGAAACTAAGCAAAGGCCTTGCGATCCCTTGGCATAGTAAACAGGGTTCAGGAGAGTCTTCAGTAATACTGTATAGTGTTCCCATGACAAGGCATATTGCTGCACTTGTTTCCTTAATATTATTCTGTGGATCTCTCAGGTATCATATGAGAGTTGGGGGAAGAGAACAGTGGACAAGACAGACCAGATCTGTCCCTTTGGAGCCCACATTCCAGTAGGGACAGATGGGGACAATATGTCATTTAAAGTCATTAGTAAACAAGATACTTACAGACTGTGATGAATTCCACAGAAGGAAGCAGGTCCTGTGATAAGGAGTGGCCTGGGGGTGGGGTGGGGATGTCTACTTTAGATAAATGAGGAAGTGATGTAGCTGGGAACCTGAAGGAGGAGTTATAACCTACATCTCCCTTCCCACTTTTTAATTATTTCTGAATAAAGAATAGGTCTTTATTTCTCCTATTTTAAAGAGTCAAAGAGAAATTGTTATTTGAAAATATCAGGGTGGCAAAGATGTGATGCTTGTGAGCCAACCTAGGATCCTTCACTAATCTCACGTGGACTGGTCCTGATTTCACCACCACTGGGTTTACATGGGCTAAACCTCTCTCAGCTATGTGGACCACCCTAAGTGTTTCCTTCTGTCTCCTTATCAAACACACATGGATGATATGGGTAAAAGCCTACAAATGTGGCCCTGGGCATCTGGCTTGTTCTTTGCAAGGCTGTTCCAACTCTACCCCAAGCTAAATTGAAGTTGGTAAAGATACCTGTGCCTCCACCTACTTTCAGGACAAATAATTGCTGATATTTACAAAGTAAAACCATTTGGCTTTGTTGATAGACCCCACTGTGTTTATGGTTCTTGTTTGTTTTGTTTTTTTTTGGTTTCATTAACAGTTGCTTTTAACTTTGATAATTATCATATTTTCTTTGGGTTTATTTTACACCCATCCCCACCCACTGAAAGATTCTTAAGTTGAAAGAAAGCTTGGCTTAGTTACTTACTCTTGCTTATTTTCTAATACATACATCTAAGGCTATACATTTTCCTCTGAGAACTACTTTGGCTGTATCCTGTCACATTTGCTCTGCAAACCCTTGTCATTAAGTTCTATGTAGTTTGCAATTTCCATTTTGATTTTCTCTTTCAGTATGATTTTTAAATTATCAAGTATACATATAGTTTGGGGGGCATTTTGGGTTCTTTATTTCTAATATTACAGGATTGATGGTGTAATTGTGGTTCAGTGACTAGCAACTTAAAATCTTGAGATTTTCTTTGTGGTCTGATACACAGTCAGATTTAAAAGTGTGTACTTAAAGATCGTATGTTGTCTGTATTATTTGGGTTGATCAAATGCTCTATAGATTTTCTTATTTTTCTGCTTCATGTATGGCTTTCTTTTAATTTATCTTCTGTAGTTGGTGTTTCTATGGAAAAGCTCTATTAGTATTATTTTCTTGCTTAGCTTTAGCACCAAGCCAGAAATAACAAAGTAGCAAGAAAAAGAAATAACCCCTTCATCACTTCTACAGATTAGTCAAGGAGATGTGTCTGCTAATGAGACTTTACAGTGAAGTGGGGCTGAATTTATGCAGTAAAACTGCCTGTGGCAAGGACATCTCTGCGGAGTCCGAGGGATCTGCTTCTGGATCACTTTCAGGGGATGACAGTGGTTGCAGTGGCTTCATAATGAGACATTTCTAGAGCTCTAGCACTTTATCCACCAGGCAGGGGTGGGGAGCATTCTAGCAACCACATCATCAACCAGTACACTTTTTAAAAAGGACTTTTAAAAAGGACTCAGAAAAATATAAAATTAAGGTCATCTCTGAGGTCTTTGCTGAGCTGAATAAACCTTGAAGCAAAAATCGTATCTTTTTCCAAAGCTTAACACAGAGCTTTAGAGATCTATGAGAAAGAATAGCACTTTGAACATAAGGCTTGATTGGTAGCATAAAGCACTAGAGGTGGTTCTAATAACTACTGGGGCTGCTGGAAAGTACTTCTGGAGTAATCAGTGACACAATCATACATTTCCAGGCTTCTCTGCAATCCCTTATCTGGAAACATAAACAGGCTGGATCTAGGTTGGATGGTTTTCCTCTTCAGATAAAACTGTAGCCTCCAAGGGCTTTAGAGAAGTGACAGGTAGGTAGCTATGTGTAATTCTTCATTTAACTAAACCAGCACCTTCTCCCTCCCCTCTTCACTGTCATAGAGATGTCAGTTTTCTTACTTTGTGTGTGACAATGCTTTTGACAGTAGGCTCCTCCTCTCTTCCCTCCCACTCCTGTTTAAATGCCTGTTTTTACACATGAGGTAGTTCACCATTATCTGGGAAATGTGTCTGTCTGTTCTGAAGTCACTGGACTGGTAGCAGATGGAGCATACTTTTGACCCCTTTGGTGTTAGATTCTCCCTAGCTTGTTTTATCTCACTCAATTGCTCTGGGGCTGGTTGCCCATTCTTTGGGTAGGGGAAGCATTACCATAATTAGATAGTGTTATTAGTTAGAATTCTCCAAAGAAACAGAACCTATAGGATAGAAATAAGATATATACATATACATTTATTAAAAGCATTGACTCATGTGATTATAGAGGCTGACAAGTCCCAAAATCTGCATTTGACAAGCTGGAGATCCAGGAGAGTCAGTGGTATAGTTCTAATCTGAGTCCAACTGCCTGAGCACGAGGAGAGTTGATGGTGTAAGTTCCAGTCTGAGTCCAAAGGCAGGAGAATGGAGAAGACCAGTGTCCCAGCTTAAAGACAGTTGGGCAGAGAGAGCAAATTCTCCCTGACTCAGCGTTTTTCAAAAATCAAAGTATAATTAACATACAATGTTACATTATTTTCAGGTCTACAACATACTGATTCAACAATTCCACACATTCCTCATTGCTAACCATGATAAGTGTAGTCTCCATATGATGTTACAATATTATTGACTATAGTTTCTATGTTGTAGTTGTCATCTCTGTGACTTATTTATTTTATAACTGGAAGTTTGTACCTCTTAATCCCCTTTACTCAGCGTATTCGTTCTCTTCAGGTCTCCAGTGGGTTGGGTGAGTTCCACCCACACTGGGGAAGGCAATGTGCTATACTTAGTCTACTAATTGAAATGTTAATCTCATTGAGAAACACCTGCACAGACACACCCAGAATAATGTTTAACCAAATATCTGGGTGCCCTTTCACCCAGTCAAGTTGACACATAAAATTAAGCATCATAGCTACATATGTAGTATTCATGATACGTTACAAAATTTAAAAGGGAACAATCCCTACCCAGCACTCAATCCATTAGTATTGCCTGAGCACCCATATACAATAGTTGAATACCAACAAAAAAGTCTCAACTCACAACCAAGTTAAACAAAAACAAAATGTTATTTCACAAAGCTGAAAATTCCAGAGGGTATGTCTTTCTTTCCTATTAGGCATGATGGATCTGAATCCTCTAATGATGCCTCAAAAAATCGGTCTCAAATTATTTCCTGTGTTTTGGCTTCAATCTCAAACAGGCTCTCTGCTCTCAGTGGGATTATGGCTACCAGCAGCTTCTGTTTTACCATGTTTGCCCATCTAGCAGCCGAGTTTCTGCAAAAGCCACAGTTGCTTATGTTCATTGAGTTAGCCTGGGTCACATATCCATCCCTAAATCAGACCTATCAGAGAGGGTGCAATAAGCTGACTGCCTGAGGTCAAACTACAGGGAAAGAGCATGAGGAAGGGATGACTCTTGAGTAGAAACTTAGGGTATCAAAACTAGAAGAAGTTAAACATAGAATTACCATATGACCTAGCAATTACATATCTAAGTTCATAGGTCCACAAAAAAGACTTGTACATGAATGTATATAGCAACACTACTCATAAAACCAAATGTCCATCAGCTGATTAATAGATAAACAAAATGTAGATATACAAAATGTGACCTAACCATACAGTGGAATGGAATGAAGTTTTGGAGTGCCTGGGTGGCTCATTTGTTTAAGTGTCTGACTCTTGATTTTGGTTCAGGTCATGATCTCATGGTTATGAGATGGAGTCCTGTGTCGGGCTCCGCGCTAGGTGTAGAGCCTGCTTAAGATTCCCTCTCCCTCTGCCCCTCCCCCCTTCTTTAAAAAAAGAAAAAGGAATGAAGTATTGATACATGCTACAAGGTGAATGAACCTTGGAAACATTATACCTAATTGAAAGAACCCAGACACAAAAGGTCAGATATCGTCTGAATTCCACTTATATCAAATATCCAGATAGTCAAATTCATAGATGCAAAGCAGATATATGGTTTTTAGGGATTGGGAAGGGACTGCTTAATGGATGTGGGGTTTCCTTTTTTTTTTTTTTAATATTCAAGTATAATTAACATATGGTATATTTGTTTCAGTGTACAATATAATGTTTCAACAATTGTATACATTACTCAGTGTTCATCATGATAAGTGTACTCTTAGTGAAATCTTGCCATTTGCAACGTCGATAGATCTAGAGGGTGTCAGTGAATTCAGTCAGAGAAAGACAAATACCATATGATTTCACTCATAGGTGGAATTTAAGAGACAAAACAAGAAAGAAGAAAAAGAGACCAAAAAACCAGACTCTGAAATATAGGGAACAGACTGGTGGTTGTCAGAGGGGAGGTGGGGGGTGGGTGAAAATAGGAGAAGGTTCATTTTGGGGCAATGAAAATGTTCTGAAACTAGATGGTGATGAGGGTCACACAACATTGTGAATGTACTAAATTTCACTAATGGTAAATTTTATGTTGTTGTATTTTACCGCAATAAACATAGTACATATTAACCCATTTTGAATTAAAATGAAAAACTAAAGGAAGCAAGATAGGAATGCTGAGTGGGCAAAATCATTCTCTAGCCCAAGTCCATAGGGAACTCATCAAGATCAAAAGCAACACCAATGAAACTAGTGATTATGGGGTGAGGCATGGAAGATGTAGAATCTTATATGCATATACCTTTGAAGTCACAAGGCCTAATTTTCATCTTCAGGTTTCTGCTTGAAGATCCTGTGCATCTGTGGAAGAAGTAGCTGTCGTCCCTCATTACAGTGTGGATCCTAGACTCACACACCTTCCTTTTTTATTCAAATGCAGTTGAAAGTCCTGGGCACCTCCCAAGAATGTTATTCTTATCAGTTCAACCATATAAGTTTATTGAGTTTCTATTACGTACCTGGTATTTTCTTAGACATGGGTATATATTTATGATAGACCTAGTAACTACATTGAATTAGTACTTAATATGTGCCAGGATTTTTGCTAAATCTGGCTAAATATTTTTTCATTCAATTCTCACAATAGCCCTGTGAAAGGGGTACTATTATTGTCTCCCCTTTACAGATGAGAAAACTGAGGCTCAGCTTATGGAAATGGTCTAGTTAGATGGCGGAGGCAGGATTAAAAACATAAAGCCCCCTGATGCTAAAATCCCTGCTCTAAACCATCTAACATAGCAAACGAGTACATCAGCAAATGCTGGATGCTCTTAGCCCCACACAAACCAGAGAAGCATCCATTAGAAAGCACAAATTAGACCATCTTGCTGTCTTCTGTGGATTCCCTATTTATATAGTGCCCAGTGGATGCTTTTTCTAACTTAAGCTAGAAGGTTTTCTTTGAAAGTTTCAGTCTGCAACTTAAAAGCAAAGCAAGAGAAGAAAAGAGCTGGGAGTGCACTTCACCAAAAGCTGTTCTGAAATCTGAGAGCAAGGACACAGGAGGAGAAAGATTATCATCTTATTAGCGTAGGAGGATAAAGATGATCAGGCAGGGATGCTCCATTATTTATAGGAATCCAGCTCTTTTCTATACACTTCACTGAGGCATTTGATATATTTGTGCTGGAGATTAACACTGATGTTATTTTCTTTAATGTCTGTTTTTAGTGTATGCGATACATGTTGGCATTCAGGAAATTCAGCCAGAGGAGAAAAACAATAGTATTAATTAGGAATGTCAGTCATGGGTGTTATGAAATTCAAAACTGCCAAGCTTCTGGAGCATTTAGTGGTAATTATAATAGACTGTGGAGACAAGCTGTTCTTCGTTTCCCATACAGAAATGCACAGTTTGATGGGCAAGTGATCAAAGTGCTCATGCAAACCCTTGTGAAAGAGTGTCTCTCTCTTGCCCTGTTATTTTTAGGACTCTATGCTTTTGCTAATTCAGAGCTGCCCATAGAGAGGAGACCATCAGTGAATATAAGGCCCCTTGTCTTTTATAATTTAAAATTGCTATTTAATTTTTTTCAATATCTCCACACAAGTTGGCATATGTGTGTGGGGGGTTTGAGGGGATAGGTAAATGATACCATCCACCAGCCTGGCAGTATATTCGGATTTAAATCACAGCCATAGCCTTTTTTCCAGGTAAAGTCACACATTTAATCAATTTTCTCTCAAAGTGATGAATAATAAAAACCCATCCTCTGTTCTTTGGATAACCCAGTTAAATGGGTAGAGTGATTTGCATTTTTGAGAATTGGAATAAAAGGGTTGACACTTCCCTGGATTTTCTCAGGTTTCTGGTTAGAGGATTATTTCCTGATTTGTTTTGTGAGGATTCATATCAACCTAGGGGCAGAGAATAGAACCATGGGGATGTAAGAATTCTAATGCTGGTACCCTGATTTCTTAAATTACCTTATATGAGCCTTACAATGGCCCCTTGAGACTGTCTAGGGAGATCCCAACACACCCAAAGAGGAGACTCATTTGCAGAGATCAAGAAACTTGCCCAAGGTTATTCAGATGCTGAGTGTCAGGAGGGCTCCTGACTTTATGCCCGGTATTGTCTGTACTTCACTTTACTATTTCCTGCCGTTCCTGAAAATGCCACTGGGCCTTTGCATGTGCTGTTCTCTATGTCTGTTATGCTGAACCTCTTAAGTCTGGCTTTAGGCACATTTCTTTCTTAATGGACAGGCACTCCTCTCTAGAAAGGACCTAACTTGTAGGTAATGGTTAAGTATGTCATGTTCCCTACAAGACTGATACTCACCTGATTCAAACAAAAGCAAACAATCAGGGCTCAGAGTAAGTCCTGTTTTCCCAGGAAAGGGTATAGCAGCAAGAGACTCAGAATCATCCATCTCTGATTCTTTTTTTTCCTATAACCACCACCTCCATTAGCTGGAGATAATGATGTCAAGAGGAGAAAACTCTAGTTGTTGTTGGTTCACCTGTAATTTCTGGGACTTACAAGAAGCCCAGTTAAATTCAGTGGCACCTGATGGTATGGGCCAGATGTAGAAATAAAGGAGGTATGAAGAGAGGTCCTTCGGTGTATGTGTGTTTCTGGGTTTTTATTTTAAATAATTAGTAGCAGGTCTTTCTTCATCCTGAACTTTTTCAGAAATAATTGGGGAGCTTGGGGTTGAGCCAGTAATTGCTGGGAGATGTGCTGCCCATGGACAAGCCTCTACTCCAGGGCTGGTAAGAGTGGAAATGCCCCCACCCCCTCCTAGCAGTTTGGAAGAATGTCTAGAGCATCTCTGCATCCTTTGGAAAAGCAGGGCACGTTTTCCTGCTGACACACACAAGCCTTATAATTTAGCATTAGAAAAGAAAAATGGCTTAGAACAAGAAAATATATTTAGAGCTCATTATTCAAGTAGGAGTCACAGAGAAGGGGCACGGACGGAGCCAGTCAACAAGAAACAGCTCACATTACAGGGTCAGAAGGAAGCATGTGCCTGGCACTCAGAAGCCAGGCAGGAAACCACTTCAAGGGCGACAGTGTCCGTATCAAGGTCAGGAATCAGTAAGAGAAGGTGCGCTAGGTTGAGTAAACCTGTCCTGGAGACTTGGTCTAGAACTGCTCCCTTGCCTGTCCTCTCCTCTCCCTGGCTCCTAGCAAAGGTCAGTTCACAGTGAATTTCCATGTTCCAGCCCCAAGGAGGCCACCACTTGGCATCTAAATATTGGTGTTGCTTTCATGGAAGCCAAAACTAGGTGTTCCATCAAATGGAAGGGGGTCTGTGAGGCAACTGTTCTGATTGGGCAAAGTTCATGTCTACCTTTGGGTGGAAGGCCACAGTTGCAATTCCCCACCCCCCCCAACCCCCACCCCATTTTTGACTTGCATTTCTTTGCTTTCTCTTTAGCTACCTGCTGTGCCAACCTGCCAACCATCTGTCTCCACGCCTCACTCTTCTACTTTATATACATAAACATTACAAAGTATGTCACGATCATCTCTGGCCATATTCTAGGGCTTGCAACCCTTTTCTGTGTTATTGAAGGCTTGCTTGTTAGCACTGCCCTGTTTAGCATTTGGCTTGTGTTACCTGCTTCAGCCTATAGCTTTTCTCTTTTCCATCAAGGCTGGTTGCAGTAAAGAAGAGGGGATAAGGAAACCCCATGTGTCTCGGTACATCCAGGGGAAAAGGAAAAGGAACTAATGCTTTCTGAAGACCTACTGTGTGCCAGGGATGGTGGTAGTTGCTTTGTAAACATTATCCATTGCAATTCAATAATTATTCCTTGCTTATCCATTGTGTCCAGTGCTGTTCTAGGAGGTGGCTATAGAGTGGAAGACAAGGAAGATATATTCAATTATCATAGTTCTTAGAGTCTACAAGGGGGGCATGTAGTTAAGAAGGAATTATAAGTATAATAGATGTTATACAAGGAGGAGCATAGGATATAGTAAAAATCTTCATAGTGAAAAGTAACTGGATATAACCTGATTTAGGGGGCAGGGAAAGTGTTTCTGAGTAACTGATATTTATGCTAAGACTCAAAGGATGAACATGATTCCTCTCTCATGTAATCTCCACTTTCCCCTAAAATGGATACAATATTCATGTATATTTTGCAAGTGGGGGAACTGAGCTTTAGTGATATGTGGTGCCATATCCAGGCACAACTGGATAGTGATGGATCCAGGATTCAGTCTCAGGTTTGACTCCAGAAGATACCTCTCTTCCATCAGATTCTGGTTCTTTCTGGGGCTTTATTAAAAAATCTTGATGAAGGGAGAAGGCAAAGTTGGGGGGGCTCTTTCTGGCAATGTTCAGGTTCTGCTTGCTGAGAACTGAAGTGTCTCCTAGTGTGCATGGAACACAATATAGTGGCAAAACATCAACTTCAGATTCAGATCTCGTTTGGTGACTTTTATAAATCTTTGTAATTTCAGAGATGCTGTTTCTCCATCCCTATGGTAAAAACTTTTTTGTGCAGGGCGCCTGGGTGGCTCAGTTGGTTAAGCGACTGCCTTCGGCTCAGGTCATGATCCTGGAGTCTCCGGATCGAGTCCCGCATCGGGCTCCCTGCTCAGCAGGGAGTCTGCTTCTCCCTCTGACCCTCCCCCCTCTCATGTGCTCTCTCTCGCTCTCTCATTCTCTCTCTCAAATAAATAAATAAAATCTTTAAAAAAAAAAAAAAAAAAAAAACTTTTTTGTGCAGATTCAAAAGATATAATGTATGCCAGGTTATGGCACATGGTAGGTATTTGAAAACAGCACATCTTTGGGTCATAAGGAAGGAGGAGAGGGATGAACAGCCCAGGAGGTTTTGTAAGAGGCCATTTACTGCAGAGCTGTTTCTGGGCTTTGGGCTAAATGGGTTTGTGCTGAAAAAGATAGAAGCATCTCTTTGGGTTTTCAGCCAGGCGGCCACAGATGTGGACAATAGAGAACTCAGCTCACGTGCCCAATGGGAAGAAGACAATTGCTCCCCAAACACAGCTGCCTCCTTCTCAATTGGACCCAACTTTGCCAGATAATGGAAACACAGAAAACAAGGCACGGGAAAAACGAGCTGTTTATGTTTAAACATGGCAATCGAACCTCAACACTGAGCCTTCTTGGATGGCATCCGTGTGTCATCTCACAGCCTGTGTAGCTGTGGGGCCCAGCCTATGGATTTCCAAGACTGTGCTGCAGCCCATCTGTCAGGGAGAGATGGATGATTAATGGCATCTGTTCCAGATGTCCTCTCTCCTTGGGGATGGTGCATGTGGAAAATCTCTGCCTCCTTTCCACCTCTCTTCTAGCAGCTTCTGGAAGTTGCAGACATAGCTTAGAAGTAAAGAAGGGAGTACAGAGCTCTTGTTGAATGCAGTTTTAGGAGACAAACTCCTGTTTCTGGGAACAACATCTTCTGTGCCTGGAGGCTCTGTGGGCTAAGCCTTGTCTACAGAGCAAGCCAGGATGGAGATCATTTAAAGGATCAAGGCATCATACCTTCCTATTCACCTGTCTAACCCATCCATCTGTCCATCCATCTGTCTGTCTGTCCATCCATCCATTCATCCATCCATCCATCCACTTATGTAGCTATCCAGCCATCTTTTATTGATTAAAATTATATTTATTGAACAATTGTATATCTGTCATCATGCATTATACATATTTGACCTATAATTTAGGGAGCAGTTAAGAGTTAAGGGGACTCTGGGTCCAGACAGTCTGAGTTAGAATCCTGAGTCTCCCTCTCACTAGTTATTTGGCCTTGAGCAAGCCTCTCAATCTCTTGCAGGTTTCCGTTTCCAATGTGTAAAATTCAGATAAGGATTCCAACTCACAGGGCTCTTGTGATGGTCAAATGTGAGATTGTGCATGAAAGTGCCTATTATTAGACACATGGTAATGTTCAGTTAATGTTAGTATTATGATTTTAAAAAAATTTATTGAGGTGTAATTGACATATAACATATTAGTCTCAGGTATACAACATAATGATTCAGTATATGTACATATTGCAAAATGATTGCCACAATAAGTCTAAAGTGTCCATTAATGGGTAAATGGATAAAGAAACTGTGGTGTGTGTACACACACACACACACACAGGAATACTATGCAGCCGTAAAAAAGAACAAAATCTTGCCATTTGTGACAATGTAGTTGGACGTTGAAGGTATTACATTAAGTGAAATAAGTCAGAGAAAGACAAATACCATATGCTCTCTTAACATGTGGAATCTATTTTTCTATTTTTATTCCAGTATAGTTAACTTTAATACAGTGTTATATTAGTTTCAAATGTACAATATAGTGATTGAACACTTCCATACATCACCCAGTGCTCATTACAAGTGCACTCTTTAATCCCCATCACCTATTTCACCCTTCCCTGCACCCATCTCTCCTCTGTAACCATTAGTTTCCTATAGTTAAGAATCTCTTGGTTTCTCTCTCTCTTTCCTTTGCTCATTTGTTTGGTTTCTTAAATTCCATATATGAGTGAAATCATACGGTATTTGTCTTTCTCTGACCTATTTTGCTTAGCATAACACTCTCTAGATCCATCCACATCATTGCAAATGGTAAAATTTCATTCTTTTTATGGCTGAATAATATTCCATTATATATATATTCACAGATAGTTGGACTGCTTCCATTATTTGGCTGTTGTAAATAACGCTGCAATAAACATAGGTCTGCCTGTATCCCTTTGAATTAGTATTTTTGTATTTTTTTAAACATTTTATTTTTAAGTAATCTCTACACCCAGTGTGGGGCTCAAACTTACAACCCTGAAATCAAGAGTTGCATGCTCTACTGACTGAGCCAGCCAGGCACCCCAGTGTTTTTGTATTTTGGGGATAAATACTCAGTAGAGGGATTCCTGGATCATAAGGTAGTTATTTTTAACTTTTTGAGGAAACTGCATGCTGTTTTCCACAGTGACTGCACCAGTTTGCATTCCCACCAATAGTGTACCAGGGTTCCTTTTTCTCCACATCCTCTCCAACACTTGGTGTTTCTTGTGTTTTTTATTTTGTCTGTTCTGACAATTGGGAGGTGAATGCTCACTGTAGTTTTGATTTGCATTTCCCTGATGATGTTGAGCATCTTTTCATGTGTCTGTTGGCCATCTGTATGTCTTCTTTGGAGAAATGTCTGTCTGTGTCTTCTGCCCATTTTTTAATTGGATTATATGTTTTTCAGGTGTTGATTTGTATAAGTTCTTTATATGTTTTGGATAATAACCCTTCATTGGATATATCATTTGCAAATATCTTCCCCCATTCCATAGGTTGCCTTTTAGTTTTGTTGATTGTTTCCTTTGGTGTGCAGAAACTTTATTTTGATGTCCCCTCCCCTCTCCTGGCAGCTCTGTGTTGACACGTGAGTGTGGGACCAATTTAATGCTTCCTCCTGGGACATTGGTTCTGGAGGGAGAGCTTGGAAACTGTTCTCATGTTAGCACCAGCTAGTCAGTGCCCTCTGAAGAGGGCCATGTGGTCCAAATCCAACTGTCCTGTGGTGTCATATGGCTATAAGTGGCTGGTCTTCCTCTCTCTCTCTTTTTTTTAATTCAGATATAATTAACATCAGTGTTATATTAGTTTCAGGTGTACAAGTTAATGATTCAAGAATCTATAAATTTTTTATTGCTCATCGTAAGTGTACTATTAATACCTTTTATCTATTTCACCCATTCCCCTGCCTACTTTCCCTCTGGTAACCACCAGTTTGTTCTCTATAACCAAGAGTCTGGGGGGTTTTTTGACGTCTTTTTTTCTCCTTGTTTGTTCATTTGTTTTGTTTCTCAAATTCCACATCTGAGTGAAATCATACAATCTTTTTCTGATGACTTCTTTCATTTAGCATTGTACTCTCTAGCTCTATCCATATTGTCCCAAATGGCAAGATTGCATTCTTTGTTATGGTTCAGTAATACTATGTTGTATGTATACACTACACCTTTATTATAGTGGCTGGTCTTGTTCTTTGGCTTCCATAGCAATTTGGTGGACAGTTCAATATCTTTCTGAAGAGCTACTTTACTGAACCAAATCTCTGCCCGTTACTGTCATTTGTATCAAGAATCCTGATCAATACAGGAAATAAACAGGTCTAAGTGTGTGCAGGAGTGGGGAGATGGTGATGAGGGAGTTATGATTATCTTCTTGACATTTTAAGTCAAATAGTGCCCAATAGTCAAATAAGCCAAAATAGAGAGTCCTGTCCTGAATGATCACCTGGTTAGTCATTGCTTGCTTCTGGATGCTTGAATTGCTCAGGAGCTTATTAGCTACTGTGGTGGACACATGAGAACCTAAGCTAAGGTCTCTGCCCCTCCTCTGGTACTTCTATTGCCCATTTTCTTTGGAGAAATGCTACCTGGCATTTGTCTATATTTGTGTTTTCACATGAAGGTGATGGTGATATGTGCAGGGTTGTTAAATCCACTTTGGGTCAGACCCCTGTTCCAGCACTGTTAGAGCTGTTTCTCAACACCCTCTTTTCCTGTGCTCATTTGCAAACCCAGCTCACGAGTGAGGGTGGACAGATTCCTGGGAAAGAGCGATGGCTTAATTAATGGTAATGCGAAGGATGTAGGTGCCTCGGTGATTGGGGCTCTGTGAATGCAGAAGTGGATGGAAGGCTGAGATGCAAAATAGGATAATTGAACTGTTAGCTGAACTGGAATTTAGCAGTTAATCACTTTTATGAAACCTGCATCTCAATTCATTACTCCATTTATGCCTTGTTGCAATATAGCACTGTTCAGCTAATTGGTAAACAGGAGCCAGGCAGAGTACCCAGAAAGGGCAAGGCTATCGAAGGTACCGTGGTATTTTCCATGAGTGCACATCTCCATTCAGTCCAGCCAGGAGTTGCCTGTTAGCCTCATGCTCTTTCTCAGAAAGAGAAACTAAACAGCACTAAACAACATAGTGAAGTCATGCTCCTGCATCCCAGGTAATGTTGCCGACCATCAGTTGTGTTCATGAAGTTATCTAGCCAATTAGATAGCTGCTAATGAACTTTTTAGTATGGTAAGTAAGACAGTAGGTTTTGGCAGCACAGCTATCCATATCGGAGATAGGACTACACCACAGATTCCTGTGTGGCATTAGGGAAACTTAATCCCTCCTCTGAACCTCCTTCCTCAGGTGTGTTGTAGTGAGGATTATATGGAGTGCATTTCAAAATGAAAGAGTGTCTAGTACAGTGCCTGGTATTTAGTATATGTTCAGTGAATGCTAGGTCTTACTGTTATCTTTCACCTGGAAATCATTTCTTGTTTTAAGAAAAGGAGGAATAAAGAAATATCTCTGCCATATGTTTATTGTATCAGACAAAAACTGAAGGGAAGAGTAGAGTAAGAAGCTGATTGATTTAATAGAAGTTTATCAACAAAAACTTTGAAAAAGAAAAGACTGGCTAAGAACAAAGGAAATATGAAGGGCATATGCTTTGGATGAGAGGTGTGAATACAGGACATCATCAAGAAACTTTTTATTGTTTGGGGTGGGGTGCTTAATGAAAACAGGGCCTTAGTCTGCTGGAGGTTTTTTTGTTTTTTGTTTTTTGTTTTTTTTGCTTGATAGAGGAATAAAGAAGCCCCATCTCAAAAACAAAAACAAAAACAAAAACAACTTCATTTTGGAGCTGAGACCAGTATACTCCAAAATCATAGTGATCTTCCCTTCCTATTTAATTTCAGAGCACCCCCTCTCTTTCCTAGTACCCAGACATGGAACCATGGGGAGCTAAGGTAGACACAAATCCAGGTGTAGGCTTCCACTGTATACTTGGAATCGTCCTTCCTCTTTAAAGACTATGACCTTCATATTGAGTCAAGCTACAGGTTTTTGGTTCCCTTGCAAATACACATCTATTCCATCTCACCAAACAGGCCTCTTGGAGGCATAAATTTGGCAATTATGAGTAGAGGTGGTAGGAGTTGTGGAGGTGGATGAGAGGGAGAGGGCTGAGAAGGAAGAAAAAAGTCTGAGGACACAACCAAAATGCCAACTCTTAGGGGTCATCAAAAGCATTGGGCTCTTGGGAAAAACATTCTGGGACTCTGAGAGAAGATGCTGATGTTAAGGTGGTTCATTCATTCTCCCATTCAGCCATTGTTTATCAAGAACCTGCTACGCCCCAGGTATAGTTTTAAACACTAGACATAGAGTAATGAACAATGCATTCTAGGGCTTGTATTTTTGGGGTAATCAGAATATGAAATTTGTAACTGTAAATAAGATAAAATTGAAATGTTATAAATGCTGTTGAAGGAGATAGGGTAAAGTGATGATGAGCTGCTAGGGACAGCATCTTAGATAAGCACAAAGACCTTTCTGACCAGGTAAGATTTGATCTGAAACATGTAGGATTAAAAAGATCCAATCATGGGGCGACTGCCTTCGGCTCAGGTCATGATCCTGGAGTCCCTGGATCGAGTCCCGCATCAGGCTCCCCGCTTGGCGGGGAGTCTGCTTCTCCCTCTGACCCTCCCCCGTCTCATGTGCTCTCTCTCTCTTTCATTCTCTCTCTCTCAAATAAATAAATAAAATCTTAAAAAAAAAAAAAAGATCCAATCATGTAAAGAACAGGTGGGATGTTCCAGGCAGTGTTATCAACATATGCAAAGGTCCTGAGGTAGAAACAAACACAAAGGTTCACCTAGCTGAAGAAGAGAGTATAAATGATCTGAGATGGGTCTGGAGAGGATGGAACTTTGAAGGCTATGGTAATGAGTTTGAATATTTTCCTGTGTGCATTGGGATGCATTAACACATCTTCCCCTTGTTGAAATGCATGAGTACTGGGTCTAGAGGGCTGCGATACATTAACTCATGTAGGACACAGTCATAGTTTGGTTTCAGATTACTGTTTCATGTCAGGCACTGGGGTATACGACACTGAAAGCTATTAATGTAAATTAATGATTGCTCCTGCTGGCTTTGTTACAGTTTACTCCAATGAGGGATTAATAAATGCATCATGCCTTGCAAATTTGCATGCATTAAAAACCTTACCATCATGGGGCACCATTGATCCCCTTTGGGGGTCTAAGAATAAAAAAAAATAACATGCAGCTGGTGCAACTAGTGTTTGATATAAACTGGTTAAAATGAGGTAATAGATGGAAAAGCACTTTGAAAAAAGAGACTCACTCTATAATTATCAGGTGGTGCCGGAGATAAGAAAGATGCAGTTTGACAGTCACAGTCTCTGTGCCTCTGACACATACTTGCGGTTGAAGAGATTATCATGTGTTAATCCCTGACTCATGCCAGGAGCTTTCATAAATGTAATTACTTTTAATCCTGATAACACTGGGAGGGTAGGTATTATCCCCATTTTACAGATCATGCAACTGAGTTTCATAATATAAATAATTACCTAAAGTCTCATGGCTGGGAATGGGAGGATCATGAGTTTTTATCCAAGGTTGCCTGACTATAACAACACTACACTGAAAGAGAGGTGTCTAAATCCTTTGCAGCCACACATTGAGTTGATGGAAGAGTTTGAGAGGTTCCTGAATTTTCCTCACCAGAACTGACAACCAGATATGTGAAATATATTGCTGCTCTTCCTTTGAAAGTGGTAACTTCACATTTCAAAGACTGGCTGCAGACACAACCACGGGTGAAATGTAGAGACATGCAACTCGCAGATGTGGGCATGAGCCCAGGCTCTGCCTCTTACTGAAACCGTGACTGTGGACAAATTATTTAACCTCTTTGGGACTCTGCTCATTCATTTATAAAATGGGGATAATAGGAATGCTTACCTTTTAGGGTTGTTGTAAGGATTTACTGAGATAAAGCATGGAAATTGCTTAGCACTATGCCTGCTGTATAATAAGCTCTTACTAAAAGTTACCTATTATTTTCTCTTTGCTGAGGGATTTGAACAATATTAATATGGAGAAAGTAAATTTGTAGTTGCAACTGCAGTGTTAGCCACCATTTTGTTGGAAGAAGCAAGGAAATGATTGTTTTGATTTTGCTTAAGTTTAGAAAATATTACCGGAGTCTCAGATTCTTTGAACCTGAGTTTCTCAACCTTGGGTGCAAAGCTGAATCCCTGGGAGAGCTTTTGAAAAATACTAGGGGTCCCTCCTTAGAGATTCTGACTCAGTTGCTCTGGGGTGGAGCCTGGGCATCGATGTGTTTGAAAGCATCCTGGGGTGAAAACCACTCCATTCCATTGGCTGTGGAGTTCAAAGGTCATGGGGTACCTCCCTCTCCCTCTCCAGATTTGACCTATGTTGGGACAGTAGTCTATACCTCCCACATGACAACACCTGTCCCCTCTTTTGTCACCACTATTACAGGGATGTGTGTGTATATGTCTTTAGGACTAGCCTTGTGCAGACATGTAACTTTCTCTTGGTCCTTTCAAGTGTTCCAGGGAAGGACACCTGTATGAAAATGACCGTACTGCTTAGTGAAGTGACTTCTAGATGTGTTTGAAATGGGACAGAAAGTTGGGAGTTATCCAGCCCTTTCAATCAGCTTCTTTGTCTGCAGGGAGCCATTGAAGCTATCAAATTATATTTCAGGTATATTGCCTCAGACTATAATGAAGTGTGTCCAAATGAATGCTTGGATGGCATATCCAGGCCCTGTCCTGAGTTGTTTATATTTATTTATATTTTAAGGTTTCTTGGGAGTATTTGATTCCCTGGGTTGTGATTCACATGAGTCTTTAAAATATTTTTGTGTGATGCTGCATTTGAGTTCCAGGCATCTGTGAGCTCCAGAGCATGGGGCAGTGACAGTTTATGAGATTTCCTAGTTACAGATAGACTGAGCCATTAATGAATGGGGGTGGGCAGCCAGCCTTATCCTTGGTTTTATTAGGATCCAATGTAAAGTGTGTGTGATAGAAATCGTTGTGATTCTCTCCCAGCTGAGATGAATTGGTCTCATAAGCAGACACGGAGAGAGAAGAAAAGAAGTATGTGTAATGGTTGGTGTGGCTTTTTAGCAAGATCAGCAGCAATTGGAACCATGTGGGTTGGATAACTCTATATTGCAGCTCCAAGAGGTAGATATCACCAGCCTATTAAGGACATCGCTGGCTTTTTGATTGGACACCCAGAAATTGATGTACTGCCTTTGGTTCTATTATGTTTTCAAACTTTAATTAAGTTTATACCTCTCCCACCTGGACCTCATAAATAGTTAGCCTCCAAGTAAGTCATTTGTCATGGAGGGGCTCTTATGAGTAGATTCATCTTCCAAACAACATTATTATTGCCCAAAGTCCTGCCTTAAATCTATCAACGCAATGCAAGCTTGAGTGCCTTACTCTATTTTGACATGTTATCCCAAGGGGTTATTTTCTGCTGGGCTAGTGGCTAATTCATTAAGTCATCACAAGGTGGAAGAACGCAGATACATTATTAGCTTTAAAAATGATGCAACTGGTGATTACAGAGAATTAAATTGAACTTCAGTGGTTTATTTTTTTTTTTTTCATGTAAGTTAATCCATTCTTATTTGTGAAAGGGCAAGCTCTTGGCCCAAGCTGAGGTCATCTCAGACTATATCTAAAGACATCCCTGGTGGTGGGGGCGGGAGTGAGGGGAGGTGGTGTCTTCCTCAAGGCCCGGGACTGAGGATTTGCATTCTCTTTGAGGAACAAATTGGTAGAATCTAACAAATTTGTAAACGCACATTTCTAGGACGTGGAAATTCCATCTGTAATCAATGTGCCTTGGATAGATTCTCTTACATGTGCGCAAAGAGATGTGCACAAGGATGTTCACAGCAGCAGTGTTTGTAATGGTTGACATTTGTAAATAACCCAAATGCCCATCAGTGGAGACATGGATAAGGAAAATGCAGTGTATTTATGTGATAGACTGTAATGGATTAGTTAGGAATACAGATTGTTTGTTTTTTAATGTAATTTGGCACTTTGATTCCTTGTATCAAAATGGACAGGCTCAAACACAACTTTGAGGGAAGAAAGCAAGAGGAAGAAGCTATTTGTGTCAATTTTTTAAAAAATTTTTTATTGTTATGTTAATCCCCATACATTACATCATTAGTTTTGGATGTAGTGTTCCATGATTCATTGTTTGTGCATAACACCCAGTGCTCCATGCAGAACGTGCCCTCCTCAATACCCATCACCAGGCTAACCCATCCTCCCACCCCCCTCGCCTCTAGAACCCTCAGTTTGTTTTTCAGAGTCCATCATCTCTCATGGTTCGTCTACCCCTCTGATTTCCTCCCCTTCATTCTTCCCCTCCTGCTACTATTTGTGTCAATTTTTGACTCTATGTACAAAGCAACACTGGATATGGAATCATAGCAGGAGAAGGATACACAATGAGCTCTTGTCAGTGGCTACCTGGGAAGAGCTTTGGACTGGGGAAAATAAGACTGGGCACCATGCTGTTACCATTATTTGTAATGCTCTGTTTTAAAGACTGGGAAGAAATTACGACAAAATATAAATATTTGTATATTTGGGTGGTAGGAATGAGTGTTTTATCCATTTTTTTGTATTTTTTAAAGTTCTCTAAGGAGGATAACAGGAGGGCTTTCTGGGAACAGAAAGGGAAAATGCAGTCAGAGCCAAACCTGGAGCCTGCCAGGTGATGAGCTGTCACCTGCACCTCCAGGGAAATATTCCAGCTTTGTCTCTTCAGGAGGCTATTGAGGGATTACTCAACAGTGGGTCTCCTTTCTTGACTTGTGATCATCCACTAAGGAATTTGGTCTTGGTACTTACCCAGTTTTCTCCTTCTAAGGGCCACATGAGTTGATTTTTCTCTATGTATAGATTTTCTGAAAGTACATAAGATCCATTACTTCTAATAAAAATAGTACCTGTGACAATAGGGGGGAGGAAAGTATGTGTCAATTGAAGGTAAGGTTTCAGTTGCTGTTTGATAAGCTCCCTGGACTTCTCTTCATGCTTCCTTTTCTGCCACTGGTTCATACTCATCCTGGGGTGGGCATTTGACTCCAAAAATGTTGGCCAAGAAATAGAAAGTAAAGGCTTGTTCCTTCTGATGAGATGAGAAGATTTTAGTCCCTAGTTCAAGAAATTCAATCCAGTATTATTTTTGGCACCGGGACACTTACTCAGCATTAGTCTAGGCATGATGTGATTGTGACTTCAATCACAAGCATGAGAATGAGGGAGTAGCAAAGCCAGTACTGGATTTTAGACTTTAGGGCAGGGTGGGGCTACCTGTTGCCTTTATAGTTTTCACTGGTGTCTTGGGTGGGATGGGAGCCGGGGAGGCAGATAGGGCTGAGAATCTGAGAGGCTTCCAAGAGAACAACCCACCATCCCAATGCTTTTCCATTCTCTCTTCACTTTGGAACAAGTGGCATCCCTACCTTATTGACACTTGGAACACTATTTCAAAGTTATTTTCTAGAATGTCACAGGTTAGATATTCAGGTAGTAATCCAGCAGATATTTATTGATTGCTAACCATGTGGTAGACTTTGAGCTAGTCAGGTGCAAAGAAATAATGGTACACAGAAAGAATATTACTCTCAAAATGCTCCCAGTACAGTAGGACAGACAGACAATTACGATTGTGATGTATGCGGGCGCCTGGGTGGTTCAGTCATTAAGTGTCTGCCTTTGGCTCAGGTCATGATCCCAGGGTGCTGGGATCGAGCCCTACATCGGGCTCCTGTGCATCGGACTCCTGCTCAGCAGGAAGCCTGCTTCTCCCTCTCCCCCTCCCCTTCTTGTGTTCCCTCTCTCATTGTCTCTCTCTGTCAAATAAATAAATAAAATCTTAAAAAAAAAACATAAATAAAAATAAAAATAAAGATTGTGATGCATGCTTAATAGGAGTTGAACAACATGTGCAAAAGCCCAAGACTAGAGACTTATGGTGCCTCCATGTTTAGCATGGTGGAGTTGTTGGCAAAGGGAGACAGAAGTATATAGAATAGGCTACCTACAGTCCCCTCCTCACTAATCTGATATATGACTTTGGGTCAGTCATTTAACTTCTCAGGCCTCTCAGCTGTAGAATGGAATACTGATAATTACCCCCAAGACTATTACAAGCATCAAATGAGGCAGCAAAGGTAATGAACCACTTTGGAAACTACATTCAGATGATTTGGTACCATTACACAGATTAGGTGAATGGAACCAACATCAAAGTTTGCCTTAAGTTTAAGTCTAAGACATCGGCTTCTCTGAAAGGCACTAGAGAAGGTCATTGGAATGTCACTCTCAAATCAGTATCCCCCTAGGCTGGCTAGCTATCCCAGTTTGCCTGGTATTGTCCCAGTTTTAGTACTGAAAGGTTTGTCACCCTGATCTCCCACTTGTGGCTCTGCCTCAGAATCTAAGATATCTAGTATCTATGGTCTCAATGTTGAGTGTACATTTTATATTTAAAAAAAAATTAGTTTGGATTGTGAATGGCATCCTCCCCTACGAGCTTCAGAGACAAAGCCCTCTCTATTCTGTACCTTTAAGGAAATGAACAGGATGTATACTGGTTTTGTTATTTTACCTAGACTCATAGTTGAAACATTTCTCTTTCTCTGCAAGGGTCCAAGTTTTAGTAAAAAATACACTTTGAGAAATCAATACGAGATTTGATCCAACCAGGTCAAGCTCTCCAGCTGACCTAATCTTAATGCATTGTGAAAAGTATTTCTATTTATTAAACTCTTAGAGGTCTAAGCAAAAGCTGTAAGAAGTGGTGTTTAGATATGAAAGAAAGGGAGCTAGGAAGGCTAAATTTAGATAACACCTGAGTCGCTTTGCTGCTAAGTAGAATTTAATAGAGGTGCATCTCTGCAATCTTCATATGTGTTTGGCATGACAATTTATTTTGTTTGTCAGGAATGAATACTTAAGGAAAAAAATTTTTGAATTGCAACAAGAATTTCATATCAATGAGAGCCATTTTGATTTAAAGGCTACTCGTTTTCCATAGCAAGGGATAATTTATGTTTGGTGCAAAGCTGGTTGGCCTTGCTTTGCTGGGCAGAATTCTTGAATACATTTTGGCCTCTTAAAACATGTATTCTGTGTGTGAGACTACAGAGAGGTGATTCCTACAGTTTCCAAATGCCCAAGGATATCCTTTACTCTCCAGCTCTGAGGTATTGCAGTTGACTGGCCCAAGCATGAACTGGTCTGCATGGATAACACTAAAGAGAAATGGATTACCTACCCAGTGGCTCACGTGTAATTAATGTGCCACTTTGGGCTACAGAATGGCAATGACTAAATTAAGGATCACCCAGGCAAATTGGAAAGTTTGTTGGAGAAATGTTAGGAAATGCCAGGTGACCTGAGGAAGTAGAGTTGAGGACCTGGGTCTCAAAGAAAACCAGAACTAGAGACTTAACAACTGCCAGGATCCTATTTTCCTATCTCTCATCTCTGCTTTTCTTGGTATGTGACTTGAAATATCTCTTCCCATAGACTAGCTATGGGGACGTGGCTTCAAACTCTAGAGGCTCAAGCCTTATAGTTCCACCTACCAAAAATGGACCCCATTTCTTCCTTTGATAACCATTCAAAAAACTCAAAAGTGGGATTTTACTTGGACCATCTTGGGTCAAGTACCCAACTTTGAATCCTAGAAGGCTTGCCTATGTGACATAAACATGGCACCTGGGGTCCCAGTCCAGTGTCCGGGTCATGCCCAGAGAACTGGAATTGAAGAGAGGACAGTCATTCCAGGTAGTGCTGACTACAGCGTCCATTAGTGATTACTCATCTCAGCGCCATCACAGTTGTAAGGCTTTGAGCAGGCCATTTACGAGTTACCTGTTGGTAATGAGGGTATCATAATATCCACCTCACAGGGTTGCGATAAATAGTTATAAATCCATAAGTAACATAAATTCAGAGCATAGTACTGTATATAGTATAGGAGGCAATTGGCAAATGGCAGCTGTGCTTATAATAGTGGTGAACTTGGTGATGAGGTTAAGGAGAGGGGAAGATAGCATTAGTAGCTTGTTAACATTTCTGTGGAATCCTAAAGATTGTTTGGCATATTGGAAAGGTTGCGCTAAGCTGAATGGGGGTCTTATTTGGCACAGCAGAGTAGTCTTCTTTGGCCCTTATCACATTTCTCCTTCTCCCCTGCAAAGACCAGAGACCTATGAAGACAAAGATTTCTTGTGGAATTTTTATGTTATGGTCATATTCATTCATTCATTCATTCATTCATTCATTCATTCTACATTAAATATATCTGAACTCTTATGTCCTAAGAATTTTTCTAGGACAGGATATACAAAAGAGAACAGCACAAGAAGTCCGTTTCATCTTGCAGCAATCACTATAGTGGGGCATCCAGACAAACTAAAAGTGACGGGACACTTCAATCAATTAACTATGTGTTATGATAATGAGGAAGGAAATAAGCTGTATGATGTGGGAATGATGGAATGGGGTGGTCAAGAGAGGTCTCTCTGAAGAATTGACACTGTTACTCAGAGCTCAATAAGCAGCAGCCCTGCAAGGAGCCAGAGGGAGATTGTTCCTGGCCCCTTAAGGGGGCAGTGATGGCAAAAGCTTTGCAGAGGAAAAGACCTGGATGTGCTTGATGAAATGAAGGGAGAGCTGGACAGTAGTAAAGAAGGAGGAGCATAGCCTGAGAGGTCACTGAGGTCAACTCAGGTAAGATGGATTGTTCTCCCTGAGAGTCTTAGTTCTCAATGGTGTCATCTGTTTAACCAATTATAAGGCATATGTTGAGCACAGCCATACTTAACTCCACCCAAATGCACGTTTTTGTCATCACAGCATTGTCAATACCAATGAAATTCTTCTACATTACAGAGGGAATGTTCTCCTAACAGGAACACTCCTCAGTATAGAACTCCCAATAACCTGTGATGTTCTTTTTTTTTTTTTTTTTTTTTTAAGATTTGATTTATTTATTTGAAAGAGAGAGAGGGAGAGAGAGCATAAGCAGGGAGAAGGGCAGAGGCAGAGGGAGAGGGAGAAGCAGACTCCCCACTGAGCAGGGAACCCGATGTAGGGCTCCATCCCAGGACCCGAAGATTATGACCTGAGCCAAAGGCAGATGCTTAACCAACTGAGCCACCCAGACACCCCAGTCTGTGATGTTCTTAAGGAAGGGCTTGGGGCAGTGTCTACCCATCCCTTGGAGCTCAGGAAAATCTGTATACAGTTCTCCAAAGGCTAGAATCAGCACTTACAACAAACTGTTGTGAACACTGGATAAAATAATAAATGTAACCTCCTTGGCATAGTGCCTGGCGTGAAGAAGACACTCAGGTAGATACAACTATCACTACTATCATTACCAATTTACTTTCTTAAAAAACGCTCCCATTAGACTTTGAAGAATTTGAGGACAGTGACTTGATTTTGCTTCTCTTTGCATCCCAAAAGCTTAGCAGAAGGCCTGGTTCATAATTTGTGTTTATTTATAAATGTGTTTTGAATGGAGGGTGGATAAAGAAAACTGATTGTGGGAAGCATGTCTCTCTAGGAAGTCATCTTCCCTGGAATTGATGTAGATTCTGATGATGTCTAGGCTGAGGTTTTCTCACAGAGTACACAGTACACTGTTTTGCACACCTAGGATTTATTTCCCTTTATGTCAATGGCACCCTAATTTTGCTTTGGGGAACCAATGTACCCAGTAGGTGGCAGTTATATAGGGAATGGTAAAGTAGCCCCATACTTCCAAAGAAGGGGGGTAAGTGACCTAACACAGGTCAGTCATGCCCTTTTTTCCAGAATCAAACCTTGACTTGCGTGACACAAAGATGGAAAATAGGATGAGCTTATTTACCTAGCTCTCAGGGATGCTATCCAAAATACCAACTCCCTGGATTCCTAGTGCTGACTTATAAGCTTCTTGTTCTCCTTCAGTTCTCCGAACTTCCTGATATTCCTTCAATAAATTGGGTTTGCTTAATCTCCATAGTTACTTTCTGTTGCCTGCAACCAAAGATCCCTGAGTGATGAAAGAAGATTGTGATGTAAGTCATGAAATAGAAACACTGCCTGCAGTACACAAGGCTCTGGGAAACTGGTGGTCCCTTCATGATCTCTGTTGGTGGGAGATGCATAAGGGAACTAGGCCGGGCCATGCGGTTTGAGACCAGTGCTCTCCTATGGGACGTGCACCGTGGAATGGTTCTGCCAAAGTCTGAGGTCAGCCAGACAGACTGTGATCATAGGAATGTTAATTTGTCTCTAGAAAGAGGAAACATGCTTTAGTGAATTTGAAAGGTAAACAGTAGATGGCAGAATGTTGTGTAATACCAAGTTTTTTATAACTAGTGAAATGGAACAACATTTGTACCATCTGAAATTTTCTTCAACAAGAGTGCTACATGTTTGTGTGTGTATTAACACACACTGGTCTCTCGGGCCTGTGTGTGGCTGGGTCCACTCAAGAAGGCACTTATAGCAGGTGCTCCAACCTGCTAGTCTCCTAGGACTGAAGTTTCAAGGTTGGGATCTGGGTATTCCTTACTGGACACACTGGCATTGGGCAGAATTTCCTATAAACTCAATCATCATTTATGGTGGCACTCCATGCTAGGCAGTGTTCAGATAAGGAGCGACTTTAGTGGATAGGAGGTGTGATGGAAAGACTCTAAGATGACCCCAATAATTTATGCCCTTGTATAATTCTCTCCCCTTGAGTTTGGAATAAGGCCTGTGACTTGAGTCTAACTAATAGAGTACCACAAAAGTAATGGGATGAGGTGTCACTTTCTTCGTTACATTTATATGTAAATATATATCATATATGTGTATATGTATGCATATGTGTGTACATCTATATATGTATGTATATACATTCAATTCTCATTTGATAGTTAAGTTCTCTAAAGTTGCCATACTTCATAAATACATATGTATATCATACATATATGCACATACATACATAATGTATAAGTATATATGTATGTGCACATATTTCCCCTAGCAACAATGGAATAGTGGTTCATTCATTAATTCAGCATTCCCAGTGAAAAAAAAATACATATGGTATACAAATATATATTTGTCTAACATGTAATATTAAATCCTAAAAACAATTCATCTGGTAGATTCTGTTTCTCTGTTTTATAAAACAGAGCATAGGGTTTAGAGGTATTAAGTGACTTGCCTGAAGCCACCCCACTAAGAGGTACCGGAGCTGGAATTTAAACCCCATCCAACTCTCCTCAAAACCAGAGCCCTTTGCACTGCACTGCACTGCCCTTTACCATCTCTATCCTCTGGTCATCTCTGTAGGAGGGCTGGAACAAGAAGGCAGAGTATCACCTTGTTCCACCTCAGCTGGGAATGTGTGTTGGGCAACTCAGCTTCCATGTGTTATTTTTGCACAAATTTCACCAAATGCACTTCAGTATTGATTTAGGGGTTATAAATAAACTTTAGCAAGCAGGCTAATTCACAAATACTGAATACACAAATAATGAAGATTGACTCTGTATGTGCATGCGTGAATGTCACTACTAGTAGGTGCATAGAGAAACCTCCCTTGCTGGCTTTGATGAAGGAAGCTGCCATATTGTGAAACGCACCTTTGGGAAAGGCCTCATGGCAAGAAACTTGAGCCGCCATCAGCTGAGATCAGTCTCTTAGCAGTAACCAGCAAGAAAAAGGAACCTCAGTCCTAAAACTGCAAGGAGATGAATTCTAATGACCTGAGGGAGCCTGGAGTGGTTCCTTCTCCACTTGAGCCTTTGATGAGCCCATCCCCAACCAGCACGACCCTTAGCATATGACTTAGATAAGCTATGCCTAAACTCCTGATCCATAGATCCTGTAAGATAATAAATGGGTGTTGTTTTAAGGTTTGGAGTTTGTGATGGTTTGTTATGCAGCAATAGAAAAGTGATGCAGGAGTTAAGTACTTATACATTCCTGAATGGAGACCAGAATCTATGGTTGAGGAGCTCATTTCCTCTTTTAGTAATTCTGGTGCGATACCTGCTTATTGATTAGCTAAGCCAGCAAGTATGGTCGGGTCATCAGGACACAAGAGAGAATCTGGCAGCTGAGAAATAAAGAAATGAGGCTACACCTGGAAGACCAGGTAAACAAAGGAGATGCCAAAGCTAAAGCTCCGGCACAAGCAATCTGTCATCTGAGGGGACAGACGTAGATAGGGTCTGAGTTTAAAGCATTTATACAGTTTCACAAATGTCTAGACTCACTACATAATTCACTCTTTTCTCAGCTGCCCCTGACCCTGGGATACCACGTTAGGGTGTTATAAGTGTTGGTAAGTTTTTAGATCCCTGAGAAGGCCATATTCTTGTTGCCATGGAAGAGAGCTGAGTGGACAGACGTGGGTGTAATGCATCCTGGTGTGAGTTGTTAAGCACATCAACCCTTCTGTTACCAGCGGTCCCCTTAGATGACAAATCTCCTCCCTCCTGCCAATGGGCACTGTAACCCTTTCCTGACACTAATTTCCTAAGGAGGAGATGATGGCTGTGGGGTAATGAGGCTTGGAAATCTTCCAAACTGTAGACTTTTGCATTAAGAGAAAATGATTTTCAGCTTACAATTAGTGTGATTCCAGTTTAGTTAAACACACACACAGAGCCAAAAAATAATCTGAAACTGCATCAAAATGTTACAATGGATATGCCTACATGGAGGATATGGGGATGAATTTAGCCCCCCTCCCCCATTTCTTTTGGTCCTATACAACTACTTGTGGAACAACAAAAGGTTAAAAAAATTCATTATATATTGGGGAAAAGAGAAAATTCTTTCATAGAGGTCAGGCCCTTCTTTCAATCATGCTGTCATGGACAGTGGGTGGTGATGGATTTAAGTGCGGGTGTTTGCAAAGGATGCAAGAAGCATTCTGGTTTCAGAACTTTTGGTGCCATTGAAATTAAATAACCTTAAATGTCACCTGCAGTGACTCCCTCTTGCCTTCCGTCTTCAGGCTGAAGTCCATAGGTTTGATTCCTTTTGCCTAGAATGCCCTCTTCTACCTTCTTATAAACAGTAACTTCTCACTCTTCAATGCCAGCTCAAGCACTTCCCCTTTGTGAAAGCTCCCTTACCCAAAAGAGGTTGGGGGTTCAGTTAAGGGACACTCCCCTGTGCTGCCTCAAGCCCCCCACCCCATTACACATTGCAGTTGCCCTGGCATTGCCTGTCTTCCCCAGTTAGAGTAGATATCTTTGGTATCTATTGCCAGGATCTAGCATAGAGCTTGAGGGCACAGAGTAAAGTGCTCAGTAAGTGAGATAAATTTGAGCTTAGCTCTCATTTTGCCTCAGAGTTGAAAATGGAGCCCAGCTGTGCTTGGCTCAGAAGTAACCCTAATAGGGGGGAACAAACATTGTGCTAAACCAAAATGTGTGACCAGGGATTTTGCATTCTGCATTTTTCATGCCCTAACTGGGGTGTGCATGCAAGCCTGAGGGGTAATGATTTACCAACCTCATTTTCCAAGACTGTTATCCTTCATTTTGACACACTATTAAAATCATTTAATTATCACTATTTTGCCTTGTCATTATGGAGCCACTGTGATCCATTATTTAGGGTTTTCAGGTTTTCTGCCTTCCACCTACTTGGTAGGGACAGAGGTTGAGATTTCCTGCACAATTTGGGTTCTGTAACTTGATGAACACAGACTTCTAAGTGAAACCAGCAGGAATTTTGGGGGTGATTTGGAGGATCAGCTGATGTCCATTTTTACTAAAAATTTAATGATACTCATCCATTGCCTCACTAGCGCTCTGGCTTTTCCTATTCTGCAAATACTCTAAGATCATCACTGTCCTTGAATTTGGGTTTTCTGTGCCTGGTGAGCTCTTTCCCAAGGGCTTTGCCAAATCACTTCCTTCAAATGATACCTGTTAGATATACTGACCCTGACTCTTGATTTAAATTAGACCACTCACACCCACCTTCCCCTCATTATCACACCACTGTGCTCTTCTGTCTGGCTTTCTAATTTTAAATGTAACATATATTTTTTTCTCAATAAATTTGGAAAGAGTAGTGTATACGGGTCACCTGTAATAATCCTACCGTCTTGGTATTAATAATGGTAATATATTTGGGGTGTTTCCTTCCAGTGTTCTATGCATTTAAATTTTTATTTTTTTGTTATTTTTTCATGATAGAAATTTTTTTTTTAAGATTTTATTTATTTGACAGAGATACAGCGAGAGAGGGAACACAAGCAGGGGGAGTGTCTAGCATAGAGCCTGAGGGCACAGAGTAAAGTGCTCAGTAAGTGAGATAAATTTGAGCTTAGCTCTCATTTTGCCCCAGGGTTGAAAATGCTAAGCAGGGAGCCCGATGCGGGGCTCAATCCCAGGACCCTAGGATCATGACCTGAGCCGAAGGCAGAAGCTTAATGACTGAGCCACCCAGGAGCACCTTGTGATAGAAATTTTCGAACACATTCATAAGTAGAGAGGAGAGTTTAGCAAGTTCCCACATACCCACCACCCAACTCCAACAGTCATCAAATATCCATGTATCAAGGTGAATAGTTAATAAGGAAAGGTTCTGGGGTGCCTGGGTGGCTCAGTTGGTTAAGCATCTGCCTTTGGCTCAGTTCCTGATCTCAGGGTTGTGAGGTTGAGCCCCGTGTCAGGCTCCCTGCTCAGCAGGGAGTCTGCTTCTCCCTCTCCCTCTGTTCCTCCCCACTGCTTGTGCTCCCTCTCTTACTCTTTCTCTCAAATAAAATTTTTAAGAATTTTTAAAAAAATAAGGAAAGGTTCTTTATAGAAGGGTCATGGCAAAAAGAGCAGGCAGGATGGTAAATCACGTAGAAATCCCTAGCAATCACTAGAAAATCACCAATTTGGAGCTCCTAATGAAATAATAGAGTTAGGCAATAATGATCAATAACTGCTAAAACCATTAAGTAAAAGGATGATGGAGGGTTTGATGATGGATGTGTCAGGATGACACCACCCAAACCCACTTTTCGATCTTAGAATCAATGAAACTGGGAAAACCAGATGTTATGTACCTCCTTATGTGATGCATAGGTGATACCCAGTACCACCCACGATGCCTTGCTAACAAGAAAATAAATTGCACCTGAATCCAACAAAGCTTTTAACTCTAATTGACAGTTATAGGAAAATGAAGATTAGAGAGAAATGTTAAATATGATTTTAGTTTTGAATAAAAACATCAAATCCAGAAAATGGGAAATCCTAGCAGAAAATTAGAGAATAATATGAACCTCCTGTACCCACCTTCCAACTTTATCACATCTAATATTATTTTATATTTGCTTCTGAATTTGTAAAGATCTTTTTTTTTTTTTTTTAAGTAGGATCAATTGAAGCCCCTGGGTACTGGTCCCCCATTCCCATTGTTTTTGTTTGCTGCCTGAGTTACTATTCCCATAGATATATTCTAAATATTTATGAATCCACAGACAAAATATGGTATCCCATGCATCTTTTTTACTCAACATTGTTTTTTGATTTATGTGTATTTTTACATGTAACTCTAGTTTATTCAATTTATGTTCTATATAATATTTCCCTGTATGACTATATCACAATTTGTTATCCGTTCTCATATTGATGGACTTTGACATTGTTTTGTACTTTTTCAAACAAGGCTATGATGAAGGTTTGTGAACTTGCCTTCTTGTGCTTAGATTAAATATGTGGACGTGAAGTTTCATGGTCAGAGGATATGTGCACCTTTAAGTTTACCAGATGTTCATAAACCATCTCCACATGTTCCAAAGTCCTCACTGTTCTTACTGCTTTGCACCTCTATGTGAATTTAAACAATAATGGGTTAAAATCTGTTGGAAAATTATTATAATTTTGCTATGAATTGCATTGAATTTAAAGATTTATCTGAGAAGAGTTTCTTATACTGTTTTCCTATTGATGAATATGGTATAGGTCTCACTATTTTTGAGGACTTCATGTCTGTCAAATATGTTTGTAAAGTGTATACATTTAAATGAATCATGCATACATTTTCTCTTTTCTCTCAATAAAATATATTTTTATATTAATAATGAACTTTATCTCTTGGTAAACTTACATGTTTTTGTACTACGTGAATGGGATTTATTTTTGTCATATAATTTTGAATTGTTTGCTTTGTTTCTGGAAATAATGATGCTACTGATTTTTATATGTTGATCTTTATCCAGCAATCTTGCCATATCCTTAATAATGCTAATAACTTGGTCGTAGATCTTCTTAGATATTCTGTTTGTTATCCCTGTAATTTTTCCAGACTGTTTTGGCTCTACTTTTCCAATCTAAATAAATAAATAAGACATATAAATAAGTCTTTATCTAGGAATATAGATATTATAATTTAAGTATATATGATAAATTTATTAATATACCTGTCATATATAATGATACCAGTTAATATGTTATTTCTGTTTATTGACACTACATTTTTTTTTTTTTAAGATTTTATTTTTTCATTTATTTTAGAGAGAGACCATGAACAGAGGTAGGGGCAGAGGGAGAGAATCCAAGCAGACTTCCCACTGAGTGCAGAGCCTGATGTAGGGCTCGATCTCACAACCCTCAGATCATGACTTTAGCTGAAACCAAGAGTTGGACACTTAACCTACTGAACTACCCAGATGCCCCCACTACATTTGTTTTCTATTGCATTAGCTTGAAGACCAAGGGAGGTATGATGAATAAAAGTAGTGATTGTAGGCATTCTTTTCCTGTCTTTGACATTGGTGGGATTCCATTTATAGTTTCTCCTTTAAGCATAATCATTACAATAGATTTTGATAAATAACTTCATTGGGTTAGAAAACTTCCCTACTATACTTCGTTAGCTAAGAATTTTTATAATGAACATGTATTAAATTTTATAAAATGCCTGTTCTGCATCAATTGTTATGATTATATGCTTTCCGCCTTATCTTTTAATGCAGTGTATTACCTTAATAGGAGTTCTGATTTTGAGCCATTATTGGATTCTTGGGATAAACCCTACTTGATCATGATGTATTATTATTTTTAGACCTTGATGAATCCAGTTTTATAGTGCTGTATTTGAAATTTTTTACATCTACATTGATAAGTGAGAATGGTTTATAATTTTCTATTCTTATGCTGTCCTTGTTTGATTTTGTTACTAAGGTGATGCTACCCTCATTAAGTGAGTCATGACTTTCTTTTTATATTGTCTGAAAAAATTTACATCAGGCAGAAGATTATCTGTTCCTTGAAAATTTGATAAAATTTGCCTGTAATTTTTTTTTTTTTTTGCCTTTAGAATGAGCATATTAGACAAGAAAAGCAACTTTGATCACCAGTTCTATTTCTTTTATGGTTACTGGCTTATTGTCATTTCTCTATTTTTTCTTGAGTCAACTTTAGTAATTTATATTTTTCTAGAAAACTATACCTGCAATATACTTTTTTGTTTAATAGTATGTATAGTTTATTCTTTTGATTTTAAAAATATATCTAACAGAAATACCATATGACCCAGAAATTCCACTCCTGGGTACACACCCCAAATATATGAAAACAGGTATTCAAATAAAAACTTACAAACAGTGCTTCTTTGAACATTCATGGACAGTCGCCAAAAGGTGAAAACAACCCAATATCCATCTGCTAATGAATGGATAGATGAAACAGAGTATATCCAGCAATAGAAAATTATTTCTCTATAAAAAGGAATGAAGCTCTGATACATGCTAAAACATGAATGAGCCTTGAAAATAATATGCTAAATGTGAAAAAAAGACACAAAATGTCATGTAGTGTATGATTCCATTTATATGAAACGTCCAAAATAGGCAAATCCAGAGAGAAAGAAAGCAAAAAATGTCATTAGGATATTGATAGGGATTGCAAATCCCTATCCCTATAGATAGATCACTTAGGTAATATGGACATTTTAATATTAAATCTTCCAATTCACAAACACAGCATGATCTTTTAAAAGGTAAAATTATCTATTTATATATATTGTGATATGGATACATTAAAACTTAAAAAAAAATTTTTTTTTAAAGATTTTATTTATTTATTTGACAGAGAGAGAGAGAGCACAAGTAGGCAGAGTGGCAGGCAGAGGGAGAGGGAGAAGCAGACTCTGCTGAGCAGGGAGCCGGACATGGGGCTCTATCCCAGGACTCCAGGATCATGACCTGAGCTGAAGGCAGCCGCTTAACCGACTGAGCCACCCAGGCGCCCTAAAAAATTTTTTAACATTTATTTATTTTAGAGAAAGAGATAGCATGTATGAGTGGGGGGTAGAGGGAGAGAAGCAGACTCCCCGTTGAGCATGGAGCCTGATTCGGGGCTCCATCTCAGGACCCTGAGATCACCACTTGAGCCAAAACCAAGGGTTGGTTGCTTAACTGAGCCACCCAGGTGTCCTATATTCAGACTTAAAAAAAAGAAAGATTTTGAGAGAGAGAGAGTACATAAGCAGGGGGAGCAGCAAAGGGAAAGGAAGAAGCATGTTCCCCACTGAGCAGGGAGCCTGATGCAGGGCTCCATCCCAAGACAACAGGATCATGACCTGAGCCGGAGGCAGATGCTGCACCAACTGGGCCACCCAAGCACCCTCCCTATTCAGACTTTTATAAATCATCTAATTTTGTTACTTTTGTTCATCTATTCCCCCCCCCCTTTTTTCCCCCCTCTTTTACCTCTTTCTCTTAGGTCAATCAAGTTTATTTCTTCTACACCGGTTTGGAGACAATAGATTGTAATACTTCTTAGTAGTAGTTCTCACCTGGGGCAGTTTTGCCCCCAGGGAGACATTTGGTAATATCCTGAGACATTTTTATTTTAAAGATTTTATTTATTTATTTGAGAAAGAGAGAGAGCACAGGCAGGTGGAGGGGCAGAAGGAGAGGGACAACCAGGCTCCCTGCTAAGCAGAGAGCCCAAATCGGGGCTCCATCCCAGGATCCTGAGATCACAACCTGAGCCAAAGTCAGATGCCCAAGTGACTGAGCCACCCAGGCACCCCATATCCTGAAATATTTTTAGTTGTCAGCTATGGGGTGAAGTGTTCCACTGCCCCGAGGGTAGAGGCCAAGGATGCTGCTAAACATCCTACAATGCTCAAGACAGCCCTCCACCACCAGAATTATACAACCCAAATATCACTAGTGCCAAAGTGGAGAAACCCTCAGTGGTACCATGGCATGAATGTCACCAGGCATTATCTGTCCATTCTGTTTTTATTAATTGGAATTTTAGTTTAATCTTTTTTGAAATAGTTATTTTTAGTGAACATTTAAAATAGATTGCCAACATATTTTATCAATTTCTGGGCTCAACTTTCTTACATTCCTCTGTATTTATTATCTTTATTCTGATGCCCACTTTGACAGTCCTTTTGGCAAATGTTTGTAGATGGTAAACTGTCTTAGCCTTCCTATATCTGAGAATGTCTTTGTGTTGCTTTCACTCCTCAATCATAGATTGTCTTCATTCACTTCAGGGACTCCTATTTGATACGTGTTGGAGCTTTTCAATCAATCATTCTTATCACTTTTTAGTTTGTCTCTCTTTAGTGACTTCTGGGTGCATTCTTTAGAGTTATCCTTCCTTTGATCCTGATTTGGCTCCCATGCCCATCCATGAACTTATCATGGGCTGGCCAGATATAGGTCATGTATTCACTCCAGGAGTTGGGGTGGGTTTGGTCCAACCCACAGAGGCTGAGAGTAGGCAACAGAAGTATGATTCTTCAAAGAAAAATAAAAGCATGCTACTAGTTTTAAAAGAGAGAATGGCACTGGGCAGGCAAACCCAGGAGATATTCCCTGCAAATATGCTGTCTCCTTGATCTGGATTTTTTTTTTCTTTTTACTGCCTCTCATCCCCATTTCTCTTGCCCTAACAAGCCTAGCAAACTCTATTTATTGTCGAAGATCCTAATGAATCAGTCTTGGCTCCGTGTGATTTGTCTCTTGCACTGCATTATTGGCTAATTGTCTGTCTCCCCTGCCAGACCATGTACTGTCAGCACCAGAACTATGTCTTCTTCACACTTAGCACCAAAATAGGGCATAGGAAGAACTTGGGCTCCAAAGTAATACAAACAGATGGAAAAAAAAATCATGTGAAAGCTTAGTGTTTTTGTAAAGTTAAGGTGCTTCATAGAGGAAAACCTCATGATGCTCAAGCTTGCCTGAAAAGAAATGCTCTGTAGCCAGATTTGTAGAGATCATAGAAATCTACCTTCCTGCATGTACAGTGGGCAGAGAATTTTTTTGGGGGGGGGCGGGGCAGAGACTCTTTTGATGACCATCCTTCCAGAGCCATGTATTATCTGTGTCATCCTTGAAAAATAGGTTGTTTGAAGGTTTTTCAGGCTTTCCTGGAACTTAGGTTTAAATGCCAGTTTTAATAGTCCTAGCTTCTGTTTTTTATGTACCAGAAAGGTCTGTAAGTTCCTTCAAAAAACGTAAACTACAGGAGAATGGAAACCTCTTGTCTTGTTTGGTGCTGTTCTTCAGTGTCTAGAACAATGCTTGGCAAACAGCAGGAGTTCAATAGATAGATATTGACTGAGTGAATAGAAATCTAAGTCTCTATCAAAGTCATTAATAGTTATCAGTGAGAAGAATGTGGGGAATTAGCAGAAAAGTCCTCAATACTTAGCTTGACTAGTGAGGGAACAAAAGGTAAATTGGTGTGCAGGTATCTGAGCATTCAAACCATTCTGCCCTAATATCCCTGGATGGAATGGATTGGGAGAGGATTCTAAACCTTCTTGCTTGCTTTTCTACTTTATGGAGATTTATTTTAAACATAAGCTTGTATAACCTCAGTGTTAACGGTGAGAACATGGGTATCAGCCAACCCATCTGTAAAATGGGGATACTAATGATGTTGATCTCTTTTTTAAAAAAAATATTTATTTTTTGAGAGAGAGCAAGAGAAACAGAAACAGAGTTGGGGGAAGGGGCAGGGGGGAGAATGTTTGAGCAGACTCCTTGCTGAGTGTGGAGCCTGACATGGGAGGGGGTTCAGTCTCATAACCCATGAGATCTAGACCTGAGCTGAAACCAAGAGTTGGATGCCTAACCATCTGAGCCACCCAGGTGCCCCTTAATGACGTTGACCTCTTAAGGAATTGGGATAGAATGAGATGAACAAAAACGTTTTGTGGGGCCTGGCGTTCAGTGAGCTCTACACTTGTGTGTGTATGTGTTGTAGAACTGAGCTTATCGCTGTGAATTGTGCAAGACTGTTGAATCTCAGATCTGTACCTCTGAAACAAATAATGCAATATATGTTAAGAAAGAAAAAAAGAAGAAGAATGTAGCAGGAGGGGAAGAATGAAGGGGGGGAAATCGGAGGGGGAGAAGATCCATGAGAGACGATGGACTCTGAAAAACAAACTGAGGGTTCTAGAGGGGAGGGGGTTGGGAGGATGGGTTAGCCTGGTGATGGGTATTGAGGAGGGCAAGTACTGCATGGAGCACTGGGTGTTATGCACAAACAATGAATCATGGAACACTATATCTAAAACTAATGATGTAATGTATGGGGATTAACATAACAATAAAAAATTAAAAAAAAAAAAAGAACTGAGCTTATTAAATGTTCTCATTTTTATTTTTTTTTAATGTTCTCATATTTAAATAACACTACCTGTGACCAAATGAATGGTCTTGGTGGTTGCAAATATGAGGGGAGTGAGGGAGGTGGCTTTCATTTTACTGTGTCTATTATAGTTTGACCAACTTCACAGTGCTTCAGTATGCATCATGATGTTTTTTCAAGTTGCCCCTCTATTAGGTCATTCCGTAAGTAGTTCTTTTTTTTTTTTTTCAGTTGGTCAAATTTATTGAGTTCAATGATTGGGAAACTTTAATATGGGAATGGAAAAAGGGAAAATACATAACTCCAGTAAAGGAAAGGGATGTTTAAGAAAGTGTGAATAAGGGACGCCTGGGTGGCTCAGTCGTTAAGCGTCTGCCTTTGGCTCAGGTCATGATCCCAGGGTCCTGGGATCGAGCCTCGCATCGGGCTCCCTGCTCGGTGGGAAGCCTGCTTCTCCCTCTCCCACTCCCCTTGCTTGTGTTCCCTCCCTCGCTGTGTCTCTGTCAAATAAATAAAATCTTAAAAAAAAAAAAGAAAGAGTGAATAATAGTATTTACAAGAATTTCATTCTTTTTTTTTCCTTTTTTTTTAATTATGTTATGTTAATCACCATACGTTGCATCATTGGTTTTTGATGTAGTGTTCCATGATTCATTGTTTACCTATAACACCCAGTGCTCCATTCAATACGTGCCCTCTTTAATACCCATCACCAGGCTAACCCATCCCCCCACCCACCTCCCCTCTAGAACTCTCAGTTTGTTTCTCAGAGTCGATAGTCTCTCATAGTTCGTCTCCCCCTCCCGATTTCCCCCCCTTCATTTTTCCCTTCCTACTATCTTCTTTTTTTTAACATATAATGTATTATTTGTTTCAGAGGTACAGGTCTGTGATTCAGAGTAGTTCTTAAAGGTATTCTGTGTGCTAGGGCCAGTGCTATGTAGTAGGGAGACAATGATGAAAAGGATACACCTAGTACTCGCCCTCAAGGCATTTACAGTCCAGGGTGTGAGAGAGATAGGAAACAATCAGACCTGTAAGTGTTTAATTACAACCTGCTGCATGTTATGAAGGAGGGGTACAGAGTACAATGAGGACACACAGGGGAACCTACCTGAGAATGGTGTAGGGGAATATTGGGAACAGGCTTTCTGGAGGGTGTGACATTGAAGGCATATCTTTTGGAAAGATGTGTAAGAGTTGGCCAAGCAAAGAGGGAAGAGAAGAGCTGCCCAGGATGGCGTTTGTTTCCCTGGAGGGCCAACAGAAGGATAGGACAGCTGGAGCCCAAGGAGCAAGGAGGAGAGTGGCATCAAGTGAAGCCAGGGGCAAATCTCTCAGGCCACCCTCATGCATCCTTGTCAGGGTTTTGGTCTTTATCCTGTGAGTTATGGAAAGCTATTTGAAATTTTAAGTCCAGTAACAATACAGACATTTTAGTGCATTAGTTAAGAACATAGACTCTGAAGCCAAGATGCTTGGATTTGGATTCCAGCTTAGCTACTGAGTAAGTTACTTAACTTTCTGAGCCTCTGTTTTCTCATCCATAAAATGGAGTTAATAAAAGTTCTTATATTGTAGGGATGTTGTATCAAGTGTGTGTGTGTGTGTGTGTGTGTGTATGAAATATGAGCAGGAATGTCTGTATTGGTGTATATATATGATATATATCATACATCATATGGTATGATGTATATCATATGATATGATAGAAGGCTATAGTCATCCCCATTTTATGCATGGTGTGTGTGTGCACGTGAGCGAGAGTGTGCTTAGAAAGGTTCCTGGCATACTTGAAATTCTATAGAAATTTAAACTATAACTACTTGAACTACTATTGTTATTGTTTTGCTCAGATTAAACCCTCTAAAATCCTTACATAGGAGCGCAAATCTATTCTGTCTTCAGAGATAGAAAGCAGCCACACTGTGTTCTTGGGTTTGCCAGGACAGATTTTTCAGAAGGGGAGAAGCCAACCTTGCAGTTCTTTTCTCATTAGCTACCTCAAGCAGCTCTTCGGGCCAGTAAAAAAAGAGCTGGACTAAACTCCTGAGGTCATCTGATGGGACCCAAGGGGAGAG
Organism: Phoca vitulina; assembly: GCF_004348235.1. Taxonomy (NCBI): domain Eukaryota; kingdom Metazoa; phylum Chordata; class Mammalia; order Carnivora; family Phocidae; genus Phoca; species Phoca vitulina. The sequence goes on from NW_022589805.1 coordinate 1,869,538, forward strand.
GAGGCTAAGTCCCGACTCCTGCAAAGGTCTCCAGCCATAGGAGGGCAGGAACAGTTAGTTGCAGAAGCTGCTGGATAAAACACTAATAATTTAGATCAAACTTGTGCAAAGAGAAGGCCAAATCATTTCTGTGTTTTCTGGAGGAACTCTGGAGGATAATCCATCACTAGAAGGTAGAAATGAAACACTTGCCGCTTATCTCCCAGAGAAGAGTTGCACACACAGAGGCCCCCGGGGTCTGGGGGTTGCCCTGACACACGGGGAGGGGTGGGGTGTGATTTATTAGCATGTGCATAGCTCTCTTGGCTTTTTGTCCTTTGAGCAGTGCTGGGAGCCAACCAGGCCCAGCTACTTTGCATACTAATAAAGATTGGTGCATGTAATTATTCAGCAGTCACACCGTTATTCCTCAGAGATAAATCATCCCTGGTTTATTTACCCTTCTTCCCTCAAGTTATTTTAAGTTTCCTTTAATGCACCACATCTCAAGTTGAGTAGAAGTACCAACTACTTTAGTTTTTAAGCCATTTTAGGTAGGAAGACTTCCATTTAGCTCTATCTATATTTTTGAGGGGCTTTGCCAGCACCAACCCACTCCTTCCTCATCTTGGTTCGATTATCCTGTGTGTGTGTGTGTGTGTGTGTGTGTGTGTGTGTGTGTGGAAACACATATAATGACAGGGTGAGATAGGCCAGTGACAGCACCCCCTTTTGGTTGCTAGGAACTTTTGACATCCTGGGATAGTTTGAATCAGGACTGAGACCTATTTAGCTTCCTACTGTCTTCAGCCAAAAAGTCAAGAGGAATGAGGCCCCTGTCTAAGGATATTTATGGACCACCTCTTCCCTCAGCCCATTTATTTATCCAGTTTTATCTTTGCATCCAAATATGTAACAACCCCCATGGTATGCCGTCAAGGATTTGAAAGCCAAGCTCTATCAGCAGAGATAGAATAGGATAAATTACTTACTTCTGCAGCCATTGATCTTTGTCCTAAAAGGCCATCGTCCATCATGTCTGTATCATTTCCATAATCACCCAAACCAGTGAATCGTGTTTTACTGGATATCTTGGCTTTTGAGAATGCCTGTGACCAGCAAACACTTGACGTTAGTACATACGTTGTGGGGTTTTTTTGTTTTTGTTTTTGTTTTTTTTGAATAGCAGCAAAGGAAAAAAAAGTTGGAGGTGATCAATGTGGGGTCATTAAGTGACTGAGCAATGAGGAGAGAGAGAGATGAAGCTTGACTTATATGGTCTCTGGCCGTTTAAACAAGAGAATAGAGGAACCAAAGCAGGTGGGCAGCTTTTAGGAATAGACAGAATCATGATAATATTCCCCTAGAATGCAATGACCAAGTCCCCTCCAGTTTACTACAAAATATCCTTAGTGCCTAGAACAGTTTAGTGGGAACATAGTGGACCCCCAATAAATGTTTGTTTAATGAATGATTCAACATCTTGCATCTTTTCTTTATACTCATATCCCACTTGGAACTTTCCGCAGAAGAAGAAAATACATACAGATGCATTTCTATGTGGTCAGTTTAAACATGTCTCCTAATATAGGATGTCTGAGAAGATGGGGGTGGAAATACAGCCCAGACCAATGTGATTTCAAGGTGCCCATTCCCCCCAAATCTCCTAGCAGTCTTGCTTCTCCTTTAGCAGAAAACCTGCCCTTTGATTTCCCTGGTGTTCTCCCTTCATTTGTGCTGGGTGAGTCATGGTGGAGACATGATTTAAAACATAGCCTGAGTAGGAGGGGGCTGATCATTAAAAATATGTTTTCTCTGGGAGTTTGTTTTTAAAACTTTGGACCAGAAAATATGTACAGGAATGTTTGGCTTTTAATAATTAAATCTTGCATTGTTTTAATTTTCTCCAGAGTGTCTCTCTGGAGGAAAATAAAGTTGCAAATCCAATATTTATGTCTTTCCTAAAGCATTGGTTGCCAAATGAAATGAGTTTTGCTATTTTTTTCCTTGATGGTTGATTTGTCTCCGGAGGGCTCCCTTTTGAATTTGCAGGAAGGGTTTAATGTTCCATGAGAAGTGGGGAGGAAATCACTGGAACAGGGGGCAAGAGGGTGTGGGTGTTCTTGGTTTAGGAGGATGCAGGATTTAGAGTGTGGTCCTGCACACTCACCCCACCCCACTCTTCAGGTTGCTGGCATCTTTCATTTACCTCATTCCATTTCACACACAGGCCATTTTCAGCAGGGAGCAGAAGCCTAGCACCCTGTGCAAAATCAATTATTTGTCTGACTGCTTTAGGCAACCTCTCCCTCCCTCCTCCACCAGCCTTGACCATAAGGGGGTGTCCAGACATGTGAAATGTGAAAAACATCCAGCACACTGAATCAGGATTTGAGTTTTCTAAGACCCCTTCCCTTCCTAGGCAACATAAACCTTATCATTGGGTATTTTCCTATAAGCCTTCAACAGTGGGACCCACACCTGTTAAGTATCTCAAACTGAGCCAAGCCCTATTTAAGCCAAGAGAGGAAGGTGAGGACCAGGCTGCTCTGTGTACAGCTGGAACTTCTCGGCTCTTTTGCAGCTATTTCAGGGGAAGACTGGCCTCTGTAACTGCTGCTTATGATGTGTTTGATTTTCCAAGTCAATTGTTCTTTAAGGACCTTCAAGTGGGGAGTGCATTCTCACAAATGTAGGGCATCTCATGCCTTTAATGGGGAACATAGTGCCCTGCTCATAAAGATAGTTGAACCTGGATGTGGTTTAATAACCGTGGAAGATGCCAGATCCTACCTGGAAGGCTAGCACCTCTGCTTGCCATCTGTAAGGACCCCAGACAGTAACTGAGAAAGGCAAGTATTATGCCTTCCTCCAACACTCTAGTTACAAATGTAGTGTTTAAAATCACAGTTTTTAAACACTCCAGGGAAGATATAACTGGCCTTCAGCACAGTTCTGTGGTTTCCTAGTGTTCAGTCCTTGGGTGGAAACTTTAACTTGTGTGAGCATCAGTAGCCTCGTCTGTCAAATAGGAATGATACTAATACCTTATTGGGTTTCTGTGAGGATTGAGAAAACCTATGTAAAGAGGATGCCACAGTATTTGGTAGTAAGAGGACACTCAACAGAGATTTGATAGAAAGGAAGTGTAGTAGCATTATAACAATGCCACTGGCACCAGATGGACCTGGGTTCAAATTCCAGCTCTGCTACTTAGTACTATTTGCAATATTGGGAATGCTATTTCTAAGCCTCAATCCTGTAGTCTTTAAGTGCAGGCACTAATATCCACCTCAGGGAAATTTTTAAGGATTAAATTTGGCAATATATTCATGGTGCCCCATGGCAAATTGTTGTTTTTGTTGTTGTTGAAAGGAGGAATGGAGAAAAGAGGCTAGCTGCTGTCCAGACCCACCAAACCTTTTGTTGTTTCCTGTTCTCTAAGTCCCTTCTGGAATCTTTTCCCCCCTAAAAACCTAGAGTAGTCAAATTGGAACTAGATGTACGGAGAGACAAACATGTTTTCTCTTGAACTGGTCATTCATTCATTCACCTCACTTCATTCATATATTCATTATAACTTCATTCCAAAAATGTTTAAAAAAAAACGTCAAACAAGATGGGGTGTGAGGCGCTGTCCCAGGTGCTAGAGATAAAGGGCAGAAAGATACAGTCCTTGTGCCTAAGTTCAGAACAATAAGTCTTAAATTTCTGTATATAGAAATTCTTTTGAGAGTCGAATAAAAGACTTTTCTCCAGCAGTGGGGCAGGAGAGAAGAATCTGCACATTTAATTTATAATTTTAAGCCATTAATAGGCCCACTTGGATCCAGCTTGATCTGCACTTTGTGTCTTGTTTGATTTCTTTGCATCTGCCATTCTTATGGCACTAATATCCCACTTCTTTAAGAAGCTGACCTCCTCATTCCCACTTCAACTGTATGTCTTCCAGTTTCCAGGAATTGGCATATTTCATAAACACCTCTCTCCGCCCCAGCTCACAGACACAATACTCACCCCCTGTCCACATACACCATTGTTTGGTCCAGTGCTATATATCATACAGGCTTGGCCAGGAGGAATCTATCTGGGGTATATTCAAATTGGGCCAGAGAGAGGATCTGTTCTCTCTGAAAGAATAAGAATTTGTAAAGATGAGAGGCTTGAGAGATTCTAATATTTGGAGGAAACATGTCTGTCGTTACTGAGAATGAACCCAATTTTTGTAGAAAAGCTGATGTGAGAGCCAGAGAGAGAGACAAGCTAGTGAGAGAGAGCACCATGGTAGTCTTTGAAATCTGCCCCTACCTAGACTGTGTGTGTTCAATCTCATTATGGATTCCAGGACTCAGTACATCCTACTTTTGCTTAACCTTGCTCAAGTTGAATTTCTGTCACTTGCAACCAAACAGCCTTGCTGAATATAGCACCTGTGGATCAGTCTTCAGTCTCCAGTGAGAGACAGATTTGAGAATGTGATTTTATGGCTCAGTGGAATCAGGGTCATGTTGGAAGAGGACACAGGATGCTATGTCAGCATAAAGGAATGCTTCCTTACTCAGGAATTCCATGAAGAGTGGCTTCATTGTGTCCTTCAGGAAGAGTAAAGACTGGTTTTTCTGCTCTTTGATCATTGGGAGTGTGCATGAGTATGACCTGATGGAGATGGACCAACCTGGCCTAGTCAAACTGGCAGAATAATGAGAATTTAAAACAGATTCTCATGGTGGAAGGTTTTAGCATTCGCTTCCTTTCACCTCCCAAAGTATCCTAGGGTGAGTGTGCAGTAAGACAAATGGCAGCTTCTGGCCTGTATATGTCGATCACAGCATTAATCCATCTCCCGTTCTCTCAGGCCTCCTCCTGACACTTCCTGTTTAACAGCAGGCCTCATTAGCTACTTGTGTCAGGCACCTTTCCCGCTGCCTTCTCCCAAAGGAAAATGTTGTCTTCTTCATTCAAGATTTGAAACCTATCTGACACTAGATATCTCATTGTACATATACAACATCCACTTAATGAGACCCTTAAACTAGCAGCTCCCATTTATGAAGCTGCTTCAGTGTATTGGGTCCTTTAATCAGTTTTCTTAAATACGTCATCTCCTTTATTCTTCACAATGGCCCTGAGAGCAGGTATTATTGCCCTTGGTTGCAGGTGAGCACCTAATAGGTCAAGACACTTGACCAAGAGGCTTCAGGTCTCTGACTCAGACTTGTTTGATTCCACAGCTGATGCACTGGAGGGCAGTGATCTTGTTGAGCAACCCAGGTATCTTCAGAACTATGGGCTGGACAGATGAAACACACAGGTATCTGCAGATGCATATTAGAGATGATAAACTCCCAGGAAAGGTCTTTTCTGAGACATATGAGTTTAGAGTCAAGGGTTATGTGATAACTGGTCTGCCACTTTACAGATGAGGAAACTGAGGCCCCAAATTATGAATCAGGTAGCCCAGTGTCACACTGTGTAAATGGAGTGAGGCTTGGCATCCATGCTTTTTTTTCTGTTGCTTCCACTGCATTCTGTGTTGGAGGTGGGGATGACCACTGCCTTCTGCCAGTGTTCTCAATAGGTTCCCTTCGTCTGTCTGCTTTCCAGCCTCAAAGGCTGAGGGCGGTAACAGGGAGAGGACACTTTGCTGGGCTGCTGTTGCTGTGATAACACAAGTCACAATCCTGCCCTAATTGCCTGTATTATAAGTATGGCAGGCCTGGCACATGGGTGCTCTCAGGGCAACTCTCCAATTAATCTTTTCTTCTCTGATTAAGCTTGTATTCCTGCATTTGTTGTGGTTGGGAGCGTTGGTGTGCAGGATGTTTTAAAGAGTTCTGTGTGATAGAGTGAGTGAAGGAATTTGGGGTTAACCATGCTGACATTATCTCAGACATGATCACTTCATGGTCCAGAACATCTGAAACAATATGGAGCCCATTACCGGCTGTGTCCCTGGGGAGACCCGGCATTTGCTGGGCTTGTTGGCAACTGTTGCATTAGCACATCAGGCAAGGCAGGGCTCTTGTAAGACCTGAGAGGGTCAAAAAGGATTGGAGACGTCTCTCTATCTTGGCAGAAGCAAGGAAAATACTGACTTACACTGTGTGTTAAGTTTCCTTCATTAATCAAATACATATTTATTGTGCACCCATCCTCACCAGGTCTTGTGTCTGGAGCTGGGGTACAGTGGGAGCACAAAGAGATATGCCCCTGTGGCATTTGATCTGGAAGGAGAGACAGTGAGTAATCAAATTATCACAGTAATGAGTGCATAATTGCAGACTAAGATAGATTCTCTGGAGGCATGGGACAGTTTATTAATTTGATTTAGTAAACACTTACATAGCACTTACTCTATGCCTGATGTTATTCTAAATACTTTGATAATAGTAACTCATTTAATTTTCATAATAACCCTATCGGGTACATATTAGTATTCTTATTATTATCTACATTGTACAAATGAGGAAACTGAGGCACGGAGAGTTTAAGTTAAGTAAGTTGTCCAAGCTCATACAGCTAGTAAGTGGTGAGGCTAACATCTACACCCACCCAGTCTTGATCCATAATGCATGCTTTTAACCACTCAGGGTATCTGCTCTCCGCTGAGAATATATTCCAGAAGAATCTGTCACTGTCTGGGGTTTGCTCTAAGCTTTAAAGCACCCATGTGGGGGCGCCTGGGTGGCTCAGTCATTAAACGTCTGCCTTCGGCTCAGGTCATGATCCCAGGGTCCTGGGATCGAGCCCCCCATCGGGCTCCCTGCTCTGTGGGAAGCCTGCTTCTCCCTCTCCCACTCCCCCTGCTTGTGTTCCCTCTCTCGCTATGTCTCTCTCTGTCAAAGTCTCATAGAAGGTGGTTGTGAGACTTGAGCAAGATACTGCTAATAAAAGGCTTAGTGGGTGCCTAATCTTGAATAAGCACTCAATCAATAATAGTTGTTATATAATAAAGAGACAGAGTGAGATTTGAAGCAAGAGAAGACATTAACTAAACAAATAGGGAAAGTTCAGGTGAAAGGAACAGCATGGGCAAAGGCCCTGTGGCTGGAGGAGGAATGGCAGGTTAGAGAGACTAAAAGATGGCCAGTGAAGCTTGGTGTGAGATGAAACCAGGGAGGTAAGCTGGAGCCAAATTTCACAGGACCCATCAAAGACCTTGCTAAGGATTGTTTTGGTCTTTACTATCAGGAACATGAGAATGCCTCAAAAGATGGTTAAGCAATCAGATTTGCTTTCTGAGAAAGATTGCTGTAAATCTGGATGTCCACGTATATCTCAGGGACCTAGTACCTGGCAGGTTGGAAACCTTCAGGGGAATGATGATGATGACTATAGCAACAATCATGACAGTAAGAGTAATAGTAACAACTATTATTGATTGAGTGATTATTCAAGATTAGGCACCTGCTAAACCTTTTATTAGCAACATCTTGCTCAATTCTCACAACCACCTTCTATGAGGCTAGGAATAGTATTACACCCATCTTACAGATGGGTGCTCTAAAGCTTAGAGAATTTCAGCAGTTGGTTGTCACTATGTGGCTGGTACTTGGCAGGGCCAGTTATTGAGCCCAGACCTGCCTGATTCCAGACATTGCCTTTTCCCATGATAATGAGCACTTGTCACTAGAGAAGAGAGGAGGAAGGGCATGTGGGACCTCTCAGCTAATAATCAGTACTTAGATGCCAGTATCCTAAGGGGCTTTTCATCATGTAGTATCTCATTTAATTCTCACAACAACCAGGTGAGTTAGGCATTATTGACCCATTTCATGGATTAGGAAATGGAAGCTCAGATATATTGTCTAAGTTCCCACAGTCCACAAATATCAGAATCTGGATTTTTAACCCAGGTCATATGGCTTCAAGAGAACCAGTGGTTAGTTATCTGAAGAAATTCCCCTGATTCCCTCTGGTCTGAATTCCCAGACTTTAATGATACTCTTTTAGGAAGATGAGTTTAGCTATCTGCCTAACTGCTACCCTCCACCTTGTTCATCTGCAGAATTCCAGTTGCTTTAAAATACTGAGCAGTCATGTTCTTCAGTGGAGGCAGGACACTGCCCCACCCCAGAGGCTGTATCTTGGTTAGTCGCTAAGGCAGTCCTTGTACTACATGCTAGTATTAAGTAGTAAGAATGGTGGGTGCGACTTTATTCTGGCCAGTGAGAAGTGAGGAAAAGTCTTCTGGGTGAAGGTATAGGGAAAGTTTTTTCCTGGTTTTTAGGGAAGAACTCAAAGATTCTCTGTAGTTGAACTGACCAACCCTGAATCAATTTACCTCTGGATTTCTGGTATGTCATAATAAGTTTTTTGCTTGCCTAAGCCATTTTATGGAGTTAATTTTATTGTTCCTCAAGGCCAAAAGTATCCTAAATTATACACCCCGTTTTGGATTGTTCTTCAGTAACCTTGGAGGGAGGCAGGAGAGAGAAGGAGCAAGATGAGGAGGGGAGGAAATGAGGCAGGGATTTAGAACAGATGAGATGAAGCAGGTTTTAAGAGCTCTTCTTGCCCTTTAAGCTGTAGGGGTTGGTGGAACTTGCCCTTGTTTCATTCCTGCTACTTTTGATGTAAAATGGTGCTTTCCCCACCTGAGCTAATCTGGGCTTTTGCCCCCTAAATTCCCCACCTTGCTCCCACTGTGTTCCCAGGGAGGTTGCTGGTCTACAAAGGAAGCCTCTTTTAACGTTTTAAAACCTGATACTGGTTGATATGGAAATTTCCAGATCTTTGATTCCTTTAAAAGCCACGTTCTATAAGAAGCTATGAGGAATGCTGTCAGCTCAGCTGTGTAAGAATTTACAGATAAACTCACTGTCTTTTCTTGTGGCCTCTAAAGACGCAAGGTGTGAAGACAAAGCATCTCAGAGAAACTCACTGTACACCCTGATCCTAACATCTGAGAAAATGCCTTGGTTTCACCCAAGTCACTGAAGGGCTGAAACACTGAGGACTTGACCACTAAGACAGGTTGTATCAGTTTTACATGGGGTACCAAAGACTCAATCTGTGTTGACCTCCTTGTTGGAAGTCAGGAGGAAGCCCATAGTGTCCACACTGTGACACTCTTTCTGGGGAACCCAGGTGAGAAGGCAGAGCCCCTGGCAGACCTCAGATGTGTGAGCACTAAACCTTTACAGCTGAATGTCACTGAGGTTTTGGTGTTTATTCCATAGCATTACTGCGGTAACAGTAATGACAGTAACGACAGATGTAGTCTGTCAACATTTATCACATTGGTTAGTAACAGTTTTGGTTTGTCATCTCTGTAAAACTGTAAAATCTTTGTGGGCAAGAAAATGATGAAATCAATGCTGCTGCTGCTGCTGATGTAATATACATATTGCACCAAGTGACTTACCGTAGTGGTAACAGGAGCTCCTCTAGAAGGTCTCTACCTTCAGATGTGAGAGCTGAGGCTTAGATTGGTGGACACTGAACATAAGGTCCTATAACTAGCACACATCTCAGTGCCTTGAGCACGAAACACAGCAGTAGACAAAGAGTGCTCGCATGTCTGTTGGTTGAATGAATGAATATACTTCAAATTGTGTTTAGTTGAATAAGCCTGGAGCAGATTAAATAAAATAGTACATCTGCCTTAAGTGAAAAAAATGAGAAGGATAACTTTTCCTGCTTCTCTAATGTTTAGTGTATGCAGTCTCTTTGTGCAGTGAACCCTAAATACCTAACATTTATCCATTTTGTTTCATTCCCTGGTAATGCATTAACACTAACCATTAGGTTACTGTTACAAACAAGAAAACATAGCCTATTGTGTGCGTATTTTAGACAACACTATAAATCAGGTTTGCCTTATTTCAAAATCTAATTCAATTACAGAGAAACTATACCTTGTGGACGATTAAACTGTAAATTGTGGGTGTCCACTGGGTGATTAGCTTACTAAATGTGTTCCCTGCCATAACTTACCTCTGTCCCTTTTGTATATTGTCCATGCCTATTCAAGGATAGGAACATTTCAGCAGCCAGGCTCCACATTGAAGGATATTTATGGTGCATCTCAAACTTGGAATATCTTCTTCCAGGGGATACCGATGCATCATGCAAACTCTTACGAGTTATTACGCTTCTCTCAGTGGAAAAGTCCACTTCATGGATCTCTCTTTTTCTTTTGCCACTACTCAGGTATTGGAATTGTGAAATGTGACCTTTCTTGTTTTCCACAAAAATAATCTCTATGCTGTCTCTTCTAGGTCAAAGCATGAAGGCTAAAGGCCTTGCCTTCTCTCTGATGAGTTTCTCAAGAAAGCAGGCATTGTGCTTAGGAGTCTTTGAGATGCCTATGTCTGCATTAGAAACCCACAGCAGCAAGTAGGAATGCTTGTTATCAGGGCTTCTTTTGACTGACCCAAAGCAAACAGCAGAGGAAAGGGGTTTGATTTCATTCACTGCCTCATTGTTCCTTTAACACATATTTATTGAGTGGTGCAATGTGCCAAAGCCACTTAAGAACTGTAACAACATAGCTGTGTTTGTCTAGTTCTTCACAGCTTATAAAGCAACTTTCTAATAATTCTTTCATTTGCTCCTCATAAAAATCTCATGAAGTAGGCAGAGCAGGAATAATCATAGTACATTTAAATTGCCAATGATATTGGACATTAATTTAGCGATTATTACATACCAGGGATTACTTTATACACTGCACATATGTTGTCTTATTTAAGTTTTGAATGAATCCTCTGAAGTGGGTGCTATTGTAGGGTTCTTCTTCTTCTTCTTTTTTTTTTTCATATGAAGAAACAGGTCCAAGGAAGCTCAGTGATGTATCAGTGATTACACAATTACTAAGTGGCAGATCCTGGATTCAAACCTAGGCTGTCTGTTGTCCAGAAGTCCATGCCCATAATCCCTGAGTATCTTGCCTCCCAGCACTGGAGCTTGGATTTGCTGTCTTCCAATATGGCTCTTCCCTTGACATTGGAATGCTCTAAGGAATTCATTCTGGCTTTAGGGAGTTGTGTTAGTGGCAGAAAACTCAACTCCTGAGATTACAACTGTTTTCTTTTTTTGGCCATTAGAAGTTAGAAATCTGGGGCACCTGGGTGGCTTAATTGGTTAAGCATTCGACTCTTGATTTCGGCTCAGGTCATGATCTCAGGGTTGTGAGATCAAGCCCTGCTCCAGGCTTCTGCTTGTCCCTCTACTCTACTCTTCCCCCTGGCTCATGCACTTTCTCTCTCTCTCTTTCTCTCTCTCTCTCAGATAGATAGATAAAATCTTAAAAAAACAAAGAAATTAGAAATCTCTGGAGGTACTATTCTCTCAGAGAAGGTCAGAGAGTCCAGTAAAAAGAATCTAATTTTCTGGGACTTTCAGGAGTACAGCAAAAGAGCAGAAATTCAAAATAATAACAATAATTTAAAATCTCTCCTAGTTTCTTAATTTGGCTGTTTTCAAAAGGAATTTCTTGGGTGACATAGACTGTGGTTATTCTATGCACATTTATCCACGTACTTCCACTTTGGCTTGAATAGCTCTACAAGGTGACCTTTCCAATAATTTGGAGGTTTGGGGTAATTACTAATAATAGTAATTCTTCATTTTGCAAGGAGATCTACTCAAAGAACCTCCTTCATCAGCATTTTATTTGATTCTCCCAACCTTTATGTTAGAGTAGATATTTTCAACCATCTATTTATAGATGGAGAACACCAGAAGATGGAAGATACTGTGGATTTTTATTTGAGGCATGTATATCTCTCCTTGTGGTATATTGACCATAATGCTTTACTCCCTGTATTATGCATCCATCCCTGCCATGGGTTAATGAGCAGAGTGGACGTCTTCAGCCCTTGTCTTTGGGCTTGGCCATGTGACTTGCTCTGGCCAATGGGATGTTAGCAAATGTGGCCCAGTCATAGGATAGACATTTCCTTACACAGGGGGGCTTGCCCTTATGTACCTCTGCCATTGTCATGGCCTGCCTGGATAGCTGCTCTTTTTTTTAGCTTGGGGCCCACAGGCTCAGTCTATCTTAATAGAGACCAAATCGAGCACTGTTACTAAGCCCACATGTGGAGCACACATGAACCCAACCTCTGATTAGGCTAGCCCAGCCAGACCTTTGGTTTGAAACAGAGCCAGACGAGCCCAGCCCAGATCACCCAGTCTCTAGCCACGCCAGAAGCCTGTACTCATAAATGAATGCCATTTTAAGCCACTGAATTTTGTGGCGGCTTGTTATGTAGCATCATTGTGACCATAGCTAACTGATACACTCTCATTAGATGTGAGCTCTATGAAGGCCAAACTGTGCATATTCCTCTTTATCTCCAATGTGAAACACAGGGTCTAACAGAAACCAGATCAAGTACAATTATTATTAAGAGCATGGAGCTTTGATTAAGACATACTTGGGTGTGCTATTATGTAGTAACTGTTAAACATGCTGGCATCATGGTCATCTTATGGGTAGTGAAGATAACATTCTTTACTTCATAAGATTTCTCTCAGGTTTGGATAAGATCAGGTATATAAGTGACTTCATATAGCAAGCACTCAATAAAAGTTAGCTTTTATGAGCATGTCCTCAAGTAATATTTGTTGAATGCATTTTACTTATTTAAAGTGCACAATCCAGGGGCACCCGGTTGGCTCATTTGGTAGAGCATGAAACTCTTGCTCTCAGGGCTGTGCGTTCAAGCCCCATGTTGAGTGTAGAGATTACTTAAAAAATTTTAAAAAAATGAAAAAAAAAAAAAAGTGCACAATCTAATAGTTTTAAGTGTATCCACATAGTTGGACACCATCACCATAATAATTTTAGAAACCTTTTATCATCCCCAAAAGAAACCTCATACCCATTAAGCGGTCACTTAAATCCCATTTTGACCTCCTCCAGCCTCGGGCAGTCACTAATCTACTTTCTGTCTCTATAGAGTTCCCTATTTTGTATATTTCATATAAGTAGAATCATAAAATATCTGGTCTTTTATGACTGGATTCTTCCACTTAGCCTGATGTTTTCAAGATTTTCCCATGTTGTAGTATGTATCAGTACTTCATTGCTTTTTATTCCTGAAAAATATTCCATTGTGTGGATAATACCACACCTTATCCATTTATTAAGTTGATATGTATTTATGTTGTTTCTGCTTTTTGGCTCTTATGAATTAAGCAGCTATGAACATTTGTGTACAAATTTTTGCATGGACACATGTTTTCATTGCTCTTGGATATATCGTTAGGCTTGTAAATGCTAGGTCATGGTGACTCTTTTTTTTTTTTTATTAAAGATTTTATTTATTTATTCATGAGAGACAGAGAGAGAGAGAGAGGCAGAGGGAGAAGCAGGCTCCCAAGGAGCAGGGAGCCCAATGCGGGACTCGATCCGAGGACCCTGGGATCATGACCTGAGCTGGAGGCAGACGCTTAACCATCTGAGCCACCCAGGCGCCCAGTGACTCTTTTTTCTTTAAACAATTTGAGGAACTACCAAAGTGGCTACACCATTATACATTGTCATTCGTAGCAGTAAATGAGGGTTCCAATTTTTCCATATCTTTGCCAACACTTAGGATTTTTTTTATTCTATCCAGTCTAGTGGGCATGAAGTAGTATCCCATTGTGGTTTTGATTTGCATTTCCCAAATGACTATGTTGAAAATCTTTTTATTCTTATTGGTCATTTGTATATCTTCTGTGGAGCAACGTCTTTTCAGATTTTTTGCCCATTTTTAAACTGGTTATTTATCTTTTTAATATTGAGTTGTAAGAATTCTTTATATTTTCTTGATACCAGTCCTCTATCAGATTATCATTTTCAGATGTTTTCTCCCATATTTTGGATTGTCTTTGAACTTTCATGCTCATATCAATTCCAGCACAAAATTTTTAATTTCTTTGAATTTCCACTTACCTATTTTTTTCTTTTGCGGCTTGTGCTTTTACTATTGCATCTAATAAGACTTTGCCTAACCCCAGGCCATGAAAATTTACTCTTATGTTTTCTTCTGAGTTTCATCATTTTAGTTCTTAAATTTAGGTCTGTGATCTATTTTGAGTTAATTTTGGGGAGTTTGGTGAAAGGAGGTCGAGCTTCATTCTTTTTCATTTGAATATCCAGTTGTTTCAACATTGTTTGTTGAAAAGGCTATTCTTTCACCATTGAATGGTCTTGACACTTGTCAAAAATCCATTGATCAGAAGTGTAAGGTTTTATTTATGAATTCTCAGTTCTATTCCATCAATATCGATATATTGGTCCTTAAGACAGTGCCACACTGTGCTAATTACTGTAGCTTTGTAGAAAGATTTGAAATTGGGGGTGTTAGCACTCCAACTTTGTTCTTCATTTTCAAGATTGTTTTGGCTATTCTGGGTCCCTTGTACATTTCTATGAGTTTTGGGATCAGCATGTCAACTTCTGAGAAGAAAAAGGCAGCTGGAAATTAATGGGGATTGTATTGAATCTGTAGTTTAATTTGGAGGGTATTTTCATCTTGACAGTACTAAGTCTTCTGATTCGTGAACATGGAATGTCTTTTCATTTGTTTAGATCTTTTTAAATTTCTTCCAAAAATGATTTATAATTTCATTGTAAATACTTTACACTTCTCAAGTTTAATCCCAACTATTTTATTCCTTTTGATGCTATTGCCAATGGAGTTGTTTTTTAAGTTTCATTTTCAGTTTATTCATCGCTAGTGTAAAGAACCACAACTATTTTTTTGCATATTGATCTTGTATCTTGCATCCTCACTGAACTTGCCTTTTTTGGGGGGGGGATTACCTCAGGCTTGTCTGTATACAAGATCTTGTCATTTGCAGATCGAGATAGTTCTACTTCTTCCTTCTCAATCTGGATGCCTTTATTTCTTTTTTGTGACCAATTGCTCTGGCTAGAACCTCCAGTATAATATTGAATAGAAGTGGCATGAGCTGACATCCTTATCTTGTTCCTGATCTTAGGGAGAAAGCCTTTAGTCTTTGACCGTTGATTATGATGTTAGTTGTAGGTTTTAATGGATTCCCTTTATCACTGTGAGTAATTTCCTTTCTATTCCTAGACTGTTGGGCATTTTTATCATGAAAATTTTTTGGGTTCTGTCAAATGCTTTTTCTGAGTCTATTATTGAGTTGATCATACCATTTTTGTTCCTAATTATCTACCCTCTCTTAGTTGCTATGCTCTTGATTGTCTAACCTGTCCCAACCCTGCCCATGAGACCTTTGTGAAAGGCCTGCAGCTGGGGCGTCCCAACACTAAACAATCCCAAACAAAAGACCAAGTGCAAGGTTCACTGCTTTCAAACACAGAAAGACAATTACAGATTTGATTTTGTGCCCACTTTTTTTGGTGGGGGGAGCACCTAGGAGTCTTGGCAGTATGTGTTATCTTGACTTTTTTTCTGCATGGGTTGGGTTCTAAACAGAGGCCCAGCATGGTGGAATTACAGATATGAGGTACTGGGCTCTGTTAGCCAAGAGCCTTTATAGAACCAGATTGCTCTCCTGACATTCTGTCTTTTCCACAGTTACATTGGATAATATAACGAAGTCCTATAAAATTAAAATCAAGTTTGAAATAAGGTTTGTTAATTACAGTATTTAACTGTTGTCGTTATTGTTTCCTTGGAGATTAATGAGGTGAGTTATTGTAACATAATTAGGCTACAGTGTATCTAATCTCTTACAAACCCTTGCGATTCACTGTTGTTCCAGTATCGTTTGAAGGTTAATTTCACTTTGCTGGTATAGATTTGGCAATGTGCTTTCTATTGAAATATGTTTTTAATTATATTTGAAAGTCATTAGTCAAGGGCTCTGCTGGGCTCTTCTGTACACACTTGCCATGGAGAAATCCAGATACAATTAGACTCATCATGGTCATCCATCCCCATGCCCAGGTACCCCCAGGGGGATTCACTGCCAGATGGTACTTACCACCTGATATAGGCCTTGGTTTGGCCCCAGGCAGGCAGTTTATTGGGGGATCTTTGGGAGAAGTCCCCACATGGCATTAGGTCTGCAGGTTAGCATACAAAGTGGATCCTTAGATGGCCTCACCCCTGCTGTAGACTTTTTCAAACACACCTAGGTCTTTCCCACTTTAAGGCTTCATGGGCACCACTCCATGCTTAGAATATTTCTTACCTGTCTTACTTCTGGTCATCCCTCAGGTCTCAGCTTAAATATCATTCCTTTTGAGCAGTCTCCTAGGACTCAGCTCTCCATCCCACTAGTATCGGCTCTTCCTGTTATCGGCTCTCATTTCACCTGAGTTTTCCTGTGTGGAATTTATTATTGTGTGTAATTGCACATGTTTTTGTTTGATTATCTATTTGATATTTCCCTCCTCACAAGGTAGAAGCTCTGTTTGCTCATTGCCCTCCTCACAAGTGCATGGCACACATAGAAAACTCTCAGGTGTAGTGGTTGAACAGATGCATCCAGGACTGGCTTGCAAATCTCTGACAGCCTAACTGCAAGAGACCCAGTCTCAGCTTTGCATTTCTTGATTGCATCCTAGTTCCTTCCATGCTGAGTGACCGAACTACTGCTTACTTCACCCTTTCTCCTGCTTCAGTTCACTCATTTGCCACACGGGAGATGCACACAGGATGTTCCTCACAGGGGATGAGATGGGTCACAAGGCAGATATTCACCAAGGGCCATTTTCACATTTGTCTGCAATATGAGGGACTTGGGCTGGATGGTGTCTGTGGTCTGACTTCTACGACCCTCAGTCTGAGATTGAACAGACGGCCCACAGGAAGCTGTGGAAGAGACAGTGGGATTAGCCACCCTATGGACCACCCAAGTCTGAAGTCTGGTGCTAGACTGGCCTTGCTCCATTGCTTTCTCTACAGCAAAGCAACTCCTACCTGGACATCTTTTTAAAGAACTCAAGTCAAGTGAGATATTTTACAATGGCTTCCATTTTTAAAAATAGATACTGCTTACAATACTGTTTGGGAGTGGCCAAATTCAGAGGAGGAGAATATTGGTGTTGATTGCTCCTAGTGTTAGGAAAGCCATTTGTGTGTGTGTATGTATATGCTTGTATGTGCACACACATGTACGTACATGTGCATGTGTGTATACTACCCACCATATGAATGTATTTCTCTTTCCCACCCTGTTGTGGAAGGACAGAAAATTGTACTTTTCATTGCAGTCCTACGTTTGTGAAGTTCTTTTCTGAAGGATTTCATATAATTTGGATAAGAGCCATTCTTTGGAGCAGTGACCTAAGCAAAGGGCCAGAGAGTGGAAAAGCTCTGAAAACAAGGCCTGTGTGTAGGGTAGTTGTCAGAGAGTGACTGGGGCCCTTGCCCACCCAAAAGTCCCAGTCAGATTGTGGTTCAAAGCTAGCTGTCCTGCTGTTTGGGGAGGCGATGCTGGGGTGTAGGCATGAGGCGTCATTGCAGGAGCAAACTTGGTCTTTCCCTGGGTCTGTGTGTTTTCATCTTCAGGGAGGCAAGGTAGTGTGGTGGCTAAAGCAGGAACTCTGGAACTGGATTGCAGGGGGTTGAATCCTGGATCCACATCCTAGCTATGAGAGCTTGGGGAAGGCATTTGACTTCTCAGAACTTCAGTTCCCTTAAGTGCAATTTTCTTGGGGTTGTTCTCCCTGTCCTCTGCCATCACACAGAGCAGTGGGTGGAATGCTAGAAAGTGAGGAGAGAGGATAGTTTGTGTACTATAAGTGCATGGCACCTTACTGGATGTTTTACGTCTTTTGGTTTATTGAATATTCACATCAGCCCACTGCAGTGTCAGAGATCATCGCCATCCTGGAGAAAATAAAAGTTATCTAGTGCTTATCTTCCCTTCAGTCTTTCTGAGAAAGTTCTCATTGGGTTTCACACGGAGTTCCTCTGATCTGTGCCATGTACATGGAGTGAAATCAGCATCATTAACATGGCGTTGGAAGCAAAACATGTATAGGCTGGGTCTGGGGGAGACCAGTGATTGGGAGGCATGTTTGCTCAATTCTGCCCAGTGAGCGTGTTCCATACTGGATGGCAAACCCCAGTCTGATCATTGCTTTGCTTTCCCTCGGGAGGTGTCAGAGTGGAGTGAGGGCAGACAGTTCCCATCCTATCCCTAAAACTAATGAGATATCTGGGGCATCCTCCATGATGCCTGATACACATTGCAGAGAAAGATAGCATGTTGGTTAATGAGCATGGCAGAACAGTTCCTTGTGTTATGAACTCCCTTGCCTAAGATAAATCCCTGTCTTCAAAGACTCTTTGTGGGTCTGTCCCTTGAGCTGTAAGAATGACCATATGATCTCCGTTTCCCGCACAAGGACACTTGGAGAGGCAGTTCAAGGTCCACAGTCATACAGCTGGCACGTGGCAGAGCCATTTGAGCGCCTGTGGCTTGCTCACCTGTCAGGACCAGCGATGGGGCCAGCTGCCATCACTGTCTGGCATAGAGCCTGTGCTTCCCAAGGACGGCACAACCAGCTGCCTTCTCCCCCAACCAGGGCTGGTCCAGGATGCCGGGTCTCCAGGTCCTCAGCCTCTTGGCTGGCACCCGGCCTGATGAGGCTGCAGGGTGTAGCGGGTTAGCTGTACATGGGAGCTGATTCGCAGCCCTGGCTTCACAGCATCTAACCGCATACAAAATCACATCCCTGAGGCTGGCCAGCAAAAGGTGACTGTCCTTAGAGGGAGACCTTCCATTCCATTGTCTTTTGACCAAACCTGAGTCCTGCTTCTCCCAACCTCCTCTGTATTTCCTCTACCTTATTTTTTTTTTAAAGAAGCCTTTTTCTTCAGGTGGAATAGCTTTTTCTGATTTAAACTCCTTGGGTCCCAGTTTAATTTCCCTTTGCTAACGTGCCATACTGGCCTTTGCAAATCAATCAGTTTTGTCATAGTAGATCAGATGCCTCCTTGAAATGCAGATAAATTGCCCATTACGGAACCATTGTCTCCCAATTCTGAGATGTATTCAGAGAACTCAAACAGATTTGTCAGGCTGACTTTCTTTTCATGAGCCATGCTGTGACTTGCCCTGTCTAAATTAAATACTGCTAAATGGCCTCTACCATCTAAACCTCCTCTCTGACTGGCACCTTGGATATCTTGCACCACCCCACCTTGGACAACAGCTCCTTCATTACCAAGGAAACCACCAGCATGTCAGGACCCTGGCCTTTTTGATCCACCCAGCTTCGCTCTGCAGTAGTCCTACTTGTTGGGCCAGCCCCATACCTTGAGGTCGCCAGAGGCAAATTCTCTTCCACAGTAAGCCCTGAGAAAAGAGCCCCAGGCAGGTCCATGTGGGGGGTTTCTGATGAGCTCCTACCACTGTGTGCTGTTGGCCCCCTCGCCTTCTCCTCACTTAGACAAAGTTCCAAGATCACCTCAGTCCGCCCACCCAGACCAAAAGTACCTGAAATACACCTTCCTATAGATACCCAGACACAATACCATCTTTCACCTTAAACCGATGATGACAAATAGAGCCAGGGTAAACTTTACCTGCATAGCCCTGGCTCCTATCCAGTGTCCCCAATGACAGGTGAAAATCCTGAAATCAGCCCAGGACTTTCAGGATCCAGCTATAGGGCAAAAGGGTCAGGGAGGAAATGATATATGTTGAGAGCTTGCTGTGGCTGAGGAATGTAACCAGCTGAACATAGACTTTGGAGACTGGCTGACCTAAATATGTCACTTACAAGCTGTGTGTCCTTGGGCAAGTGACTTAGGATTTCTGAGCTTCAGTTTGTCAGGGATGCTAGTACCTTCCATGGAGATGCTTAGATGATAGGAGGTAGTATGTCTGTGGTTATTTTTCAAAGGTTGCTATTGTGTGTCTATCAGCTGAAAGAAAAATAAGAAGGCACCACCACA
Source organism: Phoca vitulina (assembly GCF_004348235.1). NCBI lineage: Eukaryota > Metazoa > Chordata > Mammalia > Carnivora > Phocidae > Phoca > Phoca vitulina. The sequence continues at coordinate 1,889,364 of NW_022589805.1, forward strand.
TCTCACACATTGGCCTCAATCAGTGGCCCATTATCTCATCTATTCAGGTGTTTAATGGAAGCTCCTCTCTCCTGTGGACCTGAGAGCTTAATAAATCTAGAATCCTCCAACCTGCATCAGTGAGTTAGGCATTCCCTTGCAAAGGCAGCCTCATTGCAACCATGAACAGGGTCATATTTTCCCCTTTCTTCATATTCTAATGAATAAATGATATTCCCATTGGTTATTTATCTACTTTTAGAATTTGAATGGAATTCTGATAATTATGGCATTTCACCGTTTGATAGGAAATTGGCACCTGCTGCATGGGAGATAATAGTCCAATTCAGCATCTATGAAATATGGAATTTTCTGCTAATTCCTGCCTTGAAATTTGTAAATCATCAGTGGAGTTGGTTATTAAAATTCAGGAGTTTAAAGACCTGGAGCCAAGAGGGAGCAGCCCTTCTTCATTAAAATTATAGAAACTAACAGTGACTGCCGGACTGAACACTCTCAGCCCAGGAAGGCTCAGAGCCATTTAGGAGCAAGAAAGGTTCTTAGTAACATGATTATCCAGGAGGCTCAGCCCATGGATAGGAGCTAGCTGGCTTTGGGGTGCTTGTCAGAATTTACAGACATGAAGATGGCCACAAGTCATAGACTAAAAGGCACAGGCTTTGGGGTCAAGCAGGGCATGGCTGGAATTCTAGCTGTGTGTGATTTGAGGCCTCTCTGAGCCTGTTTCTGCACTGGTAAATTGGAAAAAAAAATGCCCCTTTTGGTACTGAATAAACTACTTTCTGTCTAATCTTTAAATGAATCTGAGATCCAATCTATATATTTCTCATGCATCTATTTAACAATGATTTACTACCAATCCCCTAGGGGCCAGAACCTCTGCTGGAGGTTGAGGGGTACCATGGGGAGAAAAGCCAGGCTGATTCTCTAACCTCATGGAGACAATTCATTAAGGATGGGGTTTTAAGTCTTCAACTGTGTCTTCTTCATTGATCCTGCGTGAATGTGAGGATTTTATTCCAGAAATGAAAATAAAGTGTACCTTTCTCCCTGATTGAGGGGAATGCCTGCCTGCAATTAGCACCTAGAAAGTTGACTTGAGGACAACTTTTTGGGATACTGGAAATATTCCATGTTTTTATTGTGATAGTAATTTATATAACTATATGTGTTTATCAAAATTCATCAAACTATACACTTAAACAGGTACTTTTTACTATATGTAAGTTATGACTCTATAAAATTGACTTAAACCCTCCAAAATGCCCCTTTTTGAAATGAAACAGGCAGTGGGACATACTGTAGGAATTTTTTAGACCTAAAGATTTCACTGACCAGGAACTCAGAATTAGGGGGAAAAAAATGGGGACTAACATCTAATCCTACACTTTGACATGTAAGAATATATAAACACTTCCAGCTGACACTGAGTTATGCAAAGGGCTCATATACTCTCAGCTCTGGGTGGGCCCAGTCCTCATCTGGTAGAAGTGTTCGAGGAAGGCTGCGGGGGGGCGGGGGGGAGCAAACCGTCATAAATACTCATATCTCCCACTAATTCTGAGATCACATCCAACATGTAAATGGCCTCTCTTGTCTCCAGCCCTAGAACGTCCTTCCAAGCAGCAATGTCGTTGTCAATGGAATAGCTGCAGCAAGGTGACAGTGTTCATGCCTAGTGGATTTCCTGGTCTTGGTCAGGTTAAGGAATTCAGGCTTTCATGCCCAGAAAGTGTTTGAACTCTGCGTGGTCACTTAATACCTAAGGTCAACCCTCATGATGTTACCCTTGTCTGCCTGCACTGACTTCTCCCAAATGGCACCTCTCTCCTTCTTCCCTCGCTCCCATTCCTTCTCTCTTGCCTCCCTCTCACTCTTCTCCCCTCTTTCCCATGCTCACCCTTCTCTACCAACTCTATCCACACTCATCCTTCCCCAGGTACTTCCCTGGGCTGTTTATAGCTGGAAGAAACGTCTGCTTCCTCAACCCCTGGCTGGTTTAATGTACCTCTTGACTCCTGGGGCGTGCTGGTTGGTGACTCCTCAAGTCGAGGACTATATGCTTTACTGCCCCACTGAAACCTGCTTTCCACTGAGCCCTATGGAGACTTACCATTGCAAAAGAAACCATTGGTAAGGAAATGAGGTAGCATTAGCTTTTGATCTTCAGCTGAATTGATAATCTTACTTAAGTCCATTGAGCTCAGAGCCAGGTTAATGAGACTCAGGGTGCACTTGCTGACATTTTCCTCATCAGTGCCAACATCCAAACTTGCATGTGGGCGACCCTGGGATAACTTTATATCCTAACTTCTATCCTGGACAGTGAGGTCATCCCAGGCAAGGATGATGTATTATTCTCTGCAACTGCAGGACTTAGCACAGGATCTGGCATGTAGCTCCATTGAACTCCATGCAGTTGAACTCAGCTGAATTAGACTAGCCACAAAAAAATGAGGAAAGGAAAAGGAAGCTGTCTTCAAGAAAGGTGCACCACGAGGGAAGTGTGTATAGTCCACAGTGGTGGGAATGATGGGGGCCATTCCTTACAGTGCCAGTTTGTCAAGTTTTCCTTAGGTCTTTGGTTTCCACACCTCATGCTCCTATGGTCACAGAGATACTGGCTTTGCCTAGAAAATACTGAGGGACCATCTTTTAATAGCATCCTCATCTTAGTTTAACTAAAGGAAGTCCGTGGTGTCGGGGGGATGCCTTCACACCTTTCCACGTTTCATGGTTCCCATGGCTTTTACTCAAACCTAGGCAGTGCTAGTCCTGAAACTGCATAACAGAGAAGGACTGTTCCCTGGCTCTTCTCTTCTCAGTCACACCTCAACCTCCTCCTAGCAAAGGCACCCTGTGGCCTTGGTGTTAGAGATGCATCTTTCTCCTCTTGAAGCAGCTTATTCTTTTCAAGATGCCTGGGAAACGACATCTCTTCCCTTTGCTGCCCCTCTGTGATCTCCTCCTTGCTTCCACCTCAACCTTGCCCCTGCCCTGATTACTAAGTACGACAGTGTCTGCCAGCTGAGTAGAGGACCACCCAGTTGTGAGTGTAATGGGAACATGCATGCACCTTTCAGGAAACTGTGTCCATGTTCATGTCATACGTGTGCACCAGGTAGGTGAAGGCATGAGCAAGTGTGTGCTCTTTAAAGCTGGGATGTTATAGTGAACTTCCCGTGTACAGATGGAGCAGTGACAAAGGTGTGCTGGGCCTTAGAACCCACAGAGGGATTCTGGCATCCACAGTCTCATTCATTTCGCTTAACTACCAGCTATGATAATGAGGAAGGGCCATGTGGTTACCTATAGTCCAGTGGAGTGGCTCTTCACCCGTCTGTTGTAAGCCTGGTCACCCAGCACCCCGCTGTTCATTTCATGCTGGGGTGAAGTGAACTCAGCATTTAGGAGAGATGATGGGACCTGTATTTGGGAAAGTTCGGGGTCTAGGGCTTTGAAATACTGGGCTGCCTCCTTTGTTTCAGAATCAGACCTGTCACTAAGCAACACTCCCTGAGATCCTTCCCACTTTGCTAAAAGTGCACCAGAGTAGCACTGGGGGGGGGGGGGGGGGGGGGGGGGGGG